>NC_090922.1:162117228-162424103 GCF_040938575.1 Ambystoma mexicanum
TTGGAATGAGTTACCCACGGGCATGCAGAATCTAACAAACCACCTGCAGTTCTGGTGTGCTCTAAAAACCTTTCTCTTCTAGATTAGTGGCCGACTGGCCTCGTTTAGTGTCCTAGCGCCAAGGTGCATTTGTGGTGGATGTGCGTCCTATAAATAATTATAACATAACATTGTTTTTACATAAGCATTTTGGCTCTGGGGCAAAATTGATACTACATCTGTTGACTCAAGAGGGACAATAGGAAAGCCATGGCCACCTCCTGCCCAGAATTCCTCTCGTTAACCACACTTTGAGGGTCGCAGACTCCACCCTTCTCTTTGCAGCCTGTCACAGGCTTCCTCAAGCAATAGCATATGCTACCGTCTAGAGTACAAGGTCTGTTGGTCAAATAAGAGACTGTTGGCAAGAATTAAAGAGACTGCATACACTGTGTTGAGCCCCAAAGGCCTACGACCCAAAACGATCTACCCAGGCGAATGGCACCCACTTTTTTCGTCTAACCCAGGGGTCTCCAACCTAGGCTATCCAGATGTTTTCGACTATAACTCCCATGATCGTTCACCATTGACAATGCTGTCTAGGGATGAATGCTGTTGTAGCCAGCAACTGGGCTAGGTGTATTTTGGTTTCTAAAGAAGGCTGTTTTTATTTGCTTTGCAGCTTGTAGGCTCGGAGCTCGGTGGCAGGGTGGATGAAAGGTGTGGGATGCAACAAACCCAGTAGAAACATTTTCATACATTCTCAGAATCCGTGTTTGTTGATTTGCATCCTTCTTTTCAGAATGGCAAATTTATGTGCTCAGCCCTTCCCTCAGGCTCCGTGTGTGGGAGGGCTGGCATCCCCACGCCCAGGAATGGCACGCGTGGGTGCGCATCAATATTTTATAGGAATAAAACCACAGGCCCACCCATCGGGCCCATGCAATATCCCCACACAGGAGATCTGTATGAGGGAACTGTGTGGTTTGTAGCAGACATGTCAAGCCAGTTAATCTAAAAGCATGTAATGGCGGAGGCACAGTGTGTCACGTTGGCACCGCCGCTGAAAGCACCTGAGATCCGATGCACTGCCAGGTTCTATACGAGGCTGCTGCCAATGAAAAGGACCATAGAGTTTGGGCAGAGTGATTGTCATATAAAACCGGTGTCACTGAATCAGGGTAGGGCTGGCATAGCGAGTGTTGCTCTGGGTGCCAGTGTTGTTGGGACAGGGCCAGTAACGTGGCAGGCTGATGCCTATAGGACCTGGTATGGCCGGGGAAGAGTCAGAAACGATGGCCATGTTCACGCTTTCTATTATGTGTTGTCTGTTCATGCAGCACATCTGTGCAGCCGCTTTGGGTGACCGGATTTAAAAAGTAAAAAACCGAGACAGGGCAACTAACATAAAAGTAGGACTAACTCTTGAAAGTGGCTGTCCAGGCACTAGACTTCAGAAGCGTTTGGAGGAGAAAGGGGCTTAAGTGTTACTGTTCAAAGAAACACATATTATAATTAATTAATCACAAACTAACACTATCTTAAGTTGTAAAATGCAGCATTTCTTCGGTGTGAGATTGTGCATTCCTGCCTGCCAGCTATGAAGACCTACTACCAAAAACCGCGAAGACTGCAGTTTCCAATGCGAACAATACTCTTGAGAAAGGGGGAAAGAGCACCAAATACTAGAACAGTCCAGACAAACCCGGGACGCCTGGTCACCCTACAGCAGCTGCAACCTAATTGTAGTAGTGGGGCTGGCAGAGGAGTTGCTGGGGGAGGCCGGTTCAAAACAGCCTTCTTGAATAGTAGGACTAGCTGACGTGGGCTTGTCAAAAGTCAGTTTCCGGGGGAATTCTGGTGGTTCTAATCCTATACCAAAGTGAGAACATGTGACTCCCGTAGAAGCGCTGCCCGGCCTTCAGTAGTGGGTGAGGGCCATTCACCTCTTTTGGGAAGTGTTTGATGGTACAATAGACACAAACACTAATGAAGCAAACTATGTACAAACTTTGCAATTAAAAAAAAATTGAATTTTAAAACAAAATCGAAACACTAACTAGAATGTTCATGGCGTTCTAGAAATAGTTATAAATATGGATGTATTATTACCCTCAGCAGGATGTCTCGGTCACAGTAAATTTCAAGCCTTCAAAAGTCCCAACTTGAACCATAATGAACCTCGCAAATGCTTGGTTAATGGACTGATTGGGAGTTAGTGTTTAATGGGGGCTTCCCAAAGATTGAAGCATGGTGAAGGGGGGAACCGGATCAGCCCAAGGACTGCAGGTGGTTTTGGCTGCCCGTATCCTGGTCAGCTGGAAATACCCTGGTGGAGTGTGGAACAGAGGGGGAGAGGAGTAGTATCTGGGTGCGACCGCTGAATTAAGGAAGGCTACGTCCGTCCATATTTGCCCAGTCTGGGTCTGAAGCACCCAAAGTGACTGTATTGTGGTTGTCTCCTTCTCCTACAGAGCAGTCTGAAGTGGGCTGAATTCTAAATAGGAGCAGGAAAAAACACCGGCTTGGGTGAAGTTTGGTGAATTTCAGGCTTGTGTCCGTGTTCTAAACTGCGCAGTGGTTAGGTGCAGTCCTCCGTGGTGCTGCTCGAGGGGCTTTTAGCACAAGGAGAGTGTACTCTTCCCCTTGGGTCTTCAGCCCATAGTTAGCCCACCTTCACCAAAGGAAGAGCAATTGGTTTCTGGTTCAGCATTAAATTTAGTCACAGGCAGCCCCTGGTGTCTTGCCGAGGATCTTCATTCCAGCCACGGAGAACGCGGACTCTAAGGACCAGGTGCAGATTGGTAGCCATCAATGTTCCAAAGGAAGCAGACCAGTCTTCCAACAACTCTTGCAGTCTTTCCCAGGAATGCCCGATGGTCAGTTCAACTGGATTATTCTCTCTCAAGGTAACCAGCGGTCTGGAGACCCAATCAGGCCCTCGGTGCAGGTCGAAAACTGTATGAAGGGGTCAATGCTTGCAATCTGTACTTAAATAGGGCGTTGGGGCAGGTAGCATATGAGTGTCCACCTATCAAGATGCCTATAGCCAATTGGGAAAGGGAAGATAGGTGGGAACTTGAAGAAGGTCCACTTGCTGAGGATAGAAGGGACAACATAGACACCGCCCGAAGCAGCTCTCCCAATGGGAGGAAATCCAGTCCATGATCTGCAGTAGTTATGCCTGTAAAAGAGCATTGGCATGGTAACCAAGATGTGAAAGGGTATCTGTGCCATTTAGTTATGCATGGACAAGACCAACCGTGCATGCAAACTCAGCAGCCAGCAAAAGCAAAAAGCCCACAAAGAGGCCTGGTTGGGTCCTCCTGTCATGCAGTACCTCACTATCATTGCCAGTAGCCGTCACTAATCTCAAGGCCTACTGCAGGGGTTGCCAACCTTTGGCTCTCCAGATGTTTTGGACTACATCTTCCATCAGCCCTAGCTAGCATGGTCAATGGTGAAGGATCATGATCGTCCCAAACATATAGAGATCAGCATCGGACAGGTTAAAAATCAGCCTGGAACATGCTTAGTTAAAAATGCCTGTTGCTGGAAGTTAAGATCATTATCATACAAAAAGCCCAAATCCTGAAGGGCAGAGTCCAAATTTCTCACAATGGTTCTGCAAAGGTGTAAGGAAAGGCACCCCTTAATGAGATCTAAACTCCCAGTAACAGCAAAAAGATTTGGGTAAAAAGTTTGATGTATTTCTATCTTCCACAAGTATAAGGTACCAAGAGATGCTGTTTGTAGGCGACTGGTATCTGGTTGGATGATTTAACCACTCCCCGGCCTCCCTGGAGCTTTGGGAGATGTTAAATAGTCACAATCCGAAACCATTGGATGGATCCCCTTCCCATACATAGGGACACTGGACCCCCATCATTGTCCGTGGCTCGGGAGCGACCATGATAAAGGCCTTGCCAGTCCCCTGGTCAGACCACTTCGTCAGATTTTTTACTCTGCAGCATAATTTAAAAACATCAAGATTGTATGAACCTAAAACATGTGTTGAAAAACCAAAGACCTTCTGGATATCCCTGGCACTAAACTACAGACCGCCTTGGAAAGGATAGATCCAAACTTAGACTGCAAGGATTTCTTTGCACAGGGAGTTAAAACGATGGAATCAATTTGTGCAGAATAGGCGCCCACGGCATTGCGAACTATTGAAAGGGAATCCAACCCTTGGTTCTCAGCCACATTAGTCTTATTAAGGAAGAAATATTATCAAGTCAAAAAGACTTGGAGGAGAGTGTGAACACCAGTGAATAGTGCAAATGTTAAAAACACGCTGAAGGATTATGAAGTAGCCATTTTTAATGCGAACTCTGCCTATTTGTCCAATAGAATCCAATCTGCAAATAATGAGCCGAGGGAACCTTTTTTCAGTTACCTCTAATTTCTTCCATCCTAGAAGCATTGTTTTAGATACTGAACCATCAAAAACGTCAAGCTGATGCATTTAACATGTTCTTTATGAACAAAATAAAAACAATCCCAGACAAGATTGCACAGAATATGCTGTCAGTCCTGAATGTAGAAGGAACAAGAATCCTTAGATGTGGTCACTTCACCCCGAGGAGGAGCCCCTTCCCATGAGGCCAGGGAGGTGGGGCTGCTACCCGGTAGTCCACATGGGGAGAGACTCCCCCTGCCCCCTTGTGACAAGGATGAGCATCTAAGGAAAACGCGGTATGACACCCTTCCCCCCAAAATCTTTATATATACCTTGCCTCCGTTCCACACACCTCCCCTCCATACCACAGACATCATGTGTCTCTGCAAAACCCAGTACAGAACTTCCACCAGGACGAGGAAGAGTAGGGACTACCCAAGAGAAACATCCTTGGCTCATACTGGGGCGAAGAAGAGCAAAGACTACCCAGAACGAAGACAAGGGGCAATTACTGGGAAGAGGAGGCAGTGCAGAGCCCTACCGACTATTTCTAGAATCTTCAATAAGCCTTATAGTGGTTCCCTAACTCCCATTGGAAAAGAACAAGTAGAAATACAGTAAGGACTACGAAAGAGAGCGGGAAAATCCTCCGGGAGGTGATGCGAGATTCAAAGCCGGGGATTTGAGGACAAGCAGGGAGAATCGGAGCCAAGGCGCTTGACTGACAGCAGAGACGGTCATGGCAAGTCCTCTGGAGGGACCAATGAAGCAGGAGTACGAACGGGCATCCAGATGACTGACGGTGCTGGAATGAGCAGTCAGCTGGAGAAGCGCAGCCCGAGAAGGAGAAAACTCTGCAGAGCCACTGGAGAAGTAGTCCGAAGTCCGAGAGGGAACGGTGAGAAGCCCACAACTGACCCCCGATAGCACTGGCAAGTACCCTGCAGGTATCTGGGTTGCCAGGATCGTTGGTGGACACCGGAAGAGCTGAAGAGTGATGAACGATGGGTCTGGGAGCCACACCCATTAGCGACTAGCCTCCTGGGCCATCTTCTTCGTGGCAGTACCTGGCAGGCTAGTGAACCAGGTCTGCCAGAGCAGGAAAGGGAAGAAAGGCCTGGGAAGGGAGTCATTCCCCCTGATGTTGTTGAACTGTTGCCAAAGTGAGAGAGAAGCCAGAGGAAGGGAGTCCTTCCCCCTGGTTGTATTTAACTGGGACGCCCAGATACCAGGAGGAGGGGGGGGGGAGTCCTCCAGGTAATCAAAGTTATTGAGAGTTGCTGAGACAAAGTGCAAGGATAGTGTTAGGAAAGATTTCGTTATTGTAGGGAACTTTCCTTCCATGTGGCAACCCCTAAACTTTTTGCTATTGTTTTCAACCTGTTTTCTTGACTTTGCCAGAGAAGTGCAGCCTTCTGCTGTACTCCTCTGGGCTTTCGCTCCTTTCTTACGGGGAAACTGACATGCCCTTAAGACAGTCAGTACCGGGGAACGCTGTTTCCCGTAGTTTCTTTTATCGTGTCGCCATTTTAGTGCAACACGACACAAGAGGGCACTGTAAGCTAAGTTACAGCTCTCTTGGGTCTCTAGCCTTCTACAGACCCTAGACACTCTTATAGGATGGTTTTTGGATCGGTGCAAGTCATTCAGGGACTGGGCTGGTGGCAGCGATCATTTGGTTTATTTTGAGCTCCTTTTGCCGTTCTGAGCACCTTTTTGCCGCGAACACAAAAGGGTGGCCCGGCTACCCAAAATGGCCGGACCACGAGGCTCCTTTGTCTCGTCCACTGTCCGTCTTGCTCCCTTTACCTTCCCCCGGGTCAGGCGACCCGGGGCCTTCCTTATTTGGGCATGTAGTTTCCCGCGAAACACGGTTGCTTTCGCGGGCTTCTACATGTCGTTTGAGTGCCCCCAGGATGTGGGCTGGGCTGTCTGGTCCCAATACACATCCTGGGTGCCAGAGAGTCTAGGGTGGTGTGAATGCCTGGGACCACCGTGGTCCGTGATTGGTCCACGTATGGTATGTGTGTTGATGAGCGGATCTCCCATTGGCTCCCCTCCATTTTGGCGCGAAGGGAACCGTGGATAAGAGGGAGCTGGAAACACCACTACCATGTCGATCTCCTGAGTTCTTACGAACCCAGGGATACAGGAGCCAAGTATCCTGCGAACACGAGGCTGGACCGAGGAATCACTGGTGACCCCCTGAAGAACTTCTGCTCCTCATTGCTGTCGTCCGGTGAAGCCCTTTCCACCTAAGATCGAACAAGAAGGCCTGTACTGGCGCTTCGACCTATTGGAATAGCAGGACCAGCTATTCCCGGCACCTTCATCAACTCCTGCTGTAAGCCTTCGGAAGTGTCTCTGGGCCATCCAGTTGACTGACCAGCTTACTAAGGAGGCCTGCTCTGTAATCGCCGACAGGTTGGGTGGTATTCTGAGTCCGGGGCATGCTCACACGCTTCGTTTGCTTAGCAGTCCTAAGCTAGAGGTGAGCGGTGCTCGTTTGGCTTGAATACACCCGGCCGTTCCGTTGCCCTGCGGTGGCGACAAAACTGTGCTTGTTTCTTCGATCGGGACGTCTTTTTACTCTGCACGACGACGAGACGTTCCCTGCTCTTCAGAACCTGCCAGAAGCTGTATCTATCGAGGAGAAGCTCGGGCCTGCTTGCTTCGGGGACCGGTGAGTAGATTAGCTAGGATCTGGTCGCCCTCCTGCAGTGCCCCTTGCTTTTCCCCGCTGTAAATACAGCACCCCTTGTCCGTACTCGCGCCCTGCTTCTGCCTCACAGTGGAGGCTGCGCTAGAGTCGCGGACCGTGTTCTCCTTCATTAGAGCTCCCTACAGAGCTGTTCAACGTCCTCCGAAGAGCTTCACCTTCTGCCCATTGGCACCGGCGTGTGCAGGTACTTTTGAGCGCTAGGCTCCACTCTTCGTAGGGATTGGACTACCATCTAGTTAGGGGCCTCAGAAGGCGGACATATCACACGCATTGGTTCGCACTGCCTGTTTTCCTTCCCCTGCAGGTGGATAACATATTTCGTGCTGCTAATGCTGTGAAACTGTGTATTCTGTATATATATTGGGTGGATAGTGTATGTGTTGGTTTAATATCGTTGTATATTGCTGCTTTTACTGTGGTTATTAGTTTCAAGGCCTTATAATAAATGTGTATCTATTTTTGATATAAACAACTGTTTGGAGTAGTTTGTAAGCGCTCTTGCTTTGTGTGCTCATTGCGGGCTTTCAGTCACCCTCACCCCTCTTGAGACCTAGTCTTGACCGCCGCGATCGCTACCTTGATTGGTCTGGCTTGTCCAGAGGTTACCCTGTTCCAAGTAATTAGGTTGGCCTTCTGAACCTCTGCGCCACCAGGACAGAGTTCAGAAATCCGTCTTAACAAATTGGTGTACAGCGGTGGGATACGACTGAAGGTATCCAGTGTTGCGCACGAGCTAAGGCGTTTTCAGGTTATTCCAACCAGGACACGCAGTAAAGTATTGAATATAACGTTAAAAAGGCCATAGTCCTATCAACAGTATGGAAACGAATACTTTATTAACCTTAAATGCTTCGAAATCTGAAACATTGGGGAAGATGTGTGCGGAGAGAGGGGTTTCCTCTCAAGGCACTAAATTGGAAATGATCCAGAGAATCGTGGCGTGGCAAGAAGCGCAGCTTGACGCTATAACTTCCGAGGACAGTGCAGAAGGTGGTGGGGCTGCTCTCACTGGCAGAACCGACGGTTCTGCCGCTGCACTGATCCATCACGACCACGAGGACAGGGAGGATGTAATGTCTAACGTTTCCTCTGCCAGTGTTGATGGGGAGGCTATGCTTGAATTCAAGAAGCAAGAGCTGCGGTTTAGGCAGCAGGAGCTTGAATTCAGCATAGCCAAACTGAAAATCGACCAGGCAGAAAAACAAAAAGACAGGGATCACCAGTTGGAACTGGCCAAGCTTCAGTTCGCAAATGGGTCCAAGGGTCCTGGACATGGTTCTGGGGCTTCCTCTCATCCACGGTTTCCAAAAGATCTGCTCAGTGTGTATGAGGAACGAAATGACATTATGGACTGGTTAAATGCGTTTGAGTATGCATGCGAGGTTCAGGAGGTTGATAATGCGGATAAGATTGCATGGTTACTCAGCAGACTGCCCCATTCTGGTTGCAGTGCCATTATGGAAATGTCGAAGGCTGAGCGCGCTGATTTTGCAATGTTGAAGCAGACTCTCATTTTAAAGTTTGGGAAGACTCCGACCCAATATTTGAAAAGGTTTAGAGAGTATAAGAAAAAGGAAGGTGGTACTTGGGTGTCGTATGTAGCTGAGTCCCTGAAAAACTTGACTGGCTGGGTTGAAGGTTATAAGGTTTCTACCTTCGAAGGCATGATCAATCTGGTCATGCTGGAACACATTTTTGCTTCTTCTTCCCCGGAGCTTAAGCAGCATTTGGCCGATTCGAAGGAGATAGATCCTAAGAAGCTGGCCATTGCAGCAGACTTATGGGTGTCACATCGAGTGTCCCATAAGGACAAAACTCATCCTGGTAAGCAGGAGGAAGGGAAAAAGTCCAAAGATATGGAGGGTGGGGAATCTGCTAAATCTTCTTCCCATAAGGGCCACAAAAAGAAAAATAAGGGTAAGCCATCCGAGAACTCACAGGGTAGTGGAGGTTCGCCTCCGAAACAGAACTCTGGTTATAATAAGCCTCCCTACGTAAACAGACCCAATGGGGCTTGTTTTTCTTGTGGAGCAACTGACCATGTGAAGGGGGATCCCCGTTGTAAGGTTAGACCTTTGGGGGTCCACTCCGCTAATCTGGCCTTCTCCTCCTACGAGGAAGAAGAGATTACAGGAGCATCCTTCTCCTCAGACTCATTTCCCAGCGGAATAGAGGCTGAGGTAGTTTTAGTGTCCCTGGGTTCCTGGGAGCCTAAAGTCGCAGAGGCGTATGCTAGGATTCCGGATAATACCAAGCACTACTTTAAAGACAGTGTGCTGATCAATGGAGTGGATACTCCAGCTCTTAGGGATAGTGGGTGCAGTCGAACTGTAGTGGATTCTACCTTGGTAGACTCAGAGGAAGTTGCCAGAGCTACTCTGATGCCCACTAAGTTGGCTGACGGCCCCCTCCGTATGTTTCCCGTGATCCCTGTTAATCTAACTTTAAATGGTACAGCAGTTAGGATTCCAGTGAGCATTCAGAGAAACGTCCCGGGAAAGGTCTTGTTGGGCAATGATCTCAGAGCTCTAGGGCTCGTAGGAGACACTGCCGAAAGACCCTACACACGGTCTCAAGCACGGGCAGCATTGGCCAAGTCCAATACGCCGCCCCAGCCGAAGGGGAAACCCAAGGCGAAAGGAGTCAACAAGTCCCGACGGGGGAAAGAGAATATTCCCCCGAGCTCGCCTACCACTGCGGTGGAGGGAGTTGGTCAATCGCCCGAGCCTGACGAGGAGGTGGCGATGCCTGAAGTGTTCGACCCCAACGACCATCCTGAACTAAAAGACTTGTTAGTTGAAGGAGGTCCTGATAGGGACGACTTCAGTAAGGGCCAACGTGAGTGCCCATCTCTGGAAGGCCTAAGGAGACAGGCCTGCTCCCAGCTTGAGGGTGAACCTCCTGGGAAGCATCGGATTTATTGGGAAGGTGGACTCCTGTACAGTGAGCCCACAGAGTCTACAGAAGGAGACCATAGGAGGTTGGTGGTTCCCCTTTCTGTTAGACCCTTCCTCCTGCAGTTGGCGCATGAAGTTCCCCTTGCTGGTCACCTTGGTATGAAGAGGACCAAGCAAAGGTTATCCATGCACTTCTACTGGCCCAAGATGGGGGTGCAAGTAGAAAGTCACTGCAGGAGTTGTGCCTCCTGCCAGTTGTCTGGTAAGGTTGGCGCGACAATCCAAGCTCCGTTGGTACCGCTCCCAGTTGTGGGGGTACCATTTGAAAGGGTAGGGATCGACATCGTTGGTCCCCTTGACCCGCAAACATCCTCAGGCAATAGGTTTATCCTGGTGCTGGTCGACCATGCAACCAGGTATCCTGAGGCCATCCCATTAAAGACTGTAACTGCCAAGTCAGTTGCAAAAGCTTTACTCGGCATATTTACTAGGGTTGGCTTCCCTAAAGAAGTTGTGTCAGATCGTGGCAGCAACTTTATGTCGAAGTATAAGCAGGCTATGTGGAAAGAATGTGGGGTCACCTACAAGTTCTCTTCTGCATACCACCCCCAGACCAATGGTCTGGTGGAGCGTTTCAACAGAACGCTAAAGAGCATGATTGGGGCTCTGGAGGAGCCCCAGAGGAGGAAATGGGACCTTCTTTTACCATGCTTGTTGTTTGCCTACAGAGAGGTACCACAGGAGGGTGTTGGCTTCAGCCCCTTCGAACTTCTGTTCGGTCATCCCGTACGGGGACCCTTAGCCATCGTCAAAGAGGGATGGGAAATGCCCACTCCCCCTGTTACTACCAATGTAGTTGACTATGTGCTAGGGCTCAGAAAACGGATGGTACTCCTGATGGGCTTGGCTAGTGAAAAGTTGAAGGCCGGACAAGCGCTGGTGAAACATTGGTACGACCAGAAAGCTTCCTTAATTCACTTTACCCCTGGTCAGCAAGTCCTGATCATGAACCCTATAAGGCCTCGCGCTTTACAGGACAAATGGTCAGGCCCTTACACAGTGGTGGAGCCCCTGGGTGAGGTGAACTATTTAGTGGACCTTGGAAGGCCTGGACAGGCTCCAAAAGTGTTCCACGTAAATAGGCTGAAGGCTTTCGTCCCAAGAGTCGAAATCGCAGCACTGCTACTGGCGTCAGACGTTGAGGAAGAGGAGTCAGAACCTCTTCCCGACCTGTTCCAAAGCGGTCCTTCAGATAGCTCCGTTGAGGGTGTCCGAGTGGCCCCTCACCTGACTTCTGATCAGCAGGCTGAGGTGAAAAGTTTGCTTAGGCAGTTTTCCCCCCTGTTTTCACAGTCGCCTGGTTTGACACCTTGGTGCAAACATAACATTGACACAGGAGACAGTGTACCTACCAAAAGTAGGGGATACAGGATGTCGGATAAAGTACGGTCTTATATTAAGACCGAGGTCAACAAGATGTTAGACCTTGGGGTGATTGAACCCTCTAGTAGTCCTTGGTCCAGTCCTGTGGTTCTGGTTCCAAAAGCAGGCACTTCTGAATTGAGGTTCTGCGTGGATTACAGGGCTCTGAATGCTGTCACCAAGACAGACGCTCACCCCTTGCCTCGAACTGACGAGCTGGTGGATACCTTGGGTGCCTCCAAGTACCTCAGCACGTTTGACCTGACTGCGGGCTATTGGCAAATAGCTTTAGCAGAACATGCCAAGGAGAAGACAGCATTTTCAACTCCCGACGGGCTTTACCAATTCCGGGTAATGCCGTTCGGATTGAAGAATGCACCTGCCACTTTCCAGAGGCTTGTGAATCATGTGTTGAATGGGTTGGACGAATTCTGTCTTGCATATCTGGACGATATAGCAGTTTTCAGTGCCACCTGGGAAGACCATGTGAAACACCTCGGGATTGTGCTCCAGGCTCTTCAGAAAGCCCACTTGACCATAAAGGCGAGTAAATGCCAGATTGGACAAGGCTCAGTGGTTTACCTTGGGCATGAAGTAGGTGGAGGAAGGATACAGCCTCTCCCCAGTAAAGTACAAGCAGTACAAGACTGGCCTACCCCCACTACACAAACCCAAGTGAGAGCCTTCTTAGGACTCACGGGTTATTACCGCAATTTTATGGCAGACTATGGCACCATAGCTGCTCCTCTGACTGCCCTCACAACTCCGAAGAAACCCAAGAAGGTAACTTGGACTGACGAGTGTGAGAAGGCCTTCAATGGCTTGAAAGACTCCTTGTGCCAGGCCCCTGTGCTCAGGGCCCCTGATTATCAAAGACCTTTTATCGTGCAGACGGATGCCTCTGACACTGGGATAGGAGCTGTACTATCACAAGTAGATGAGAAGGGTAAGGAACACCCTATCGGTTTTATTAGTCGCCAGCTTAAGGACAGAGAGCTCAGATGGTCCACGGTAGAGAAAGAATGTTTCTCTGTTGTGTGGGCCCTAAGGAAGCTGCGGCCCTACCTCTATGGGACCCACTTCACTGTGCAGACTGACCATAAGCCGTTAAAGTGGCTAATGAACATGAAGGGGGAGAATCCAAAGTTGCTTAGGTGGTCCATAAGTCTACAAGGCTTCGACTTCACTATTGAGCATAGGCCAGGTGTCCAACATAGCAATGCTGATGGGTTGTCCAGAATGTTTTACCGACCTGAACAAGAGACTCATCCAGGGGTGGATTAGTTCCCCCTGTCCATAGTCTGGGAGGGGCGAGTGTTAGGAAAGATTTCGTTATTGTAGGGAACTTTCCTTCCATGTGGCAACCCCTAAACTTTTTGCTATTGTTTTCAACCTGTTTTCTTGACTTTGCCAGAGAAGTGCAGCCTTCTGCTGTACTCCTCTGGGCTTTCGCTCCTTTCTTACGGGGAAACTGACATGCCCTTAAGACAGTCAGTACCGGGGAACGCTGTTTCCCGTAGTTTCTTTTATCGTGTCGCCATTTTAGTGCAACACGACACAAGAGGGCACTGTAAGCTAAGTTACAGCTCTCTTGGGTCTCTAGCCTTCTACAGACCCTAGACACTCTTATAGGATGGTTTTTGGATCGGTGCAAGTCATTCAGGGACTGGGCTGGTGGCAGCGATCATTTGGTTTATTTTGAGCTCCTTTTGCCGTTCTGAGCACCTTTTTGCCGCGAACACAAAAGGGTGGCCCGGCTACCCAAAATGGCCGGACCACGAGGCTCCTTTGTCTCGTCCACTGTCCGTCTTGCTCCCTTTACCTTCCCCCGGGTCAGGCGACCCGGGGCCTTCCTTATTTGGGCATGTAGTTTCCCGCGAAACACGGTTGCTTTCGCGGGCTTCTACATGTCGTTTGAGTGCCCCCAGGATGTGGGCTGGGCTGTCTGGTCCCAATACACATCCTGGGTGCCAGAGAGTCTAGGGTGGTGTGAATGCCTGGGACCACCGTGGTCCGTGATTGGTCCACGTATGGTATGTGTGTTGATGAGCGGATCTCCCATTGGCTCCCCTCCATTTTGGCGCGAAGGGAACCGTGGATAAGAGGGAGCTGGAAACACCACTACCATGTCGATCTCCTGAGTTCTTACGAACCCAGGGATACAGGAGCCAAGTATCCTGCGAACACGAGGCTGGACCGAGGAATCACTGGTGACCCCCTGAAGAACTTCTGCTCCTCATTGCTGTCGTCCGGTGAAGCCCTTTCCACCTAAGATCGAACAAGAAGGCCTGTACTGGCGCTTCGACCTATTGGAATAGCAGGACCAGCTATTCCCGGCACCTTCATCAACTCCTGCTGTAAGCCTTCGGAAGTGTCTCTGGGCCATCCAGTTGACTGACCAGCTTACTAAGGAGGCCTGCTCTGTAATCGCCGACAGGTTGGGTGGTATTCTGAGTCCGGGGCATGCTCACACGCTTCGTTTGCTTAGCAGTCCTAAGCTAGAGGTGAGCGGTGCTCGTTTGGCTTGAATACACCCGGCCGTTCCGTTGCCCTGCGGTGGCGACAAAACTGTGCTTGTTTCTTCGATCGGGACGTCTTTTTACTCTGCACGACGACGAGACGTTCCCTGCTCTTCAGAACCTGCCAGAAGCTGTATCTATCGAGGAGAAGCTCGGGCCTGCTTGCTTCGGGGACCGGTGAGTAGATTAGCTAGGATCTGGTCGCCCTCCTGCAGTGCCCCTTGCTTTTCCCCGCTGTAAATACAGCACCCCTTGTCCGTACTCGCGCCCTGCTTCTGCCTCACAGTGGAGGCTGCGCTAGAGTCGCGGACCGTGTTCTCCTTCATTAGAGCTCCCTACAGAGCTGTTCAACGTCCTCCGAAGAGCTTCACCTTCTGCCCATTGGCACCGGCGTGTGCAGGTACTTTTGAGCGCTAGGCTCCACTCTTCGTAGGGATTGGACTACCATCTAGTTAGGGGCCTCAGAAGGCGGACATATCACACGCATTGGTTCGCACTGCCTGTTTTCCTTCCCCTGCAGGTGGATAACATATTTCGTGCTGCTAATGCTGTGAAACTGTGTATTCTGTATATATATTGGGTGGATAGTGTATGTGTTGGTTTAATATCGTTGTATATTGCTGCTTTTACTGTGGTTATTAGTTTCAAGGCCTTATAATAAATGTGTATCTATTTTTGATATAAACAACTGTTTGGAGTAGTTTGTAAGCGCTCTTGCTTTGTGTGCTCATTGCGGGCTTTCAGTCACCCTCACCCCTCTTGAGACCTAGTCTTGACCGCCGCGATCGCTACCTTGATTGGTCTGGCTTGTCCAGAGGTTACCCTGTTCCAAGTAATTAGGTTGGCCTTCTGAACCTCTGCGCCACCAGGACAGAGTTCAGAAATCCGTCTTAACAGATAGGCAGTGTGCCTGCCAAGAAGAAGAGTTTGAACTTTTTGTACTGGAGAACGGCTTTTAACCGGGGATGGGGGGCCATTCCCCTAAGAAAAAACAAATCTTAAAGGGAACTTATATCACCAGTCCAGAAGAAGAGAGCCGTTCTTCTCGACCAAGAATATTTACTTTATCTCTAGTTTATAAGTGTAAGGGACAGACCTAGAGTTTTGACAAATGACGACGGTGGGCACATTAGTTTATTTGGACACATTCTGACATTCCCATTAGCATTTCAGTTGAGGCAGGGGAATCCCACATAAATATAGGGGGCAACAGGTTTACTTTTATTTTCATCTCAAATAAGTCTTTAGCAACTACTATGCCACCTTGCGCCTTGAAACACTTGTGTATAGGCGCGTTACCAATGCCATATCATATCATACATGTGTGTCAGTCTCCCCCTTCTGCACCCTTACAAGACCCACAATTCAATTTTAAAAAAGTGTCGGAGAACATTATTCTAAAGCTAATATGAAAGCTTAAACCGACAAATGATGTGCTATATGAGATTCCAGCGTATGCGGCACAGCACCTTTCTGCTAAAGTTGAACAATTTAGGACTTCTTTTGTCAACTTATTGTTGTCACCGGGTTATGTCTCAGCCAAGTTAAAACGATCTATTATATCTCCCCTGTTGAAGAAACCCACGTTGGATCCAAATGAACTCCAAAACTATCGTCTGGTGGCGGGGCTTCCTTAGCCAGGAAAGATACTGGAAAAGGTAGTCTGGGTGGTCTGATGTAGATCAGCATGCCCTGCTGGACCCCCTCGAATCTGGTTCCCTGCCAGGATTTGGAGCAAAGACGGCCCTGACTATGGTATGAACTATCACGGGCAGCGGATAGAGGCGTGATGTTTCCACCAGTAATGTTAAATCTGTCGGCCGTATTTGATACTGTGGACCATGCTACCCTATTAGCAAGGCTAAGGACGATATGGAAAGTCTCGGAACGAGCCATCACTGGTGTAGATCTTTTATGACTGATCGATGGCAGCATGTGAAAATTGGAGGGTTCTTTTCGGATTCCCTTCCTCAGAGCTGTGGTGTCCCGCAGGGTTTGTCACTCTCGCCATTGCTGTCCATTCTGTACATTCGGCCACTAATTACAATCCACAGGAAATTCGACGTTGGATTTCAATCCCATGCTGACAACACCCAGATCTTTTTCAAATTGGGCAAATTTGAGGAGTGTTTTCATAAAATAGGACTGTTTGGCAGAAGTGAGAGACTGGATGTCCTAGAATTGGCTTCAGTTAAACCCAAATAAGAAAGAAGTGTAGCCCTTTTTGGACCCAAACATCTTTTGATCAACGATCTAAAACGTCCTCCATCTCTGTGTTTTTTGGGCCCGAAACTTGAATTCGCTTCCAAGATTACAAACCTGGGCTGCATCTGGCAGGCCAATCTCAGATGTGGAGGCCAGGTGGGAGCCACGGTCTAGACCTTTTTTTGTTCCTTTTGCCTGCTTGCTGCGTCTGGCTCTTCCCTTTGTCCCCCAGGAAGAGCATGCAACTGTAGTTGGGACCAGAGGCGTTGCTAGGGGGTGTCCTGAGGGCGCTATAGCCCTGGGTCTTATGGTTGTGGCCCCAGATAGAAGCTCAGGGATGACAACCAAAAGGCTAGCTAGCCCTGAGACCCGACAGTCTCGACATTGCCATAGCCCCAGATCGTTTCCAGGCCTAGCAACACCCCTGGTTGGGACTTTAGTAAACGCCCAACTAGTCTACGGGAATGGTATGCGTGCAGGCATTCAGAGGAAACGCATCAATAGACCATAGGAAGCCCAAAATGAGATTAAGTTGGAGCCCCCTGGCCGGATGTTTGAGTTAAGCTTGGACAGTTTAGATCTGCATAACTTCTGCCCCCAGATGCAGTTGAGTCTGCCCGGTTAAGCGAGATAGAAATAAATCAAATCAAATATGCTGACACATAGGCTGGAAATAAAGCGATGTATAGTGTGACAGGAAACTGCGAACAGTATTACAAGTAAGTGAGAGTAAAGCTGGAGACTATGTATGGTGTTTATGTGGAATCAGTCCGGAAATTAGAAGTGGGTCTGGTTTCCTAGTCCTCACATCAGCATATATGCTGTTTGTGTATGACACTGATAAAGGGCGGGGCGGTTGTACAGGTATTAGGCCAAGATATGTGGAACGCTGGGTAACCAGGCTCACATTGCAGGTGTGGGGGATGGGACACAGGCTGTGGGGGGAAGGTGAAAGGGATGACAGATTGTGGACCGGCCTCAGCGTAGTGAGGTTGAAGAAGTGTGAGAGAGGGCAGCAGGCACGGGTTCTGTTACGTCACTGGGATTTCTGCCACGCACCCTCCGGGCAGTCTGGTGTCTCTGAACAAGGGAGCGGGTGGGGGAAATGATACGGGCTTCGCTGCTTGCGGGGGCTGCTGTGTGGTGTGCTGTTGATCAGCGTGCATCTATTGGAAAGGAGGAAGGCCCCAGTGGTAATGGACGTGCAGTGTACAGAAAGTCCCTGGGTTTCCCAGAGGATTGTGGGCGGCGCTTGCACGGCCGCATTCTGCGATGGACGGTGACGAGGCCGCGGGGGCTTGGGGTTGAAGGGCAGCTGGATGAAATATAAACAAATAGAACTCTGGCAGTGCTCCACAGTCGAGAGGCTGTCTGAGGCACAGTAAGTGAACCAGGAGTTCCTGCAGCTCAGGCGTTGCTTTTCTGGAGAGCTGATAATTACAGGGTCTGATGTTTGGGCACACCCCAGACAGCACACAACTCCCTCGGGAGACGGCAACACCCTTCGCAGAAACCGGGCAATCAGGGAACCGTGGCGAGTCTCGAAAGTAGCATCCAACACGATGGAGGACTTGGCTGGCTGATGAGCACCCCTGTTTTAGCAATGGGAACATGGATGCTGGAGAAGTGGGCATAGGTAGTGCTTTTATTGGGCAAGGGTTGTAAACCGGAGTGGTTGCTGTTTTTTGACATCTCAGACGTGGAGACATTTTTGACATCAGCCAGGGACGTCATTTAGGGGTCGCCAGAGGTCGCAACTGCGACCTCTGAGGTCTCCCTTGAGACCTGTGCAGTCTCCCTTGTGATCTCTAAACAAAAAAACAAAAAAAAGAGAAAGACATTTCTTTTTTTGTTTGTAATGCAAGCTCCTGGGCTGTGGCCAGCACCATGTGGCTCTTTACTTCTGGAATGGCTGGCTTTCTTGATCAGGCCCCTTAAAGAAAAAAAAGAAGGAAAATATGAACAGGAGTGCCACAAGTCTAACACTTTCAGCACTTACCCTAAATAAGAAAGAATAGGAATACCAAATAATGTGTCTTTCTGGAATTCTATACAATAATTGCTAGACTCATTAAAGGTTGTATTTCAGGCACAGTTCCGGGGTGAGTCACTGATCTAGTCTGTTCTTAAATGCCTCAACTCAGCCTTTCATCCTTCTGACGTCGATAAATGAGTAGCAACACAGATTGGGTGATATTGGGTGTATATTTTTTCCATATAAAGCGCTTAAGCGTAAGTGCTATATAATAACGCATCATTATCATTAGGTCATGGACATCTGCTTACATTCAAAGTAATTTGGTAATATGGGTCTATACACACTGATCTTAACGATACATATGGCGATCCATTCTTGTATGAAATGTACATCACATTATAGTGATATCGTAACCATATTTTTCGTAGTGTACAATGCTATGTGATGCCACTTCCTGTTTTGTGAACGGGTGAAAGGTCGTGTTCCATTGCTTCCTGCAATATCACTTTGGGGTGCGGTCAAATGACATCACTTCCTGTGATGTCAGCAGGGGGTCAAGGGTCGTGTGATGTCATTTCCGCTACCCCTGGCATTTTGGTGAAATGACATCCCTGACATCAGCAAAGATCCTCGCCAGATTAACCTGGGGTGTTATCTGGCTTTGGGCCTTCCCGATTCCCTGATGGGCAGCTGTGAGATGGGAGTGTTCAATTCTATAACAATCCATCTATCTCTCCGTGGAACAACTATAGCTCAGCAGCAATGTGCTCGCCTTGGGAGCAAGACGACACGAAGAAACACAGATTCGATCCCCGGTCCGCGCTGGGTAGTTAAGCGCATTATAAATACGCAACTAGCACCAAAAAAAACAATTGCGCAACTAAAATTTAAAAAAAACAATTCCTGTAACATCGCCTCGATGCCTGCGAGCTGTGTAAGCACTTTAAAAATGCCAGTTAGAGTAATCCTTTTTTTAAAGAAAAAAAAGTGAGTGGCTTCACTGCGTCCAGTCTCTTCAGCGGTTACCCTACTAAAGGCTTCTGTGGGGATGGGGTCATTCCTCTGAGCAAAGCCTAAATCTTGTAAGGGTGCAGCCGCTTTGTGTTTTTCTACTATGGGGAGGTCTGCTTCTCTGAAACCCTTAGATCCCTGTTCTTCTTGTGCTGTGACCTCTTTGGGTGCTGGGAATAAAGCCTTTTCCAAAATGCCTTGGGCCCCCCGCCCCCTCTTTAACCTTATATGACTTATTCCCATGATTGTGTCAGAGGATTTTAATGTCACTCGCTTCAACATACTTCTCTCAGTTGATTGGAGACTTGTATTTAAAGGGACACGCTCTCTTTCTTCTTGATAATGGTATAGATTGGCTTTTTCTTCACCGGAGTCGTGGGACTTTTAAGTCCTTGGTATTTTAGAGGGTCCTATATATGCCATAATGTGTGATGGCTTCTGGGGTTATGATATTTTCTTTGTATTGCACTCGTACACAAGTGTTTCAGAGCCCGACTAGGCACGGGAAGGGAACAGGGGAGAACACAACACAACAACGATCTAACTGGGCTGTGACATTGTGAACGCGTAAGTGCAGGGAAAAGGTGAAAGGGAAAAAGGGGGAGAGTGGAAAGTGCGCAGCAGAGGAGTGCAGATAAATAATAAATAAAAATAAATAGAAAAAGGAGACAATAAACAGTGGTAGTGCAGCCAGCAAGTGGCAAGTGCTGTGTTTAAGGCAGCAGACTGGGTAAGTCTAAGTGCAGAAAAAAAAGAAAAATTGGGTGGGGGCTGTATGGGTACAGATACAGTCCCTAGTGCAAGGGGTGGCCAGCAGGCAGTGCAGAAAGGTGGCAGGGCGAGCAGGTACCTGGGGACAGAGGGTGGCAAGGTGTACAGTGCCAAGAGAGAGCAGGGGAGAGGGGGAGCAAAGGCAGAAAGGAGTTCACAAGAACAGGAGTCCCGGTCACCTGGCGAAGTCTCTCCTGGTGAGGTCCATTTTGCATCGACCCCTAAGGAGGGTGTTGTAGAGCCAGCTCACCCCCCTAGCCTCACGGGGGGAGTCTCCCCCTTGGGGAGAGGGGACACATTTTGTCACAGTTCGTAGTTGCTTGACACTCCAAAAACTGCAAGAGGTGTGGTAGGAGACTGCCACGGGTGAAGCAGAAACTGTGCATGTTTGCTTTCTTGCAGTGCCTCTGTGTGAAGAACCGAAACGATAGGGCTGTGTACGCTACCAATATTTGCAAGTTGGCTGAAACATGTGCATTTGCACTTCAAATTTATAATGTAACTAGCTTGTGTGGGGTGTTTTTCCAAAGTAGTGTTTAAGGAGAGTGGAAATAATGTTGTTTTTGTATCTGTGGTGTGTTCATGTAATTTTTAGGGAAATTTAATGTAGACACTGTGACGAATCAGAGGACTTCGTCCCAGAAACGAGGAGAAAAAAAACAGAATTCCAACCATAACCCCGAAAATGTATACCAAAATTCCACCTCTTCTTCCAAGTTAAGCCCAGAGATACCATATGGGTATATGTAGCTCTGTAAAGCAACTCCGCCCTCTCAAGCTATTGAGATGAGGAAACAACTAGAGAGACGAGGAGGAGAATTTTAGCCCCAACGTTTTAGTCCTCTTTTAATTTCCATGAGGAAACCTGACATCAAAAGAGAACAAGGACCGAGATTGGGTTGGAAGGAAAGTAGCATTAGCTGTGGAAGTAGAAGAATTTGTGCTGACTGAGACACCAGCAATATTTGGAAGAGTTGTAGAAGTGGTAGTGGTGCCCTGAGAAGAAGAAACCAAAGAGACCAGCGAGACACACAAGCAGGCACTCGAACCAGCTGGCTGAAATACCAGCTGAGCCCACTGACGAGCACAGTGTATGGCGTAGGAAAGCCCACAGAGTGCTGGTCGCGTCAACCAGGGGGAAGCCAAAGAGCCGGTCTGTTGAGGAACTACAAAGATCAAAGTAGTTCTTACTGGGACTGGAATTCTCACTGCAAAGCGAGAAATCTGTATGTGCCATTGCCGCAACGATGTCAGGAAGAAGACATCCCCTTTCTTCAGTGGTATGTCTGACGGGCAACCAGTGCTGCGGTAAAAGGGGGACAGGCTGCCCGGATATTAAAGAGAGCAGAACCCGGTGAACGGAGCAGGGAGAACCCCATTCCAATGGACATCCACTCACACATACCAGGTTGCACGGCTCTGTCAAAGTCTCGTAGAGCGCCACGCCTGTAACGCTGGACTACCAGGGATAAGCTCCGGAGTCGCTGTGGAAAAATACAATGAGCAGAGCTCTGTAAACATGGAGAAATACCCAATCCTCTTCTCAAGCTCCCAGGTAAGGTAAGAGACTCAAGAATATACTGAGGACATTAAAGAGAATAGCGGATAATGGCAGAAAAGGGGCCGAGGCTGCGAACACAGAGTTCATACCGTGAACCTGATACATGGGGCTGGGAGGCCTACGAGAGGCTGAAAAGTGTTTCTGAAGGAGATATCCACACGCACATGCAATCTAGAGATTCAAGCAGTGAAGTGCAATACAGAGACCCCCATAACGCATACGAATTGGGACAGAAGCGAGTAAATCTAACCGCCCCCATTGTTTGTGTAACAAGGTGGTTGGACTCCAAAAGCAAATGAGGGGGCTGTGTATATAACAGATCCAACAGAAAAGGGGATAAAAAAGCAAAAGACCAGGGACGGGGATCGTCCCCCTGCCAAAGGGAAAGACCAGGGGAAGGGTAGTGGCCCCCTGGCATATCAAATCCAGTGTTCAGATAGTGGGTGTGAGGATTATTAAAAGCCGGCCAAAAGATAGCCGAGTATTGTTTATTTTTCCCTGACACTGACTTTTGTGGTATAGTCAGTGTGAGGGTCAGACTAGGTTTTGGACACAGGGCGTTGAAGAGTTATTTTTGACGTCATGACAAAGACTGGTCCACTACTTAGTTTTGTTGAGGCAGGGAAACCCCTCGTAGCAATGGGGCCGGAGCAGCGTTTTTCCAATCCCCTTCATCATTGAAATAAAAGAAATTGTGAAGCACACCCCTGTGTCCATCTCTCATTACTCTGGCATCTCACAGCACGCATCTTGGCACGGTGCACGTTCCACTGTGTTAGCCTGTATTTTGGTGCTGCGGGCGATGATGTGTTGCAGGTTGGAATGGGAGGTACAATGACTTGGAGGGAGTTATTGTTGCCATACCGCTCCCAGCACCCAATAACTGCAAACAACCTTTTAAATTTGCACATTTCATAGGTTGCATTTGTTTATATGCATACAAAACTTTTCCTACGTTTTATGCTAGATTGTTTGTTAGGCTAAGAAGTCATGCAGTGCCAAGGCACACATTCAGGGCCCCCGTTTTGCAGTCAACTTCTCCGTGCCTCCCTTCTCAGTGCCCATTAACAACTCAAAGGCACTCAAGCTGCAGTGCCCCTCAGGCTTGTATGGCATTATTTTATAATGCAGTTCAACTTGCACCGTGAACTAGAAACTGGCAAGGCCAGCCATACGCTCCATCACAGGCGCAAACGGAACATACACGGGGTCCCAGAAATTCCACCATGATCGCCTACGCAAATCGCCCTATTTCACGTTTTCCCCTGAGCTTCACGAGAACTGCCATTTCCTCTTAGTCACCTGCCTATGGCTGACTAGGTCTTCTGGTGGACACCTACACTTTTTTTTTAATTCAAAGCACTGGTTTCTGGAATGTTATGTTATTTAGTAGTTGTATCGTGCCTACTGCCATTGTTCGAAGCATTGCGTGCTGGAAGGCCCTTTCGGAAGACAGTAGTCTGCACAAACATGAAAATAAAAGAGCACTACATTGCATGTAAATAGGAATTGGAATTAGATGACCATTCCATTACAAGCAGAGATGACTAGTTTAAAACATTCTAAAAATCACGCAGAGCATTGTGTTTAGACACAGAGAGGACTGCTAGGTCAGTGGCTGTGACAGCTGGACCAAATGTGTTGTGGGACCTAGCTGTATTCTGTGCTATGCAGTGCAAGAGGGAGGAACACTACTCCCTGTGTCTCTCCCCCCTGCCCCACAATACTTGTTTTGCTGCACATGGGGTCCAATTTATCTGCGAGTTGCCAGAGGAGGGGGATGGGTTATGCAGTCTGTAAACTCCAGTTAGTTACCATAAGCAATAGCTAAAGATTATGGAAGGCAAGGACCTTTTGGTTCAGAGAAAGGGCTACTTGAAATGTGGGGCCAATGTCGGAGTGTGCCCCATCCCAGTTATTGAAGGGCTGTTGATGGTGTAGGACACCCCCATTTCAGGAGTAGTGGTCCTGTGCAGAAGAGCACACACGCTTTGGCGCTAGAAAGCACTCAACAAATTAGGTAATTAAGGTTTTCTCTATGGCACAATGTGCAGAGGCAACTGCTTCAGAGCACTAGAAAGGGTGCAGGAGTGCAGAGTTGCCTGTCATGACATGTGCCTGGCAAGGGGCTGGGCGAGAGGTAGAGTTGCAGGGCACACTATTCACAGCGAGACCGGTGGCTGTTTTCTTCACAATCTGGCTACTTTAGTGCAAGAGTGGAAGAGCTTTCCTAAAAGCCTCCTGGAGACAGTAAGTGTTCTCCTTGGATATCCAGGAAGGAAGGAAGGGAATGAGTTGAACGCAGCACTTCCACCTCCTGATACTTTATTGTTTTGTCAATTTAGTGAAAAGTATCTAAATGCAGAGAGTACTTGGCAATGTTCGAAGCAACACGGTTGTGGTAGGTGGTATCACCTATCTGAGTGGGGGGTCTCGGCTTCTGCAGGATCCCCCTGCCCGGGCAGTCTGCAGTAGGCTAAAGTGGTGTCAGGAATTTGACCATCGCATGGTTGGTGTGTGCTTGCCTGGTCTTTTTTGAAATTTTAGATAAAATTAAACGGTAGATCAACCTTTGGAAATTGTGCTGGGCTTATCCGCGCACATTTTCCTATGCTCACCAGATGACATATGCATAGACCTGTGTACTCTGGGTGGACACGGCCTACAGGCGCATTCCACCCTTTCATATTAGTTGGGATCTGACAGGTGGAATACATGATGCATCTACAGAAGGGGGAGGGCTAACCCTTCCCCTTGCCATGGCCAGCCTAATTGACTAACAAAGGCTCCAAATATCGGTCATGTCCTTTTGTTGAACCATGTAGCAGGTGGCCGCAAATTACATACTAATCCGAGTAATTCAAACAGGCCCAAATGGCGCCTGGCTGCAGAGGCTAACAAAGGAGACCGGAAACCCCAACACCCTTTCATATGCACCATGTCAACCTGATGCCAGCTCCCACCCCTCAGTATCGATTATCAGTGAAATGTCATGTCTGGGACTGCATGTCTTACAGTAGTCATCCCCGCAGGGGGACCACATTTAGAAGGTATGAGTATGTGGTTTGACAGAGCCATAAAGTCTGGTCTGACGGCAGCTTGAAGGGAGACCTGCCGTTTTAATCAGGAACCACAGAGGGCTCCATTAACCAGTGGGACCCTTTGATCTACAACAGACAGGAGGATGGGTGGGAATGAGTATTACATGTTTTCACCCCTTTACCTTTTCTGTTGCAAAGCACTCTGGGTATGACCTCACACATACAGAAGATTGTTGGTGGGGACCCAGGATTGGTTGATTAAGGTAGGCTTAGCATAAACAAATCCTGTTGCCCATTTGGCTTTAAAAAGAGGATGAAGCACCTCTTTTGGAAGATCTGAAGACATTGCAGGGAGTAACAAGAAGAACTCATCATTGGACCCTGGCTGAAGGTACAGTCTGCCTTACATATTCCGCCAGTGAAGGAAGGCCAGGACCTCCAAAGGGGGAAGCAACATCCCTCCCCTAAACATATCCCATGGAACAGAGGAAGATACCGAATCCAGAGGTCCCTCTAGCAGCTCCAGAACCGCTAACTAGACAGCACACAGTGTGCCCTGCTACGTTTTGCAGCAGGCTTCCTAGGTGAAGTGCCAGAGATCCTCTGAACTCTAAACTAAGGACATGGCAGCTGCCTGCAACACACTCCTCAGCTTTGGGCTGTCTGTTTTAAAGGATGACCCAAACCCAGTGAAGAAGCTAGGAGAAGTGCATCAACAAGCGTCTACCGACGTATACCTTAAATGACATTTTCGAGCCCCTCGAGCTGCAACCGACTGCACCACTGACTGTTGTGATGCCATAGTTGCGGACACTGTCTGAGATGCCTTGACCAGTGCTTCAGAAACACCACCAGCACTCTGATGATTCCTGACCCCAAGCCGCTGTGTACGCCAGCCTACAGCCGTCCGTCCAGCCTCGCTCACCGAACTTGTCGCCTGATACCTGCAGCTGTTTCCCATCTTAAACTATGTTGCAGAAGCTGCAAAGCGCCCTAAAACCGAATTGACCCTGTTGAGCACCAAGAACACCTACAATCACACAGTACATTGTGGTTCTGTGCCCCTGGTCCTTCTCCGAAGACCCCTAGAGACATTTTAAGACCCATTGTTCCCTTTGTGCCAAAGCCAAGTATCCTTGAACTGTTGCGATTATTTGCTATACAGACTACCCTCCTGTCAGTATCAAGAGTGCACCCCCTTTCCTTCTTTGAAACTGCCTGTTCTCTGCATTCCTTTACAGGGTGGGATGTATTTCGTATGGTTGCTAGAACTGTCTGTTGCGTGTGAAAAATCTGAGGGTTTTTCCCTTGCCACTCCCAGGGGATCCTCTAAACAGGTGGCCAGGGGAGGGCCATCTCTTTTAGATCCCGACCCTGGGGGCGGACAGACAAGGGAGGATCAGCTGGGTAGATGTTCCTCTGGGATTGGGGAGGGATTACCCAAAGGTGATACATGGTAGCCCCCCTTTTCAAACACCCCATACCTGACATTCCCTCAGCCTATATGGCTTACTCTTCCCCAGACACCCAATTTACCCATTCCTTTGATGAAAGGACTAAGACGGGAGCATTTCATCAGTCTACTCTTCCTTTCCAAAACATCACGGTGCCATTAAGAGGATGAAACCACATTCAGAGGCACTCTACTATTTTCATGAATGTCCCACTAACAAGGTCAGGCGAAAGCTAGAGAAAGCGTATGAGGGAGCCGTGTCTCCAAAGAGCCAGAAGGGGATTGTGTGGTATGCTGATCTCTGAAAGGAAGTCCTTGAAGAGCTGCTTGTTCCCCTGGGCCAGCAATGCAGCCCAGGAGTGTCTGAGGGGCAGGCGAGAGGGGCCCCTGACCTAGACACAACATAACAGCAAAAGCTTCAAGTAATCACAACCGGTGAGTTAAAAGTGAGATGGGAGCCTGGTTGGTGAAAGACGCGAAGCACAAGAGATAATTTGTTGCAAGTGAAGGACAAGCATAGAAGAGAAAGCTTCTTTTGTCTATTGGGAACTGTAATGTGAAAGGGATAATTTTGAAAGCTAAGGAAACAAGGTAACAGAGAGGTTGTGTGTATGTTTACATGTTGTCGAATGACTGTTGAAATTGAATCACTCTGAAAGTGCAGGGGGGCTGTGCGAAGCTCAAAGTGGGAGCAACATAAAAGGCATTAGAGGGGAGCTTTGCAAGAGAGGAAGAGCGAGCTGAAACCCCAAAATAAGCTAAAGAGTGCCTGGGGATAAACCCTGTTTGTGAACTTGGATAAAACCGATAGAGTGCTGGGAGCACGATCCCATGAAGCCAAAGTATCAAGAGTGGTTCTGCACGGGGCTGAGTAAAATTGCATGCTCTCGAAAGTGTCTGATATGAAGAGCTGTTGAGTCATTAAGAAATGTTGAACTGTTGGGAAAGCGAAGCTCCGTTTTGAACAAGAGAATCTGATGTGAAGCGAAACAATTGAACTGTCAAGTTGTTTGAATTGTAGGGGAAGGAAACCCCTGATGAAGCTAGAGCAGGAGAGTCTTGGGAAATTCCTGAGTGAAGGAAGTGCTTCTAAGTCTGTGGAGAAAGAAAGCCCTTATAAACATGAAGGAAGTTTGTGTGAACTATTTAAAACCAAGGAAATTTGTTGCAAGAAACTCAAGCTTTGGGAAGGGAGCTGTGGGACAGCTCCAGTGCCACCCAGATATTATTTTAACTCAATATTTTATTTTGATCCAATCCCGTACACATTATTGTTCTAGAGGAAAGTGAGGGAAAGCATATGTTTGACACAACCTCTTTATTATTTTGACTGACAGACCTTTGACTACCTTTTGGCTTAGTTTGATGGTTGAGACTACCCCCATTTAGAAATGGGGCCAGTTAGGAAGTCTCCAACCTCTTTTCAAGTTAATAAAGGTTTTACAAACGTTCTAATACGTGTCTGTGTCTAACTTTTGATACCATACCTACCTCATATGTGATAGTAATAGCATAGATATTTGCATACTAGCTTGACTGGACAGTCCCTTTTATCATTCGGTAATAATTGTATTTCCGCTGTGTTGCAACTAACAAACGATCAAAAACCTTTCGGAGATAAGCCTGCTGTTCCGTAAACATTACCAAAATTGGACAAGGAGGTATAGAATTTGCTTGCGTTTCCAATCTGTTTGGATCCCTTCAGGTGTGCGGCTGATTGACTGCTTAGAAATAGATATTCATCCCTGGACCACTGGTGCCCCAGAGGTTGATTCAGCACAGGAGGAGAAGGACCAAAAGACTGAGAGGAGAAAGGATGGTGTAGAGGAGGGTTGCTGAAAGCATGTGCAAGGTGAGATACTGGTTGGTGGGAGAAAGCAGTCCAACCTTTTTCAAAGGGTGTGCAAGGTGAGTAATTATAAGAGATTAGCAGGAGAAAAGGGGATGAATGAGTTTAAATGGGAAGCAGAGTGAAATGAGAGGTGTAACCCCCAGAAAAAAAGGAAGGATCCCCATGTTCATACGCCACGCGGGGACGCTTCATACATGAAGAATGAATGTTGAGCGGATCACTGTTAAACAGTTAGAGAACCCTCACTTCGGAGGGACGAGCATGGCACTCCCCTCAGTTGCACCCAAGAAAATACCTCGATGATCCTGCCATTTAAAAATTCACAGTGTCCCGGGGCGCTGCACCGCCCTCGCTGCCACAGCCCGACTCGCTTCGCTGTTTGTTTCTCCCTGTGGGATTGGAGAGCACTCAAAATGAGCTCTGCTTCCCGGCTGCCATAATATCTAGCACTCCCTGTGAGGAGGGGAGCGCTGCGTAACGGTTGTCGGGCCTGCAGTCTGACGAAGCGGAGCCGCTCCAAATCCCATGCTATACTGCTGGGAGGTGCAGCCCTGGTCGAAAGACTTAACTGGAGCCCCCGCTGCTGCAATTAGAGCTGGGCCACTTCTCACACATGCAGCACAGACTCGTTGCAAGTGGGTGTGGGGGGCCCACACAGTTGCTAACGTGCCAGGCTGCCCCTGGAATGCGCAACCCGGCTTAAGACATTTGGAGCTACCTCCAAGCTGTTCCCGCACTGCCTGCAACATCTAAGGACTCTGGAGCCCCTGACTAACAAGATGTTCTGCCGCTCAAGGGACCATGAGACAGCTCTGACCATGCATCGGATATCCGCATTCCTTTGTCCACTTTTCATTGTGCTGTATATTTATTCCGACCTAGTGTTTCTTCCTATGGGTTTGGGGAATGATTGTATGTATAGCCTTTCCTGGCAAAGTCCTTTTGCTAGAGCGGTACATCCAAGGGGATCCAGAAACTCAGGTGAGGGATGCCGGAGATGGGTAAGAAGCAGGTTAAGCACTTAGAAGTAAGGAAACATTTTCAACTGTGCCAGTCACTCACCACTCGCACCCCCCACCCCCAAGTGTGAATAGGCCCAACCCCCCTGCTACAGTAGTGTAGTGATAGTAGAGAGCAGAGCATAGTAGAGCTCAGAAGAGAGTACTATCATCAGAGAGACAGGAAGAGGGAAATGTTAAAGATATTTGTACCGCGCACCGTCACCAACAGAGTTGGTCTCCAGGTGCTCTGGCGGATCTGCAATTGAGAAGGTGGGATGGATTAGTAAGGTGAAGAGGGAGTAGGATAGTGAGAGGAGTGGTGTACTGTTGGCAGCTTCAGCTCAGTAGACACCGGGTGCTGAGCTTTGGTGCGAGTATCGGATCGATGTCAGTCCTTGTGTGCTATTGGTTCGGCTTATGTGTTGTTACAGTGTGGTTTGCGTGCGGCTTGCGGTGCAAGAGGTGGTTGTGTGAGTTTTTTGAGTGAGTTAAGTATGCAGAAAATGTGAGCTTTTGGTTAGTGGGTTATATGATTTAGAACTAAATGTTCACAGTATGCTTTAAGAAGGATAGAAAGAGGTGTGGGAAGAGACGGGAGTCGAGTCAAGCGAAGAGAGAGGAAGAGGAGTACAAAAGCATGCAAGGAAGACCAAGTTACACCTGATTGGAAGGCACCACTTAATAACATTAAGAACTGTGGGAACCAAGTTAGGATCCACCTCGAAGTCCCAGAGGGAGGAAGCATTTGCCTTTTGGTCCTAATGACCAGCATTAGACAGTAGGCGTTACCGATTTCTAGTGACAATCTTGAAATTTAGGACGCCTAGGCTAGGGACGGAGGCACGAGAGAGGGACGGCCCATAGCGAGCCCCTTGGACTGTCTTCAAGAGTTGGTGTTTTTTGGGGGGCCACCGTGGACGCCTGACAAAAACCCTAAATGTACGGGGAAGAGTATGAGAAGAGTGTGTCGAATGTCTTTTCATTAAAGTCCTATTCTGCAAACTAAGGAAAATCACTGATGAGAACCACCATGGAATCTCACCTAATAAGAGGTTGGGGCGGGGGGGGGGTGTCCCTAATGCAGCGTGTTGGTGTGTCGGCTTTCCAATAATACCGAATGCAAGAATATACCTGCCTGCTCCATCAGCAAAGCAAAGCCTCCTGCACACATTTAGCCATGGGATCCAAGTGCAATGGGCCGGAGCGCAGGCCAGGCTGCATCCGAAGGGGCAGAAGCTGAGCTCCAGCCTCGTCTTCCTTTCATCCTCTTTCCCCTTCTGCAACCTCTTCAATGAGCCCACTATAGAGCACTGCACCGTCACTTTGCCTCCCACAGCTCTCCCCATTATCCAGGTGCAGGTTCAAATGTGAAACCATGGCCTCCCAACTTAGCTGGGGTCGGGTCCTTTCCTCTAGCTCTTTCTCTCTCGCCCATGGCCTCCTTCACCTTCTATAGCAAGTCCTCCCTGATTTCAACCCTGCTCTTTCCTCTGTTTTGGAGCACACTCTCCCCAACCCCAAGTCCTCGTCTCACCCTTGAACTCCCCGGCGACCTTCATAGGTTCCCAACTCAGTGCGGCGACTGGAACCTACGCTTCTGGCCACTCTGCCAGGTTCCTTCAGATGATGCCCTGGGGGGGTTGTAAAGAAAGGACTCCTTGAGCCAATGCCAGGGTCCGCGAACACAATCTGCATGTACTGTTATGTTAAAGGTACTTATATAGTGCACCGTCACCAACAGAGTTGGTCCCCAGGCGCTGGGTGAAATGAATCTGCAGGGTCTGCTCCCAGAATGTGCACATAAGACACAACTTGGTGGGCAGATCTGTCACGAAGCCTTCACGCTCTGCCAAGGTCACGTCCATCTTGAAGGAACCTGTTAGCCTTCCACAGACACTCAACCACTCTTGCAAAAACCAGAGCCTGGCTCCTGCAGACGCCACCCCATGCACCCTCACCCTCCGTTTGCTGTGATCTGCCGGTCGCAGGTTCGAATCCCGAGCCCGGCCAGCTCAGCCTTTCATCCTTCCGAGGTGGATAAATGAGTACCAATTTCGATTGGGTAATAACAGTAATGTATGTAAATAGGTCCTATGCATAGTGCTTTAGATTGAAGCGCTATATAGAAAAACAAATGATTATTCTTTTATTATTATTAACGCCTGTCCCCCCCCCCCCCCCGAGTTTCTCCTGCTGACCGAAGCGTCCCCGTGTGGGACCCCCTCTCGCCACACCGTCAGGTCGCAGCCCTCCTGCAGGACACACAGCCGGCCCGCCCAGCAGCAGCCCTCCTTCTGCCCATTCGCGGAGCGCTCCCAGCCTGCAGCCCCGGCAGATGTCTGGGTGTGAGGCTCCTTCATTAGCGCAGACGGATTTGCTGTCAGGGAGCCAGATTTTCCAATTTACCGACAATGATTCTTGCCTGAAAATGGATGGCGGGGCGGGGGGAGTGGTGCTGGGTGCATCTCCAGGAGCCGGCCCCTCCTGCCTCTGCGTGTGGTGTGTTAGTGTAGCCCGGAGGTGGGGGTGTTTTCTCCTCCCCCTCCTGCTCTAGCGTGTGAGTCAGGGCTGGGACGGAGGAGCGAAGCGAGCAGCTCGGAAGCCGGCAGCCAGGTCCTGCCTCGGTTCACCCGCCTCCAGGAGGAACGGAACTGCGACCGCCCCTGACCCGGGGTGGGGGGGAGGCCAGGAGCCGGGCACACCGAAGGGACCCTTAAGCAACTCGACCAGGGCAGACGGATCAGCACCTACCAAGCCGGAGAGGGCAAGCTGCTGGCACTCCGTGAGGGCTCGGCGACAGTAAGGAGGGAGGGCACAGGACGTAGAGTGCCAACACCCGCCCCCTCCCGTGGACCAACAGAGAGGGCTGGGACCCCGCGAGGGTTAGGGCACTCGGGCTCCCCCTTGGATTGATATCGCATATGGACCCTCACGCTCTTGGGGCACAGCGCGCCGACAACTCCCCGGCTTCCTCCCCTGCACAGCGCCTAGAAGCGTCCGCCCCAGGCACCTGAATCTGCATCCCCTTTGAGGACCAGGACACGCGAGGGCGCTCCTAGGTTAGTCCCACAGAAGGCCACGGGTGGAGGTGCCGGGGTCACCCCTCCCCACCCCCAGGACGGAAACAGCTGAGCTTATTCGTGCTGGATTCATTCAGCCACAGAGCCTCGCCTATCCCCGCCCCTTTCCAGGATGCGAGAGGTCGGGTTCTACTATTGATGAGATCTGCCCCGGCCCCCCAACCATGGATGTGTGGGCCTCAAGGGCAGAAACCAAACTCCAGATAAATTGAAGGCACCCCAAGGACGCCCGGATCTCAAATCCTTAACATGAAGCCCCCCTGCTGGGAACATCTGCACCAGCAACTGTCTCCCATCGCCCCCCAGAAGTGAATGGCGAACGGGTGTGTTTAAAGCAGGACCCCTCCACCGCCGGCTGCGAGCCCGAGCGGGGAAGCCTCTTTAGTGCCCCGCCTCCTTCTGCATTGGGGGGGTTTTGGTGCCCCCTCTGTGATTCTCTGGTCGACATGGAGCTGTGACCTACACCATGTTTGGATTGAAGCCCCCCGTGTACTACCTGCCAGGTAAGGAGCGCTCCCTTGCCTGCCCTATATAAGGCTGGCCGGGTGTGAAATGGGAGGGGCGGCGCTTTACCCCTGCCTCAATACAACACATTTTATTGTCCTGACGGTGTGGGTGCATCGAGTGTCTTGTCTGTAATATCAAACTCGGACCCTTCCACTTGGCTGGGTATTCCCCCACGGCCTTCCTGTCTCCCCACCCCCCACCAGTTGGCTAAGTGGAGGAGTGTGTGTTATTTAAGAGCAGAGTGTGTGTGTGTGGAGCGGGGCGGGCGCTGGTGTGAAGTTACACTCTCCCGGGCCCGGGGTCATTTCACGGCTCTGAGTTGCCGGATCGGGTTCGCCAGAGGCTTACTGACAGCCCCCGGGTCGCCCTCTCGCCTGCCCCGGGCCTCCCTCACACCTTCCTGCCTGGGAGACAGTCCCGGAGGAAACCTCTCGCCGAGACTCGGCCTCCCTGTCGGGAGCAGTCCCTGAGCCTGCCTCAGCTGCCCGAGACTCCGTCTTATCCCTGTGGTTTAACTCTCCACCCCAGAACTACTACATCTCGCCCCTAGACTCTATAAAGCAGCCACCCCTCTGACCCCCCTTCCCTCCTCCCCTCCTCCCCCTCCCATTCCCCCTCGGGTTCAAGGACTCTTGCGTATCCCGTATTAATGATACTTGCCAGAGGCTTGGCCTGCGTTGCTCATGGTAATTATTATTAGCACGTGGAGATTATTGACCTCCTCGCAGCCAATCAGGATCTTTACAATGCAGTCAGTAACTACCGGTATTGCCTGCAGTCTCAATCTTCTGTCTTCCAAAGCAGACAGGGGCACAACAATGCAATTGCCAGTCAGTGTTTCTTTCCACAAGACACTTGCTTGCTCCACAATAGAGCGTCCCACTTAACACACCGAAGAGAAAGCCCAGCTCTGGGAAAAGGCTTTCACTTCCTTATAGAGAAACCGGTCTCGTTTACATGGCACCTTATGGATCTGCATGTTAACGCAGATCCAGCTTTAAGAACTTTTCAATTAAATTGCTTAAATTATGGACACAGCCCTGCTATTTAAATACTATAAAATTGCATTTCATTTACTGTCTATTTATTTTACTCACTATTGATGCAATTCAACACCAAAACTTAAAAACATGCATTGTTATAACCACTATGATAATGTTGTGTTATTCATATAGCGCCTTAATCCAAAACGCTTTACACAGCACAGATTTACATGCAATATCACCCAACCGAAATTGGTACTCATTTATCGACCTGAAAGGCTGAGTTGGTCTTGCCGGAATTCGAACCTGCGACCTGCAGATCACAGCAGCGAGTGCTCAACCCGCTGAGCTATCTTACCAGCTATAACATACCACTATGTGCTAATAGCCTTAAAGACCATGGTGGGGGTCATTATCGCTTGGTATAACGATCCTTTCCCCCCCCAGCGTATGACCCTTGCTGACTATAAGGCTATATTTTTCAGGCGTGGCAATGTTCACCTACCCAGGGCAGTCTTTGATTCCGCTACATGTGTAGGCAGGTGCGCGATGCAGGTGATGCTCAAGGCCCATGCTGAGGAGCAGGCGATGTTATGAGCCAATGCCCCGGCTGCAACTTGAAAATGGAGCAGCACCGGCCTCTGTGTGTCTCTTTCAATGACCACATTATGCAGTGCGACCCAGGCCTCCACATTACTTTTGGTCCTGCAGTGGACGACGGGCACAGAGTCCCTTGCGGACAGCTGAGACTCCTTGTTAACGAGATTCAGTGGTACTGGGAAAATACTGCTTGGCTGATGATAACCAGAGGTGGCCGTCCGCCACTCTGCAAAACCGGAAGTGACAAGTGTCACCCGGGACAATAACACTGTTGCAAGTCCGGGTGAAACCCTAAAGGGCCACCTTAGAAGTCTAAGGAGATTGCTTGACTAAGCGGCTGGGACCGCCCCCCAAATTGTGTGCGACTCCAATAAATGTGATCTTGTGTTTTCAAATTCTATACATATTGTCTGTGTGATTATTATGAATAATGTAACCATTGCTTCGAGGGGATTGTGTCCTCCGACGTATTCCACATCTATGACAGGTAATGTCATAGATGTGGAATACGTCGGAGGAACATCCCATCGAAAGAACGTTACCAGATATGGTAAGTAACTTGTTCTTCGAGGGGATTGTGTCCTCCGATGTATTCCACATCTATGACATTACCCGTCATAGATGTGGAATACGTCGGAGGAACATCCCATTGAAAGAACGTTACCAGATATGGTAAGTAACTTGTTCTTCGAGGGGATTGTGTTCTCCGACGTATTCCACATCTATGACATTACCCGTCATAGATGTGGAATACGTCGGAGGAACATCCCATTGAAAGAACGTTACCAGATATGGTAAGTAACTTGTTCATCTATGTTTGGACCATGGAGTGCAAAGGGGGGGCCATAGTGGGGGAAGGCCCCACTATGTGCCTGCCACTGCCCCCCACTGTAACTTGAGAAGGGAGCAGCACTGGCTTCTGTGAGTGTGTCTTTGAGTAACCAAAGTATGCAGTGCGACCCAGGCCTCCACATTGCTTTTTGTCCTGCTTTGAACTGTGTGCCCTTTCACCTTGCGTGAACCGGATGATTTCCCTCTTCACCAGCCTGTAAATGACACGGAAGTGAACCTTAAAGCATGCGTTGTCCCTCTGGGTTCATCAATCATATGGACCGCTCCCACAGCCCGGATGTGGGAGTGAATGGATTAGTCTGTGCACCTGTCATTTATACTGTCGACGCATTATTGACATGTCCGGCCAGAAAAAGAGAAAGTATTGCCAAAGTGGAAAAGAATGTGTTTGGTGAATGTTATTTATATACACATGGGTAGTGTCATTTATTTATAACGCGCTAATACCCAGAGGTTTCTAATCGTGGACCCGGGGATGGAACCTGTGATGCTCTGTGTCCTCTTGCTTCCAAGGCGAGCCTGTTGCCCCTGAGCTATCCTCCCGACCCTGTGTTTGATGATATGTCCGTACAGCTGGCATCTTCCCCATGGGAAGAGGCCACTGCAGTGTGTCCTGCTCCTCTCCAGCAGTAGTGCAATTATACGTAACATGTTGTGTTCAGGTGGTGGTAGTGCAGTTTTTGTAGTTCTAGTGCATGCTGGGACTTGTAGGCATGGATTTTCCATTATCTCAGGACCCAATGATAAAGGAGTAGGTTGTGTTTCAATTGTTCTCACACCTCTCCCATAAACATTTTTGTTTTGAACTCAGAAGGGTAATCGTGGACACTTGCAAACTAACCCAACATCGGAGTGTTTCGTGTAATGTTGCTGGCAAAGCATAAACCTAAGAAACTGTGTCTAAACATTTCCTGCAGAGTACAATCCGACCAGGCTGCACCTGGGCCTGTGAGAGTGTGTCTCCTCCTTAGTCCTAACGACCTGTGTCGCAGCACTGTTTCAAGGCGTCCAGAACACATTAAACACTGCTGGCGCTACATGGTTGTAACTTTAGGGCTGGGGACAATGGCGTTTGCCCCCACAACGTTTGTGGGACACCATTTTGTCCCACTCATTTGGCAGGGGACCCCTTTCATTTAGATGTCATGTCCCCCCAACATTTCCAGCAAAGTTACTGCACTGCTGGTGCAGCGTTTAGTGGGTCATCGGCTTTTGAGTTTTTCCAGATATGGGGCGACACTATTCTGCTGGGTCCCCGATCTGGGAAACTCCAGCCCTGGGAATGGGCTGCGTTGGCATTGTATAACATAAGAGCCAGAATTGGGGGGTGTCGATGGGGGTGTACAAATGAAAGTGAGGCCAAGGTGCAACTCCTTCCACACGTTGCTGGGACAGAATACTGTGCATAGGAGCCGGCTAAAAGGGAGGTACCCCGGCCGAAAGGGAAAAGATTTCAAGACAGGCCCGTCCATCTCAGTGTCGTGTAAACCTAAGGCAGAGTTGCTTTCCTGGCAATCTCATATTTCTCTGAATCCCACTCTGCTTCGGCCTATGACTGCAATCAAAAGTTCAATAAATTAGGCGACTTCTATAGGTTCTGAAATAAAGAAGCCGTGGTCCCCCCAAACAGTGCTTTCAAAGAGCTTGCTTGCACCGCCATGCTTCTAGCGCAACAGCCTGGAAAGAGTTTGCAAGGCGGTGTTTGGTAACGTTTTGCACTGAGGGTTGGTGTAATACATTGAGTATTGCTGTGTCAATATGGGATATGGGTGTGTTTTATCAACAGCGGCAGCGTCTTGGGTGCGATATCATTTGCAGTTATCGCAGCAGTACTCCTACGTCCCGTCCCCATTCCTGCATGCTGCGTGCCTGGCGTCCCTCGACAGGCACGCGTGCAGTATGGAGGAAAGGAGACAGTGGACTAGGAGCACGTTAGTCACTGCAGGGAGTAACTTGGCATTATTGTGGCACTAAAAGATTTTGTGATACAGAAGTCCATGACCAAATGTCTTGAATTTGTTTCCCAAAATTGCAGTCTTTCACCTCACCTGTGCAGTGCTATGTTATGGGGCATTTGTATAGCGCCTTTTTTTTTTTAACCATTGGTATGATCTCAAAGCGCTGTGGGTTGATCACCCTTGGGTAACCATAGTCCAGGTCAGTGGAGAGAGTAAGGCAATAAGTAGTGCTTGGGGGCACTCTCGATGTGTGCAGCCGGTGGCTTGTATTGTGTGTGCCTCAGAAGTGACCTTTCCTTTTGTTCATCACGCCTGTAGTGGCACGGAAGTGTTTGACCGTGCAGTGTTTGTGCTGCAGGGTGGACATTGGCAGTTAATAATTATATCAGTTCCGTAAATGGCACTTCATGCCAGGCTCCAGCCTAATAATGTGTACCAAAACCGTGCGGCACAGTGCAGATTAGAGCGCTACCCTTGTCGGTTAACATCAGTACTTGACTTGCCCCCTGGTGAGGATCCACTTGAAGCCCAAAGCCAAGTGCAACTCCTGGTATAACTCTGACCTCGTCACTCTTAAACGCAACCGCATGGTGGTTGAGAGAAAATGGCTAGCTTCTTGCGCATCCTCTGACAAACTGGCCTGCCGCCTGCTCCAAAGGCAATATCGGCTCTCTGTCCGCACTAAGAAGAGAGCCCACATGGCTTGGCCGATCTTTTTAAAATATTAAAGGAGCTGGCCAATCCTGCTGCAGTCTCTACCTCTCCTGACCCCTCACAAGCCCTGTCCTTCTCATTTCATCCTTAAAAGCCCAGGACATCATGTCCACCCTCTTGTCCTCTCGTCCTCCTCCCTCTACTCTCTCCCCTACCTGCGCCCCCCCTGTGGCCACCTCTCCTCCCTCTTTCTCTTCCTTTCCTCTGTTCTCCCCTGATGAGGTTTCTAGACAAGTCTGATCTATGAAAGTCTCGTCAAAACAGGTTCTTCCCTGTTCTTCCAAAACCATCAAGGACCACATTGGCACCCTCGCTCTTGCCTTGGCTGACTTCTGCAACCACTCCTTCGCCACTGTAGCCTTCCCTTCCCCCTGAAGCACTCTCTTGTGCACCCTCTTCTCAAAACCTCAGCTGACCCCTCCTGCCCAGCTACCGTCCGATCTCATCACTCCTTTCCTGAGCATACTCCTGCAAAAGCTGGCCATCTCCCAGCTTAATCTTCACACTGAATCCGTTGGTTGTCTCCATGACCATCAGCCTGACTTCAGAGCAGCCAGAAGCACAGAAACAGCTCTACTGAACATCCATGAAAACCTTCTCTCTAACCTTGATTCTAATCTCCCCTCTGTCCTCATCTTACTCGATCTCTCTTCTGCCTTTGACACGTTCAACCACGCCATCCTGCTTGAATTGTCTCTGTGATATCCTCGGTATCACCGATCAGGATCTGGCCTGGCTGACCTCGTTCCTCTCTGATCGACCCTCCCAGGTCCAACTTGGGTCCTTCCTTTCCTCTATCTCACTCTCTACCTGTGGTGTTCCCCAGGGGTCTAACCTCTCTTGCTAACTGTTCAACCAATACCTGGCACCTCTCCCCCAATGCATTGTTGCTCTCTGCTCCAACTGTCAGTGCTACGCGGATGACACTCAGCTTGTTTTCAGGCTCCCCTCTGCAACCTCTTCTCTGACTGTCTGCTATCCAGGAGTTGTGTGCCGTCAACTATCTCTGCCTTAATGCCAGTAAGATGGAGATTCTCCTCTTCGGCCCACCTGCACCCTCCTTTCTTGTCACTCTATGGTCGGCCTCCCTTGGCCCTCTTCCTGCTTCCACCTGTGAGGCTAAGAACATCGCGGTCATCTTCGACTCCACACTCTCCTTTTCTCCTCACATCTCTGAAGTCTCTAAGAAGTCAAACTACCAGCTGCACCTCCTAAGAGGTATTCTTCCTTTCCTCTCCTTCCCCCAGAAACTCGCTGTCTCCAGAGCTCTGGTTCTCTCTAGGCTGGATAACTGCAACAGCCTCTTTCTAAATCTGCCTGCATCACTCTACGCCCTCTGCAACTCATCCAGAACTGGACTGCGAGACTTTTCCTTGGCCTCAAAACGGAGGGATCGTACCTCTCGATCACAGAAATCTCTGCATTGGCTCCCAGTGGCTTCAGGAGTTAAGTTCACATTGTCCACAATGCCTTCTGGGGCCTGGGTCCTCAATACCTCCAACTCTCTTTTATTAAATACCTTCCTACTCAAGCTCTTTGCTCCAAGGTCAATCACTTCTCCAAGCAGCAAGTTGGTGGTAGATCTCTTTCTTTGGCTGGGGCCTCCCCTGGAACAGCCTCCCTGCCTCTCTGAAACTTGAGAACCATCTCTGGTTCCGGAAGCACCTCAAGACCTTCCTCCGTGCCTATACCTTCTCTCTTCCTCCCCCTTGCTTATTTCCTGTCTGATAACGGACTGGTCACCTGCCTACACTCTGATTTTGGGCCCATGCCCCTGCCTGCCCAGTTGCACACCCACACTGCTTCTTGCCAACCCTTGTACTTGGGGCTGTATCCGTAACCCTACAGTCTCCCCCCCCCCCCCCCGCAACTGCACTTTTGGACACCTGCTGTCTGCACTTACCCTGACACCTGCCACCTGCTGGGCGCACTTCTTGTTATTGTTTTGATCCCATGTACAGCACTGCCCCTCCACTTTTCCCCTCCCCCGCACTTGCGTGATCTCAATGTCACTTGGCCTAGTAAGATCGTTGTCTCTGTCCTCCCTCTGTTCCCCCTTCCTTGCGTCGCACCTTGTGTATAGGCGCGTTACAAATACCATATCATATCATTTTCCAGGATCTCTGAGCGCTGGGACTGTATCATATGGCCGGCCCTATGTGCTGGGGAAATGACCCCAAATCACAGAGACTGCCTCAAGAGTTAAAACTTGCATCCAAGGAGCGACACTCTGGCCCAAGAAACACATATAAGCAAGAGGGTTCAGAGGTCTGGCCACTGAGTGGGGTATCGGTCCATGGCGGCATATTTCCCGGTTGCATGCTTGGCAGGTTCCGATCCCCGCTTGGCTTGGCCAGCATGGCTCGTCCCAGGGCCGGTTCCGAGTCATTCCAGTTTCCGGTTGTAGCTCAGTCTGGGTCTGCTCCTCGCTCATTTCATGTTGGAGCCTGTGCCATGCACAGTCGCGTTCTGGATGGTTCCGTGCACGGTTCCAGGCTGGCTCTAAACACGTCCTGTTCTCCCTCATTCCAGGTGGGTCTAGGACCCTTTCCACCTGCGCTTGATTGCCTGGTTGTTTCCCTGCTGAGTTCGGGTTCAGCGCAGCGCTGCCCTTTCTTCTGCTGCAGGTCACCTTTTCGTGTTCCAAAAATAACGAATCTAACAATCCTTCCAACATCGATAAAAATGGACTCCATTGATGCGGGTACTAATGCCTCTTATTTAACCAAGACTCGGTGCGCTTTGCTAACTGCGCCACTCGGAGGCCCCGGAAGCTGCTTCTGAACGGAGGTGCTGTGAAATGTCAGCCTGTGCCATCTAAGGCAATTAGAGGGGCGGGGGGAGAGGTTGGGGGAATTATGTGAGGTGCGCCGGAGAAGCACTCACACAAAGCTCATTACAGGCAGCCAGGCCTCCAGTCATGCACGGGGGTGGGCGATGGTGGAATCTGCCACTGCACTGGGGGCTCACTCCAGAACATGCCAGCCAAGCCACGATGAAAGGGCGCGTGATGGAGGCTGGCCAGCTCCCATAATACTGGCATAGCCTTCCTGACACGATGGCTCGTGACAGAGGTTGCACGTGGTAAATGGTGCTCACTTAGGTCAGACCAGCCATTAAAGAGAATTGAGCTCTGGAGACCTGCTTGCCATGAGTGGGAATTGGCCCATGGAGCTTCTCTGCTAGCTGTTGGACCTGAAATAAGAGGCCGCTAAAGGCCAAACCATGCGACTGCGGTCATGGTGGAGCCTGGCCCTGCCTAGTGAGTTTTGTACAGCCAACCATGGCACTATTTACGGAGTTATTTCTGTATATCTAACCATGGCACTGCCTAGTGAGTTTTGTACAGCCAACTATGGCATTGCATAATGAGTTTTGTACAGTCAACCAGGATATTTCTGCAGGCCAGTGATGGATGCCAGCACTGCCTATAGGCCTAATTACAATCTCCCACAGCCACCAATGGAGGCCTGTGATGGTTGATGGGCATGGCACGTGGTGCTTGTCAGGCTTTCCTGAGCTTTTGGTGCATAAAGCACTGCATGTGCTCTGATCTAACCCCACGGTCTGGTTACCACCCTCCGTGATATGTAACAAGACAAGGAGTTGCTTCCTTGTTTTACCTTTGGGAGCAAGTTCCGACTAGCACATCCATTCTCTGCCTACCTACGCCCGACCTACGTCTCAACACCTCTTGACAGCAGAATGCGGCGCAGTCCTTTCATAAATTTGGGCACACTGAACACATAGCGAGTCACTAGCCCTGACGTCACCCCCCCCCCTCTTCTCGGCACCCACCCACATGCCTGACTCGATGGCTTGCTTTTCTACCGCAGCCTGGCCAGCCCTGCTGAGCCTTTTTTGGCCAAATGCACACACGCGTCATCATCATGCCCCAACACTCTGGACTTCGGTCCCCTGAGGGCGTTCCCACTAACAGCACATTGAAACTATATAGTGAAGGAACATGTCTCTTGGGCCCCCTGGGCGGGTGGAAGAGTCCCCCAAGCCTCTCTTCCGAACGATAGTTACCAGGACAGGGTTAGGTTAAGATTCCCTCCCCCAACTTTCCTTACCTAGAAACTCAAATCTCAATATTGTGGTCGCCTCAGGGAATCTATCCTTTGGGAATGTGCCTTGTGGTCAACGTCACCATCTTTCGGGTGTGACTGACCAAATGTGTGGTCATGAAAATGTCTAATGGTTGGTTAGTCTCTTCTTCTTCACAGAAGAGATTCCATCAACATAACATCTTTCTCCAAAATAAAGGGCCTCCTTTTGAGCAGGAGGGTGCAGCACGTTTTTGACGGTAGTTCTGTTATTGTTGAGGGTTGACCCCGCCCCCCCACCCCTCCCAACAAAATCCGGACTATGGCGTCCGGCTAGTCTGTCACTTTCCATCTCTTACACTCCCTTGATGTACTTCCCAGGAGGGCTTGCTAGTTCCACCAGAAACGAAACTACGGCTGCCAGCTAGCCTCAATTCCTCTCCATCTTTCTTTTGTGTTGTTAGGATCTAGCAGTTGGTTACCGAGGATGTCCATTAGCCCATGAGACCTGGCTGCATCCCATTTGAGGCCTCACTAGTCACGGCCGCCAGCCTCTTGGTACTGCATTTGACCTTGGACCCTCATAGTGTGGCCAATGATGGTCTTTGTTGATCTCTGTACCCTTGCACCCTCCTCTTTTGTTATTGGTTTCGACCCAGTATCGGATGGCAGCCCTTGGTCCTCCCCCACCCCGTATGTGACTAGAGTGCTTGTATTGCTTGTTGTTGGCCCACAGCTCTCTAAGCCGTGACTTTATATTCGTGGACTCCATTTTGGAATCCATCTTGGAACAAGGCAGCCCTGTGTGCCTGCTGCCTTATTCCAGCATGGTTCTCCAGCCTGGTAGGAGTATTGCTCGGCTTGATTGCGTCTCATGCCACATGGGCCGCCTGATATGAACGTAATCACGGTCTCCTGTGGTCTATATGACATTCATGGCTTGCACTCGGGACGCCTGGATCACGTTTCTGAGGTATAACTTCGAACATCAGAATCCCACTTGGTAAGAGTGTCTGAGGGAATAGGATTAGCATGTGTGATTTGCATTGGGAATGGGCTGGATGCCAAGACCCACCCTACTTCCGCTGGGGGTCAACTGCGCGAGGAGGGTGGCTTTCTCTGGCCGCCATGGATCGGCCTCTGCGCCCTCTTCCCGGTCACTCGCTTGGCACTTCGCCACACCTTTCTGTTTCGTGAGGCAGCGCTCGCAATCGTTGTTGCTTTTCTATTTTTTATCAGCCGAGGTACAGAGGCCTTCCTGCACGACGTGAGTCATGGGTTCCTTTCAGAAGAGCGCGCGGACTCCCGCAGTGACTGGAGAGTGAAACCTTGTCAGAGGGGAGTGCTGTCTCCTCCTGTCAGATAAAGGAATGCCACCTCCCGTTGGGAGGGCTGCTCCTTTCAGAGAAGGGGCTGTTGTCCCCTTTCATAGTCGGCAGAGAGCGCACTGCCTCCCAGGCAGAGCAGGGTGCGCTGCCCGGCTCCAGTGCCTCCCTCCTGCTACCAGCAGCTGCCTCGGAATTGCCTTGATTATCATTCTGGATGGAGCCGCAGCTGTCATTATGAGAGGAAATTGGGATGAGAGGCATACAGCGTTGAGGGGTGTGGGGGGAAGAGGAGGGAAGGGTAGCGTGAAAGAGAATGCGAGAGTACTATAAAGGGGGCGGGTGTGTGTGTGTGAGGGCAGCTCTTCATTTACTAGTACATCTGGAACTTCACTAGTGATTTTAGAGGCTTGGAGAGAGCCAATTGATCACTGTGACCGGTGAATCTCATTCACCTGTGCTCCTATTTCCCCGCACGTGAGCCTTCCCCTGGGAATAGCACATTCTCCCCGTCGTTTCCTCCCATGTGCACCCTTCAGCTCTGTACCCCATCCTCTGTCGACGTTGCACCTCTTTCTCTGCACTGACCCACCTCTGTCTGCGCAGCCTTGCTTGGCCTACTGACCTCGACTTTCATGTTCCCCTGTGGCTAAATTATCTAGAAGATAACTAGGAATGGCTGAAGGCCTAATGTGCTTAAGCTGAGCCTTTCTGGGTTTTCACAGATGGGAGCAAGTCGAGCATTCTTCTTTGGCTCACCTTATGGTAGCGCAGGCTGAAATTAAAAGCTGACACTCATCGAAGGTTCTAGGTGGTGCAGATAACATTTTTGCATAAGGTGTTATAGAAGGATAAGAATTGTATCCACTAAGCCACTGTGCATCTAAAAATCACAAGGTGACAAACGGCACACCCCTGAAGGACGTGAACAGAATGTGGGTGTGTTCACAATCGTGATATTTGAAACATTCGAAAGTGGTTGGCAAGCATGAATCGGGTGCCGAGCCTCAAAGAGTGACCCGAACAATAGAGTCCATTTGCAATCAGGGAAAAGACCTAGGCCTCAAGCCTGCGGTGATGATTGCACACCCTATAACCAGCTGGTTAAGCAATTAGTGTCAACGTCAGTAGAAACGCAATCATTCATGCACAGAAACTGTATGACGCAACTCCATCAATATAAAAGAGAATTACCAATTTTAATAGTTGTTGGTAGCAGAGGCCAATACATTTTGGACCAGCGGGGTCCTTCATCAGGGAAAAATCTGCTCCAGCAGAAAGTTTTGGAAATGGACACATTCTTAAAAAAAACTGAGATCTTTTTCTGCAAAAGAAGATAATCAGTGGGTAGAAACGGTACTGTGAGGTAGGTGCTTTGTACTCCTCAAGAGCGAGGAGTTTCCAGTCCAGAGCCAGACTGGTGCCCAGGCCTTTTCCCCACATCCCTGAAGGAAGCCCATGTCTTGGGCAGGCGTTTCACCGAATGGGAGTTCGGGACCTGGGCCAAAGTAAGCCTTGTCCAGAAGACGTATGGCCATGGCACATGGATGTCGGCCAACTTGATTTAGAAGTGAGGCAGGTCCCAGGCATATGGTGACAATATGTTGAAGTCTGGTGTAAATAAATAGAATTGGCAAGAGATCCAGTGCAGAGTGGGGTGCCTTCACCGAGTCCATGCCAATACATTCTCTCTCTCTCGTCCTACGTCTTAAGTTGCACATTGAGAGGAGGTCTTTCTTTTGGGTGCATGGCGGTCGTTTGGGGCAGGTTGGAGAAGGCAAAATGCACACAATGCCTTCACATTGACTGCACAGGGTAGGATAGCTCATAGGACAGGGGTTAGGGGAACAAGTGCTACTCTCTGCACGCTCGCTGGGAGGGTTTTCTTGGGGTATCAAAGAACATCTGCAATGGAGACTGGTGGTGGGGGGAGCGACTGGACAGCTGCACCTCCTCCCTGGTGGGGCTTGTCCTCCGATGGGGATTGATCATCGCCAATTGCTCCCCAGGAGTTCATCCAGGTGATCGGTCTCGTTACATGGTAATGCTTGGGCTAGCAATTCCTCCCTACTGCGGCGTCTCCTCTGTGGCTCTTGGCCATCGAGGCGCTTCCCTGCTTATCTCTCCCCATCAAGATCATCCACACTGGTCATATGGCTCCCATACCTTCTGGTGAGGGGCTAAGGTCTACAGGCACCAAGAATCTGGTTAAGTGCTTGGCTCTCAAGAACTCGGCAGTCTAAGCTTCCTCCCAAGAATGGCATGGTACCCGACCGGTTCTGAGAGTTCTACAGGAAGTTGTCTTGCACACCTCGGAGCGCGGTCTCAAGCCCGCCAGGCGCCCTTGCAGTGAATCACGTCGATCTGGTTTTATATAGGTTCTGTAGAGTGCTCCAATACCCAGAGGTCTCGAGGTGCAGCTATCTTGTACAAAGCCACGTTTAGCATGAAAAGAGCTAGGTCATCCATGATTTCCTGAACTGATGGTGGTCATCAAGAAGCCGGTTGTGCAGGGGAATGGAATTCCAGGGAAGGGTTCCTGAACTGAGAAGGCCCCGCCTCCCATTCTTGCCTAGATCCAAGAGGTGACGCAGGGAAACCGTGCTGAAGCTCATTAACAAGGAGGTAGGGGGGGGCACAGAAAGCTCTATGGGCGATAAAAACCCGCTTCTGTACAGGAAGCCAATGTCCATTGTTTATGTATTGGTGGCATGTGGTCCAGAGACCTCTCTCCGCGTAAGGGGTCTGGCAGCTGCATTGTGAGAAAGTTCCAGGGCTCAAGTCGAAGGTACACGCGGGTGGACGGAGTCCCCCCACTTTTTTCATAGGGCTCCTTGATATGCTAATTTCTGGTGTCCGCACATTCAATTGGTCTGTTGTTGAGTTCCCCCACCCTGCCCCCACTTTTTTTTTTAGCACTTGACCCCTGTGAGAAAGCTGTAAACACTTAAGTCGATGATCAGGGAGACTCTGCTGAGGGCTTTGTCAAATTCAAGAGGAGATGAAGTTATGGCAGCAGCCACCAATGCCTGGGCCTTGGTAGGGAGGAAAGAAAAGGGCGGCCCCCTCAATACTAGCGGAAGATAAAAGCACAAACGAGTTACCGCATTGGTCTCCCTAGTCAGCGTTAGCACTGTATCCAATTAAGGCCCAAATTCTGAGCGGGAGTGGGGAGGGGCGGCCCATATTCAAAGACCAGAAGTTGGAGCCCTAGAACTCCTCTCTGCGTCTCGACAGCAGTGGTCGAAGTGTACGAAAAGAAGTAATGGAGCGATGTTCCCCTACAGGCCTACCCCCACTCCCCACAAACCCCACCGCCACGCTCTCTCCCACGCACAATGCAAGCCCCCAAACACATGCACCTGCTGGCTAAGTGGACGTTCAGTGCAGTGCACTCAAGTGCAAATTTCAACTTCTTCCTGCACTTATTTTCAAACAAAACCAATCCGGAACAGTTTCTTTTTAAAATAAAAGTATAGGAACAGTAAAATATAATTTAAAATAGTAGAGGAGCACTGCTCCCAACTGCTCCCAACCGCTCCCGCCCACTTCGGTCACTGTTAGACAGTGGGTGCCTTGGTCACCAGCAATGCTTCATCATTGAGCGCGCGGCAGCTGGGATGTTTATCTGGCTGCCTCCATGGAAGCTTCCCCAACTAGTCTTTCTGTGGCATCTTGCGGGTTCAGGGTACACCCACTGGAACGGCAGGTTCTAGGCCTCCCAAGCCTCAGGAGCGCCTGCCGCCATCAAGGCTACAGGCCGCCCTTCCGCAGAAGGCTTTCCGCTCCTGAGAACTTCTCCGGGCCCACTGAAGAGGCGCCACGCGCGTGCCACCATTAGTAATTCTGCCATGTCACTTTTCCGGGTGCGAAATGGTGTGCATCCTCGCTGGCCAGGTTCTGAGCGAGGGTCTCGCCTTCAGAAATGGCCTTGCACCTCCACTTCTCCATACGTAATGCAGCCCCCCTTCACCCCATTCCCCTTCGGCGTAGCCCCCTCCCCATCCAATATGCACCCTGACCAGAACACCACTTTGGGATGCTTGCTTACTCAAAAGGTTGTGTTGCTTTGTGCACTGTCTCTTCTTTGGTGACACACGTGGGCCTGTTTCCCCCACTCATTTTGGCAGTCATCAAAGGATGATACAGAACTGTTGCCAAATTCTGCCCCACCTCTGCTTCTTGCTTGAACTGGCGCCGCCCCCTCTTTCTGGTCACTTGGGGGTGGGGGGGGTGCTCATGAGCTTGGCATGTATGGTAACTCTAGCGGTATTTTCAAAATCCTGCCAGAGTTGTGCTGGAAATAAGCGCCACAAATGCTGCCCTAACTACACTGTGGTTAGCGGGAAATAACTCTGCGTTACCCCAAAAGAATTCCACCCTGAGGTATTACCAGGCAGACTTTCAGCCCAAAATCTGCCTTTATTCCACTGCATCTAAGGGGGTGAGGGGTAAACATGAAAATGCCCCCCATATATTGAAATTGTTTTAACTATATAGAAAGAAAATGCTCACGTGGGGTTAAGGACAGGGGCGAGAAAGTGGCCACCTTTGATGCTCCCCCACCTTGCCATATAAGGTGAGCAGAGTTCTATGCATTGGACCATGTACAGCAGTGGCAGGACCCTGTTCTTCATGCAATGCCACCTTCCCACCGAAAGGAAATGCTAAATCTACTTGTTGAGGTCGACGCGAGCAAATGTCGCATTGCAGGAATGGTGGCAGTGGTCCTCCGGCAATACCACCTTCATCCGTGGTAAACTCGGAATTGGACGGATTTGGAGAAATACCACTGTCGGCGGTGGTATTTACCCCCGGTGTTATTTCTGCAAACAAGTCCACTCGGCTCGTAATGAGGAGGCCCTTAGTCTACATTGAGTGTCTTATAACAGTAAGAGGCACCGCAGTTGTGACGCTTTGCCCAGGTGAGGTGGGGCATTGTAGTGTGCGTGCTGCGCTGGCCTAGTTCTGCCTCCCAGCACACTGCGTTTTGTTGCTTCAGGGTCTGCTCTGAGGCCCCAGCCGATCTCTCCTCTTGCCTTTGGTTTCCTATGGCTGAATGCTCCCCCCTCTACCGTTCCCCACTCCCAGCCCTCGCTCACATGCCTCCGGTTCCTCGCCTTCCGTTCTCCCCTCCCTCCCTCCCTCCCTCCTCTCCACCGCTCTACCCCCTAACTTGATCCGGCCACCTCTGCCTGCTCTGCCCCCCGCTTTTCTGCAACCCCTTCCACGCTCTGCTACGTAGCTTACTCTGGCGCGGCCTGGCAGCGCCCTAACACCGCAGCCCCCCCCCGCTCCTACACCTGTTTCCCCATCCTCCTTCCCTTCCCCTCCCCTCGTGCCCCGACTGCGCTCATTCTTCGCCGCTCCCCCGTGGCATGCGACAGGACGAGGGCTGTGCAGAAGTCGCTTGATTTGCTATCATTAGCTGTGATTTACAGGCCTAGACCGGCATTAGCCATGCGGGAGGCGGGCAGGGGAGGACCGTGGCATGCTGTTATACTAGTCCCCTGACAGTGAGGGTCCGGGCCTGACCTCCCACTGCCTTTGTCTCCACCACATTGTGTATTTTCTGAAATCATAAGGCGCCCAGAATGTTCTCTGGCACATTTTAAGGGGGGAGCAGACTGGACTCTAGTTTTAGTTCCGGCTATTAGGTGTCCGGAACTATTGCATTAAAGCACACATGGGGAGAAATGATGTATGAGGAGGGACCCACAGTTTGACGGTGTCCTTTAGTTATTCGCCCACCCATTGACTGCCTATCCCCATGATAATCCCTATGGCCATTCCCACCCGGTTCCTGCCCCTCCCCATCCAAAACACCACCTCTTGGGAACACGTTCAGCTCACTTTAATCAAGCCTTACCATCAAACTTCGCACTCCGTGTGACTGCCAGTGCTGTTTCAAAGCAGTCTGCTGAGAGTTAATTACTTATTTGGGGCTGTAAACACGCTACCAGAGTAATAAAAATGTCCGAACTAGGTCTGCCTTAAACCTCTCAATTTATAAGCACTATGCTCGTCCCTCACTGATGTCCTGGTAAAAACAAGCATTCGCAAAGCCAACAACTTTGGCTTGTGTATACGTATTCGACATTTATCGGGCACTGCCATTAATGCCCAAGTAATTGCACCGTTTTGCACCTGCTAACCTCAGTGGCTGAGTTAATACCACCACAGCAAAGCAATGGCAAGTACCTGTTCCATGCCTACACAAAAGCCCAAACTGTTGGCATTGTCAATGCTTGTATTTAATTGGCAGTTGCATAAAATAAAGCAGGTGTTTTGTTGACCAGGGATGGGATCTGTTTCCGTGTCGCAGATTCGAATTCCAGCAGGATCTGCCCAGGCTAGTACTGGACATCCATATTTCTTAGTTCGCAGCAATAATGATAATACAGCTATCAAAAGTGATGCCTGTATTATTTTGGCTAATAAGTGAAACTGTAAGCGCTGTCTATAGGCTGAAACTATTGGCATAGGAAGTGAAGAGAGGAGAGGGATGAGATGTGAGGAGGACATGTGTCGTCTGGATGGTGCTTGTCATTTTACCCACCCATCCCATAGAGGGAGTCCTTTCCCATGGAGCCCGGGCGGTGCGTCCACAATACAATAATCACAATGGGGGCGGTACACGGGGGATGAATTACATGGGAGAGGTCGTCCCTTATGGGATTAGGGACAACTGTCCCCAGGAAATGCAGTGTACCGCCTGTGGGTCACCCTCTCTGTCCCTGCTAAAGCCAGGTCATTCTTAGACATTACAATAAAACAGGTGCGTACTGTGTGGCAAAGTCAGTCCAACTAACACAATAGACACGAGTAAGGTTCAGGAAAATCAAACTTGCCATTCATACACCATGAACATGGGTACTGGGAAGAAGCAGATGGCTAGAGGTAGGAAGATTACTCCAATGAACTATGGTGAGCGGTCTAGTCTTCCGTCGTATCTCATTGGCCCGACGAGATACAAAATAGACGAGGGAAACCAGGCAGAGGAGACGCATCTTCCGGAGAAGTGCTGTCGGAAAAACGGAGCCAGCTACCCTATGGCCATTCCAACCCACAACCTGCCCCTCCTTGGCCCAAGACACATAGCCCTGGCTTAATTGCGGCTGTAAACCATGTCCTTGTTTAACAAAACATTCTTGCCCAAGTGTGCAGTTAGCCACTTGACTTACAAGTAATATGTGTGCCCTTGTATCTGTTCCTTGCACTTAATCCCTGTCAAAAACAAACATTGGCAAGACCAATTAAATAGGCTTTTTCCATGCACTGTCATAATATATCCAGGTACTAACACAATTTGCCAGCAGATGCCATTCTCACACCTATATCAAAACATAGATCTGTTGGCTTTGCCAATGCTCCTTATAGAACGTGTCATACTAGATTCTTCCCTATTGTAAGCGCTGTACAAATAGGTGGCGTTTGATTGGTTCCAATCTTGGCACCGCAGAAACGGCCTGTGACTGCAGGTGGCACACACTTGCCAAGACTAGAGCTAAACCCACTGAGCTACCTTAACTGCTTCAGCAGTGATGTACTATTAATTGTTGAAGAGCGGCTGGTGCTGGTGTCGACCCACATTTTGGCATGTGTTCAAGTGATGCCCTCAAACTCTGGACATGAATACGCTTTACTGCAGCTCCTCATGTCCCCCTCCCTCGCTCTCCTCCTCATTTTATGTGTGAACCCTCTATTGGCTGTCCCATGTGTTAAGAAATGATGACTGCCCTGGAGGATTACAAGGATGAGTAATGGATAAAACTCCTTCACAGCCCCACAGTACTAAACGAGCAGGCAATGAAAGCAGACGGGTATACCTCCTTCGCCTCTGTAAAGTATCTTCGGCCGAGGACAGGCTGTAATCTTTAGAAGGGATGTGCGCAGCAACCATATTACTGTGGTACAGTAATAGAATAATTTATAACCAAGGGCTCAAGGGATAAAAAACACATTAACCTACCCCTTAAAAAGAAAACACTGAAAATGCAGACTTTGTAAAGCCAGTAGGCAGTCTGGGTCCTTAAATAAAGGTTGAAAGTGGTGTCTAGTCACTAAGGCCCTCTGAGGCAGAGCCATGAACGCTCGTTCTTGGGCTCAACAGCATCAAGTCATGCTTCAAGGTGGCTTCATGACTTTTTAAGTCTGTTGTTCCATATGAATTGAAGGCATCGCGACAGTCGAGTCGGCTTGAGATGGTCCCGGGATGTGGTGCAGTGATCTGCTTGAATCGGTGAAGAAACTAGGCAGGGAATGGGGCGAGTCAGTGTCCGCAGTTTGACAGATCCACAGTTGTTTGAAACATAGTGTCAAAGGCAGCTCTGTATGCCTGCAGCAGCTCAAAAAGCAGCAAAAAAAATGATCAAAGCTGGAAAATAGGGTCCAGAGACGTTTCTTGACTTCTGGGTGCAGGGGGAACCCGTCCAGGGTCTGCTGGGGCAATGTAAGTCCTTTGTTTTTTTAAGTCCACTTCCAGCCAGGAAGGTTTTTAGAGAGAACTCGGAGGGTTCTGTCACCTCCACTAAGCAGGTTCCTGGGTACCAGTGGTCTCAGCTGCAGTAGGCCTTGTACAGCCAGCTGTCACATTAAATGTTTCTCTGGGATAATGGAGGGAAAAGGTTTGGGAGCCCTAGGAATCCCCAAGACGATGGAACCCTTCTCTTACTCAAAAGTACTCTCTCTACACCACACTGCATCCCCATCAGTCCACATAAAATAGCCTGTTAATTACCACCCTAGTGTGATTTCCTTTGGCCTGGCTAAACATGTCCTTTGTAGCATTGGACCTCTCTCTGTCCCGTACCTCTTGTCGTCAGAGGAGGTGACAACCCTTGAACATGGAAAGCAGGCTTTTGGTGGGGTAGAGTCGAAATGGTCTGTTTTGGGTGAAACTCCATTCCAGACAGTAAATACAGAGGAGTCCTTGTCAGGAAGGCAACTTTAAACCAAGGTGACGTTACAATGTCTCCACACGATTTTAGCCAGTGTAATTGTGGAATCCCAGAGACCACGATGTCCAAAGCAGATGTGGCTTATATTTAGTTAGTAATCCATTGCCACCAGGTTCTGGGAGCACGCAATGATATAATTTAATTTAGATTGAGGATCAGCCATGGTTAAAAGTAGATCCTGACTGCTGGAGATGTGGGCTCCGTCGTTATTTTGGTAGGAATGCACATTTCGCTTTGTACTGCCGCATTGCCAAACCACAAGACAGCTGCTGAAAGGTGTCAGTAGACAGGCTCAGCTGAGTGACATGCTTGCACTGGTGCCTAGGCCTTTTCAACAAGGAGCATTATGAAAGGTGTTCTGATTAGCAGACCTCACTTTCAGGGACAGATTTACCTGCGCCATTTCATTATTAAAATTCTAAAAAGCTCTGGCTATTCTGCGCCTTCACAGGTGACATTCTGTCACACCCCCTGCCACACACGAGCACAAAAATACCCAGCCTTCCATCCTTTTCTGTGGAGCACTGCCCGCCAACCACCCACAGAGACTTCCATCCCCCAATGGGTGCTCACCATTTCAAGTGCTTACACTCAGACAGGTAGGCATCCTCCCTTTCTGGGGCACTCGGGCACAGAACAAAAGGTAAAGGTGGGAGGCGCAGAGCTACCCAAAGTTCGATGGGTGTGCTTGCTCCAAAGGGGTCTACGGCCCTCGTACAGATTCATCAATGCTTACAGAGTACTGTAAGGGTGCAGTAGTAAGGCTCGGACACAATGGTGGCATGTTATTGGGTACAAACCTTTTATTAAAGTAAAAACGGTTGGGAAAATGCCTCACTGTTCCTAACGATAAGGGGGGGGGGGAATGGGTTCCCTGCCTCAAAGAAAACTAGTCAATTTGTCAGGAAGACCAAAACTAAAAAGTCTGTCACTGTTGTGTCCCAAAACCAAACCTACTCAACCGAACAGAAAAGTCCCAATCTCTCTGGTAATAAACAGCGATGCAAAATACTGTTCCAAGATGTCCAGTTCAAATGCTAGGGTTGTGCTCCTTTCCTCTAGGTTGCTCTTTAGCTTACGTTGCCCCTTTTATCCCTTTGCAGTAAAGTGTCACTTGGCAATTCACAAAGGATTTCGTTGTGTCTTCCCGCTTCATGTTCCTACTAATTTGACACAGTTCGCTACCAAGTGTAGGATTTCTCTCATCAGTTCCAGCATTTGTATCTCTTGAAATCTCAAACTCTCATGTGGGTGCGAGTCCCAAACTCGCAATCTCTTACATGGCTTGGTTCACTCTTGTGCCAAGCCAGTGTTCCTTCACAGACTGTCTCTATTTCCCTCACTGGGTCTCAGACCCTCTTAATCAGTTTGAACTTTGGCTTCTCAATAGGGTGCAGGTCCCAGACTCGTGATGTTGAGTTGTATCTGCTTGGTTCACTCTCCTGCCAAGCATACAACTCCTCGTAACTTGCCTTTCTTTCAGTCCAGGTCCCAGACCCTCTTATTCTCTATCTTATTTGGGTGCAGCTCCCAGACTCGCACTGTAGCACTGTGTTTTCCTTGTTCCTTGCCAAGCATACAACTCTTTCCACTTGATCTTAGGGTCCCACACCCTCTCTTTATAGCTTCTGTTGGCAGCCTATTGCTCCCCTGGACCTCCAGTCTTCCCGGGCAACCTGCGTACCTTTGTCCCTTCTTCTTGCAGGTATCGGCGGTTCCGGGGCAGCTGCCTCCCTCTGTTAGGCTCTAGTAGCGTTTGGCAGGGTCAGCAGCGTCACTATAGTCCTCCGACACCTACCAGCTGTGCGTTTTCCCTTTCTTGCGCTTCACCTGGGGTGCTCAGAAGATTTACTCGACAGAGACCAGAGTAGTCCACTCATGTGGGACCACATTTGGATAAACTCTCATCTGGCTCTTGTCAGCTGCTCCTTTGCATGGCTCCCGCTGTTCCTCCTCGGAGGCCCGCTCTCTCTCTCTCTCATACACGTCCCAGCTGTGCCGCTTTCAAACTCCTAGGCCAGTGACCGGCGTTGAGAAGCTAGACCGTCCACTCTGCTTTTCCAGTGTAATCCTTGGACTCCTGGTCATCTTCTTCGTCACCGTATTAGTTTTAAGAGTGAATGCATGATCCTTTGTACAGTCTGATCTTTCGGTCTTGTTATGCAAGTTAAGTTGGCTGACTTGGCTACAGAACACATTGACTATCTAGAGAGGGGAGGGAGAATTTAGTGTTGGAAAAGAGTTTGAGGGTACTGAAGCAGGATCATACCGTGTTCTCTTCTAATGATCGTTCCCAATCCCATAGAGGGAGTGTCCCCTCTCATGTGATACACCCTCTGTGCACGAGCTATAGAGGGACTATTGTGCTTTGGATGCACCACCCTGGCCCCATGGCAACATCTCACTCTAGGGGAGAAGGGATGACATTCTCAGAATTGTCGCAGTAGACAGGCTCTGTGTGTTACATCCCTCTTTCTCTGTCTCCCACACAGTGTCGCCCCTCCTTCCACGGGTGCAAAGGTGGGGTGCACCATGTGTCATGTCCTTTACTCTACCCCGACTCACCCTGTTCCTGCCTCTCCCACCCTGACAAAGAAAACTGCTAATGGCGCTGGTTGGGCGGAGGGTGGGGGAGAGAAACCAAGGACCCTCGCTGGCAGTTGACACTGTTGCCATGGCAGCATAATTTCTGGCTAGTCAAGAGGTCTCGAAGCTAATTCTGTGTGATGGATGTGAGGGCTGTTTGGAGATTTCACGCCTCGGTGATCTGAGGGCAGCAGCACTAAAGGGGTGGGGGGCGTTCTGTCAGGTGGGCTGGCCGGATCACTAAAGGGGAAGTGAGTGCTCCGAGGAGTGCTCCAAAGAAGGATGCCAACTCAATGGAGCTCAGGGGCCTTTCCAATGTGTTTGGGGGTTCTTTAACGAAGGCTGTTAAGGAGACCGAATTATTCCCAAGAGGGGAAGGTGTGTGGTCATTCATAAGGTGTGCCCCCATTTTGAGGCAAAGTGGGCTCTGTACCTGTGTCGGTTTCCCGTGTCTGCATGAAAGGTTCCCGCGTCAGGAGAGCTGGGAGAGCCAGAAAACTCACAGGTAGAGCCGAGCCTATGGGACCAAACTCGAGCCAAGCCAAGTAAATGCCCAAGCCATATGAGGATGGTGGGGGAAGAGAAAAGGGGATGCAGGGAAGGTGTGGATGGCTCAGCGGAGGGGGACTGGGGAAAAGAAAATGGATTGTGGAACCAGCAGAGGGGGAGAGCACCAATGTGTGTTGACTTGTTTATATTGTTGCAGGGGAGGGGGGCTGGAACATGGAAAATTAGATGGTGATGCTTAAGAGTTTAGGGGGTTAGGGAGCCGTTGTTTTTGGATGGCAGGGGCAAAGGGCGCTATTGGAGATGGTGGCTCGATAAGAGGGGGGCAGCCAGTACCAGACAAGCAGAGAGAGGTCAAATTCGCAAACAGTCCACTTGCCGCTCTGCATCGCCATAGCAAGTGCTAGCTACTTCCTTGTGCCAGAAAACCAATGAGTGCCCAGTAGTCCAGCCTACAGAGAACCAGTGAGCTTCTCGGGGAAAGTGAGAAAAGGAAGAATTCTAGCTGATAGTGGGCCTTCTTGGCAAGGTCCGCGATGTGAGGAGAGAATGGAGTCGAAGGTGACACCAAGGTTTCTTTTTACATCACAGCAAGGCGAAGGAAGAGGGACCATGGAGGGCAGCCAGAGAGAGAGGGAAAGCGGGAGCTGGGGTCCCAACGAGAAGGATCTCATTCTTACTGGCATTAAGGCACAGATCATTTGAGGTGCACCACTCCTGAATCATGGATAAACAGTCAGGAATGAGTGAGAGAGAAGAGGCGGCTGAGGGGAGCCTGAAGGAGAGCAGAGTGTCATCCACATAACACTGAAAGTTAGAGGTGGAGGCAAAGATAGGAATGGCCAAAGGGGCCAAGTAGACATTGAAGAGGCAGGGTGAGAGGCTAGAGCCCTGGGGAACTCCACATGCAGAGAGAAAGGGTGCAAGTTGGACTTTGGCGAGTCGGTCGAGAAGGAAGGAAGTTAACCATGCCAGGGCATGATCCATGATGCCCAGGTTCTCACGGACACTATTGATAAGGATGGCATGTAGGCAGTACTATGCGTTTACCAGACACTGCCATTCTGTGCCCAGCAAGGCACACCATTTGAAAGTTGTTGCCATACAGTACCATTATGGCAAGTCCTGCCAAATGCCTACACAAAAGCCAAAACCATTTGCCAATTCTCGTTTTTTGTTAGGCCTATTTGCTGTCTGTTGTTCAGGCATAAAAGTGGGAGGGGGCTGCTATCTTTAAGGTTGCCTTTTGGGTCCTTTGTGCGCTGTACTCGTGAATTAGGCTTTGGCAGCACGATGGGTCTTCTGAGACGGTGTGCCACCATATTGAATGACCGAATCCTCCTATGGCCCCGAGTCATAAGCATACTACAGACAGCTTGCAGCTTAGCCAGTTAACATCTGGTCTGGGGTTCGTTTAGCAGTGCTGCCAGGTGAGATTGCACCACCTGTGTACTTCCAACAGATTGGAGGCGCTCCTAGTTTTGTTGAATTACTCAGCGCCTTGCAGTCTACTTAGGAATGAATGAGTATCAGAACAGCCTCTAAAACTGAGACATGGCGAGTGGTTACTACTTGGTTCCCTTGCAGCATCTAGTTTAAGAGGAAATTATCAGGTTTGTTTAAAAATTAATAAAAATCACAGGGAAAGCGATGCATTTCTGGCACAAAAACACATGCCACATTTACCATTGATAACAGAGCGGAGGACATGGGTCTTTACAGTGGGGCGAGAGAATGTGACTTGAAGGCCAGATGTTGCTGGGGAAGGTGGAAAAATAAACCAGGGATGATGAAAGGCCAGAATGACATAGGAGCGGGATGGTGGAGAAAGTGCTGAATTAAGGATGGACTGGTGGCAGAAAAGGGCTCTAGGGTTGTCCATTAAGGGTAGTGAGACAGGGGAACAGGGTGATGCAGTAGCTGAGAGTGCTATAAAACAGGTTCTATAGAAAGGAGAGCTTTGAAGTTGGATTTAAATAGAGGTAGAGTTGGAGTAGTACGGGAGGGAGAGGATGAGCATTCCAGAGTAGGGGAGCAAGGAGAGAGAGCGCGGAAACGAGGACTCGGGGGGGAGGGGGGGGTGCTTGAGTGGGGGCAAGGAGGTGAGCGAACCAGAACAAACCAAAGAGCAATCCCGTTCTCTGGTTTGCAGCTGCAGAATGGCGGTGTCAAAGCAGATGCCATGTTGTCTGACTGCAGGCCATCCCCAGCTTTGTGCGTAGGGGTTTGTAGAGTATGAGGCTGAAAAGTTTCATCATAGCTTCTAGACTGCCCCAGAACTTCATTTCCACATTGCTGACATACACCCACGGACCAGCCCATGTGAGTATCGCACTGAATTTTACAATTCCAGGCATTGACCGGATACCCAATTTGTGTGCCCTTCCCAGAAGAAACCCAGCCCACACTCAAACGGACTACAAAACAAAAAACCCTAGAAGTTATCTTGCACATAGTCTGGTTCCTCCAATCTGTGCGCATCAACAACGCAATCTTGCCCTTCTCCCTATAAATGTCACACATTCTCTTGCAGGTCCCAAAGATCAAAGGGACCAGGACAATAAAAGCAGTTTTTCAGGATATGACGTCTCATTTAAATTCTTACCTGGCCTGCAAGATAACTTTGAATTGTTCAAGTCCTCATTGTAATGCCTGGATTGTTACTGGTCTGTCAGTTGACTCTTCTGAAATCCCATGACCATTGTTTTCACTTGTAATGTCTACCTCATTGTATAGTCGCCTAAGGCTGCACGAGATCTGGAGCATGTGCGTCTTCGTGTAGTCTTGGATGGGTCCCTGGAGACTTCACAATCTTGGACAGCTACCTGGGGTTATTGACTTGTTTTGACTTTCTCCCTAAGGCCACTGAAAGATTTATCCTCAATTGCCACCTCGAATTTCACCAGTTTTGTTGGTCAATTTAAGTACATTCCTTGTGGTGCCTGGTTTGATGCTGTTAGTGTTCTGGTTTCTGGTGTGTAATCCTCCTTTTAAGTTGGTGCCTCTCTGTCTCAGGTTTACTGAGAGGTCACCAGCTACTGGTTTCTTTGCCATCTTCAGAACTGTGATTGGTTTATCAGTCTGCTTCGTTAGGTTGACCAGATGGCTTTAACTGGTAGGGCCATATTCTGTTCTTCGCCTTTTCTTTTACTTTAGTTCAATGTATTCGATGGAAGTGAACCAACCCAAGGCCTCCCAACATGCAATTGGTAAGGCAATGAAATGCCCAGATCAGGTGGCGTGGACCCTCTGTTACCCCTATGCTTTGTGCCATTTTTGCAAGTGTATGTTAAGCGAGCGAGCAGCTGATCTAATGAGAATCAAATTAGCATCTTTGGCTGATTGGCTTCTATGTGCGGAGTCCTGATGATCAAAGGCTTTCCTGAGAAAGGTAGTCTATGTGGTTGTTAATTTGTGAATGTTAACATTCGTGTTTTGTTTCCGAATGAGTTTGGGCTTGCGCTAGCACAGAACTTGGGCACCTGCCCTGCTGCCTTTCCTTTTTTCTACTGTCTTTTTATCTGGCATATGCCAACCCTGAAAATTACATATTTTATCGCAGATTAACTTTTTCCTGTTGCAAGCTACTAGCAAGGCATAGGAAGTCGCGTGGCCCTTCAATTCTCCACATGGGCAAAGCACCCCATGTCTTACTCTCCATGAGTCCGCCATCACTCGCCAGTGGCTAGCTAGGGTGTTCACACAACGATGTCTGGTTTTATGACAATGCCATCCTCTTGGCTGCTGCTTAATGTTAAAGGCTGCTTAGTGTTTTCTGGCTGTATGGAGCAGGTAGGTTGGGTGTGTTGGTCCTGATGTGCATCAAATCTGTTAAGATTCATGATAATAGCTCCAGCGGGTTCCGAAAGCCTCAGGAGTCCGAGTTCTGTAACGATGAATCTTCTCATTCAAAGTTTGGTAGTAGACGAAGGGAGGTAGGACAACGGGTCGCAGAAGATGTCCATGGACAATATGTTGCCTTTTTTCTTTGCCCAATGCATCATTGTATACTCCATTTCTATCAAGTTTCACAGTTCAGCATCAGGACTTCTTCCGGCGTCTTGGATGAACAGGAGAGTCTCGCTGTTGAGGGCCGATTGGGGAGCTCGGAAGCATGGGTTTCGGATTTGGTGGTTGTGAGTCACATATTCTTTGTCTAGGTGGGGAGGTACGGTGTTTGTGACTGGTAGAGATTTCAGAGGAATGACTTGAAGGGTATGGGAGCGAGTGTGGTGTTCGTTTGGGTGTGTTGGATGGCTAGCCTGTAATATCAGTTTGTATCCTTGCGAGTCTCTTTTTCATTAAGGAGGTTTTCGTTTAGATCCTCGTTCTGGGGGAGGGAGTAGTGTAGAGGAAGTATTTAATTATTCAACACATCTTGAGGCAAGGGCGCTTGTGGCAAATCAACTTTTGGGGCACCAGTGGTCCACGGATGAATATTGGTTTCTAAACCATCAATTAGCCGCACACCTCCATTACACCAGAAGGGATTTGAACAGATAGGAAACACAAGTCAATTATAAACCTCCTTGTCCAGTTTTGGTAAAGTGGATGGAACAGCAGGCTTATCTCTGTGGATCGCTAATTAGTTGCAACACGGTGAAAATACAATTATTACCCAATGATAAAAGGGACTGTCCTTTCAAGGTTGTATAAAATGATCTACTTTATTATTATCACAACAGACAGTTCTAGCACACTACAAAATACAACTCACCCTGTATAGGAATGCAAAGGAAAGACAGTTCATAGAAGAATTCTGACAGGGGGGTAGTCGATATAGTAATTAATCACAATAGTTCAAGGATACTTGATTTCAACACAAAGGGAGCAATGGGTCATAAAATGTCACCCTGAGGAGAAGGACCAGGGCGACAGCACCACAATGTACCTTGTGCTGTAGGAGTTATTGGTGCTCAACAGCGTTGAGTCAGTTTCAGAGTGCTTTGCAGCTGCTACGACGGAGTTCAAGATGGGAGACAGCTGTGGGTATCAGACGGCAGGCAGTTCGGCGAGTGAAGCTGGACGGACGGTTGCAGGTTGGCCTACACAGCCGCACAGGGTCAAAGAATCGTTGTCCTGAATCTTTGTCTCTGTGCTGGTCGGTGGTTCTGAAGCCATGGTTGAGGCGTCTCGGACAGCTTTTCGCGACTACGGCGTAACAGTCAGCGGTGCAGTCGGTTGCAGCTCGAAGGGCTCGACTGCCTCGAAAATATCCTTTAAGGCAGATGACAGTAGATTTTTGTCGATACACTCCTCCTAGCTTCTTCACTGGTCTTGTGTCATCCTTTAAGGCCGACGGCCCAAAGCTGAAGAGAGTTTTGCAGACCGATGACTTGTCCTCGGTTTGGTTCAGAGACTCTCTGGCACTTCCCACCTAAGAAGCTTGCTGCAGAGCCTAGCAGGGCATGCTGTGTGCTGGCTGAGCATGGTTCTGGAGTTGCTGGAGGGTCTGCTGGATTTAGTATCAACCACTGTTCTCTGGGAGATGTTTAGGGGAGGGATTTTGCTTCCCTCTTGGAGGTCCTGGCCTTCCTTCATTGGCAGAAGATGTAAGGCAGACTGTACCTTCAGCCCGCGTCCAATGCCGACTTCCTCTTGCTACCCCTTGCAAAGTCTTCTGATGATCTGCTCAAAAGAGGGGCCCAGCCCTCTTTTAAAGCCAAATGCCCCCAGTGATTGGTGTAGGCTAAGCCTACCTAATGAACCAATCCCGGGTCCCCACCATCAATCTCCTGTATGCATGAGGTCCTAACTAGACTGCTTTGCAACAGAAAAGGTAGAGGGGTGAAGACATGTAATACTAACTCCCACCCATCTTCCTCTCTGTTGTGAATCAAAGGGTCTATCTGATTAATTGAGCTCTCTGTGGTTCCTGATTAAAGCGGCAGACCTCAATTGAAGCTGTGGCGTGACAAGACTTTCTGGCTTCTGCAAATCACATTCTTGTACCTTCTCAAGGGAGTCCCCCCTCAGGGAGGACTACTGTAAACAGCTGTACCAGACATGACCGTTCACTGCCCTTGATACTGAGAGGCAGGAGCAGGCTTCAGGTTGACGCAGATGCATATCAATGGTTGTTGGGGTTTCCTGTCTCCTTTAACAACTGCAGTCATGCCCCATGCGGGCCTGTTTGAAGTATACTCTAATATTATGCAAATTATGTTAATTGCTGCCGCCATTCTGCAGAGCTCAACAGAAGGACAGGGCAGATCCATGGGGCCTTTGACAGGTAATTAGGTTGGCTGTGGCAGGAGGAAGGTTTTTCCCTCCCCCTTCTGAGAAGACCTGGTGTACTGTTGGCTGTCATATCCCAACTAAATATGACCGTGGGGGTTGTGGGACCTGTAGGCCGGGTCAACCCAGAGTACACAGGTCTATGTGTATGTTGTGGAGTGAGCATGTGAAAATGTGTGTGGATTAGCCCCACGCATTTTCCTGAGGCTGATCTACCATCATTCAATTTCATATAAAAAAAATTAAAAAGCCAGGCGAGCGCACACCCACCGTGCGGATGGTCGAATTCCTTACAGGGCTCTACTGGCCTTTGCGTGATTTGAGTTTTTCTCAAACTGGTTCAAGCATGAGTAATTGCAAATGAGACCCATCCTGCAAATATACAGCAGTAGTATGGAAGATGTGAAGGCACAGCAGTTGTAGTCATTGTTCGATTTAAAAGTTTTTAAAAATGTGGCAGTGCTCAACTTGTCACGCCAGCCTGTTTACTTGGTGCACCCCATTGCTTCTCTGGAAATCTCTTCATTTTATTTATTTATGTTGACGTTTATACAGTATGCTAAGCTTCTGGGCATCAGCCACTCCAGGATTAGAGTAAACTAAACACCTGAGTAGGTGGTAGCGTTGTCAACCAACTCTAGTTATTATGGGTGGTATAGCTTAGTGGCAATGCGATCTTCTTTGGAAGCAAGACAATGCAGAGCAACACAGGTTTGAATCCCGGGTCCAGGCTTAGAAACCTCTTCGGTATTAAGCGTGTTATAAATAACTAATTATATATACTCTGTAAAATCGTGCTGCTATTCATTCTTTTATGTTTTGCCAATCCGCTCTCTAATCGCCTCTCGCCTGGATTACTGTAATGGAATCTTACATCTGGGAATTCCCACGCAATTCGCACACAAGTTTAGGGAGAGTTCAGGCCGGTGACTGTTCTTTTTGAGCTGGAGGCAGGAAGTACATCTCACAGCCCTTAAATCACTCAATCTCGCCCCGCCCGCCCCTCTCCAGACAAGTAAGAATTCTAAGCAGCTTGTCTCCTTCACAAGGCCTTCCATGATAAGGAGCCTTGCTGAGAGATACAGAGCGATCCATTTTTCCGTGGCCATGCGTGAGAAGGCCAGCCAAGCCTTATCACCGTCGCCATTTTGTGTTTTGGGACTTGTAGTTTTGTTCTCAGTTGACATGTAGAAAAACTACAAGAGCCAAGCTCTCATTGCGTCTCCCATTCTGTGGTCGTACAGCGCCATGCAACGTAAGCGGCGCTGCTGAATATACATGGCAATAAACATACACACGCACAGCAAGGACTGATCTGGTTAGTAACACATGGAAGCCCCGTCAACACTACTCACGGACTCTGATAGGAAGGGAGTACCGGGAGTCTGATCTGTGACAATCTCAACCTGTTTGCTAGATTTCCAGCCAGGTTTGTCCTCTTTCCGCACTGCCTGGACCTTGCGCCCACACAGGGCCAGACTTAATAAAACTCAGGACTGTCTGTGAATGGACCACTTTGTCAACTGCCGCAGTGGGGTTTAATACTCGGGTATTAACTGATTACCGCAAAATGCGAGGCGGGAGATTGTTCCACTGGAGGGATTAAGGTTTAGAGGCGCTGTAATAGTGGAGGAGGAGGAGGGACTGCCCGAGTGTAATTCTCCCGTCAAGTGCTTCGTCGGTGGGATTACACCCCAGGAGAGTGAGGGAAGTCCAGAGAGAGCAGCACGCGGGCGGATGGGCCCGCCTTTATCCGTCCCCACGCTGTTCTGAATGTTGCAGGAGTGCTGCATTTCTCCTCCCTGCCGTTCTGGGGGGGGAGCGGGGCTCGGCAGAGCCCCCGCGGCCCCGATGGGGTGGCTTTTCATTATTTCACTTTTTGTATATATATATTTTTATTATTGTTGCAGGGGCCGGCGTGCCTGATTAATGATATTTGGACGATTTCCGACATCTGTAACTAACAGCTGCCATTGGGTTGTCGAAGAATGCGCCTTTCTTTCCGAAGCAGTTTGAACTGTCATTAATAGTGTAATTAGGTGATTATCGCAATCCAGCAGAAAGTGCTTAATTGCATGGATGGCTTTTCTGCCCCTCGTCGCCTTTTATTTGCGAGTGTTTTTTCTTACCATAAACCCCCGCTGCCCCCTATGTGAATTTCCATTCTGATTAGTCAGTTGGGCCATTTTCACTGTTAATACCGGTGCCAGCTGCGTGCCCGGCTGGGGCTTCCCCGCGTGGGGTGGGGGCGAGGATGAGGTGGGGGCTGGGCGGTGGAGGGGGGCATAAGGCTGGAGTGGACTTTTTAGGAGTGGAGTTTGCACCTGCTCCGTGGACCCAAACACAGGGGCCGTTGTTGGAATTGTTTGCATTGAGGAGGAGGCTGTAGATTTGAATCCTATGCAATGCAAACACATGGGTGCTGTGGAAATACTACATAGGGGACTAACTTTGCTGGCATTGTTCTGGTGGACATGACATCTAAATGAAAGCTGCCCCTGCCAAATGAGTGGGACAACATAGTGTGTTACAAAGATTAGGGGGGGGGGCACACCCTTGCCCCCCTAAAATGACGCCTCTGATCCTATAAACACAGATATGCAGGCAGGGCACAAGTCGAGGAACCACGTGGGTGGACGGTGTCCGCCCACTTTTTTGAGAAGGCGGACGCCGTCCCACCTGCGTTTTAAAGGAATAAAAAAAAATGTATTTCCTTCACATGGCTTCCGCGGGCGGGACTCGAACCCAGGCAGACACACAACTGCAAGACCAGATGAAATCTCTATAAACGGTCAATCAAATGTTCCCTTTCTGTGACGTCACCTTCCAATGCATGATTTATAGCCGCCCCCCCTCCTTTTTTATTTAGGCCTCAAACCCTGTCGCCAGTAGCATTGCTTGTGGGACCTCATCCCCTCTCTTGCGGCTGGTATAGAAATGTCAGTTTCTATGTTTTATCTCCCCTTTCCTGCCCCTCCAAAGTGTCAGGGGTTTATGTGAGGCACATTGCAAGCTTGAATGATCGTTTTGGCTGCCTCGGGTGTACTGGTTTACAGCCATCCTTCGCAGAGCGGGCCTGGTGCGGCCAACCCTTCGGCAATGCCCCCCCCCCCCTTTCCAGCACAGACTGCCGCCAATATGTTGCATCGAGGGCATTTAAGGGGCCAAACCTCGCTCCGAATTCCTCACCCCTGCCAGAAAGCACCGGCAGGCTTGCGAACGAGCCACACACGGACAAGATGGCGCTCCTCTTGGCGTCTGGCTGGCAAAGCTTCTGCCCCAGAACCTTTAATGATGGACGGGGAAGAATCATCCAGAAAGATGCAGTGCAGGGAAGACGCCAATCTACATGAACACACATCCCTTCAAAAAGAATACCACCACCCCCTGTTGTACCCAGCGGGGTGGCTGGAGGGGCCAAAAGGAATAGCTGGACCCACACCACTCCTGTTTTTTAGCGACCAACTTTTCGATGCCTGGAGACTTATTTACCAGAGAGCGAGAACGCACGCGCCTGTAGAATATACTCTTGGTATGGCTGACACTGCTGGTCATCATTCTAAAATAGCATTAGTATAATTCAGGGGTGTTGCTAGGTCTGGAAAAAATCTGGGGCTACGCTAATTTTGGGACTGTCGGGACTGGGGGCAAGCTAGCCTTTTTGGTTGTAATCCCTGAGCTTCTATCCAGGGCTACAACCAAAAGACCCGGGGCTATAGCCCCCCAAAGCCTCGTGTAAAGTATACCTTATTTTACTGTTGATTTAATCCCTAATGCACAGGCACTGCACCATAATTATCACCAAATGGGAAGAACGAAAATAATAATTTTATTAAATCGCCAAAAAATAAGCAAATACAGTTCCTTTATAATTCCGGCTCTTGTGCAATTTATCGTGTTGTAAGAATCCTCTAGTGACATCAAAGCACCTTAAGTTTCTCCTTTCAGCTCATTGCTGGGTGGCACTGAATATGCTTGGAGCTTAATGAAGTTCAAGGGGGGTGGGGGAGGGGTCTTGACTCATGTTATGCAACATCAATGATGAAAGCCAGGAACTCGCCCATTGCCGTTTGTATTAGAAAGCATCTGCAATATTGTATGCAGGAAACGCCTTCCCAGCGGTGGCCAAGTGGGTTTCCCCAAACATCATTTTGAAATGGGCCCCCACAAGCGCCCTTGCCATATCCAGCTGGCCCTGCGGCCGGGTCTGTACAGTGCCTGTAGCTCCCTGGCACTTGAAGGCCATTTGGGCGCCAGGAGCTAAGAGCCCGTGTTTGCTCGACATCTGGAAAGCACAGCACCTGAACAGCTGCCCCCTCTCTTATCCCTGCAGCTTTTTCCGCCTCCAGCTCTGAGCCGAGGATAAATAGCTCCTAATCTGGCGGTGCAGCTGCACGGCGTGCTAGGGCACTGATAAGGGCGGCATATGGACCCAGACCACGCTGGTGACCCACAGGGCAATCTGAACATATCCCAGGGTCTGATCAGTGCAGGGAAAGCGGCTTACCTGCGGCAGATGCCATCAGCAAGGGCATTCCTTTAGCATTGCCGGTCACAACACTGGCGGTCCGTTCCTATTTAGGTCCGGGTGGAAACGCAGGCCTTGGAATTTTGGTGAAATGAAAACAACCAGCAAGGCAATGTGCCGGTGAATTCATGTGACGTGATGATAAACTATGGTGGCCCTTCCAATAAGCTGCTATTTAGTGATGTGCTTGTAAAGCTTATAATACATGTAAGCCCACTTTATCCTTAAAGACTGTACTTGACATTATTATTACAGTCTTACTAGACCTGTAATAAAAAAAGGCTTTTCTGAAATCTACCACAATCTTCCTTTTTATATATGTTGTGCATTGCAAGATTACCCTTTTTACAGCTCATCCTAATTAAAGGTTGTTTTTTGGGAAGCTGCATTGCTTTGAAGTCCAGGTAATGAAGGATGCACCTGTTGAGGGGTTGACACCAGAAGTTGCTTGGTAGCCACAAGTGACCAATTACCTTTCAGAAATGCTTTTGCAGGCAGAAGTGTCTTTTGTAAATCTTGTTAATGTGACAGTGCTTTAAGAATAATGCAGTGGATTTGCCTCTTGTCAATGGGGTTTATTTATCCCCCCCAGACACGCCCACTTATGCTCTCTGTACCAATAGCTTTTTCCTGTTTTTTTTGTAAGTGTCGTTTGGCATCTCTGGTAGGCCCGCCAAGGACCCGACGGCCTGCCTGAGCAGTCTGAGGTATCCTCTTGTATTTTCATACACTGGAAAGGGGTAGGATAACACCTTTGGAAACTAGAGTACACTTCCGGGGCTTGTCCGACACAAACTGTGTAGGATCAATTGAGGTAAAGTATTGGTGGTTTCTCTACTGTGGGGATACTGGTTACCTCCAGGTTCCCAAAAGCAGCAGTCTTGGATCTCTGATGCCAGCTCTTCCTTGTTTAATTCATTTTTAGGGTTGCAGCATTCAGCCGTCTCTTGGTACAGTTTTGGTGAAAGTCGACGGATCTCGGATTTTCTTTAGAACATCACATGCTTCCCACCGGAGGTTTCATGGCATCAACAATAGTGTCGGCAGTCCTCTATTGCGCAGTTGCTACTCTTCACCTGGTTCTCTGCCACTGAGGCCACTCCGATTCAGTGCCCTGTCGCTTCCTTTCTCGGCACACAATCTTTGTGATACAGTGTGCAGTCACTTCTTTACTCTGTTCACTCCCTTTCTTGGGGATGTAGCGCCCAGTAGCTTCTTTGCCAGGTCTTCAAACTATTTGGTTATCCACACCGGAATGAGAGTGTCTTGGGGAGGGAATATGCTGTTTTTGAGCTGAGACCGTGGCAACTAATGTGTGTCGCGTGGGATTGTCTCGGGAGGATAGCTCCAGGGCAACGTGCTCGCCTTGGATGCAAGACGACACAGAGCACCACAGGTTCGATCACCGGGTCTGCGCTTAGAAACCTCTGGGTATTAAGCGCGTTATAAATAACCTATCATATCATATAATTTGAAGGTGTACTGGAGAGGTCAACTGAAAGCCGCCTCTGATCAAATGGTGAGGGAGCCTTAAGGTAAATTGAAAGATTTACTGAACTCTTAAAAGTGCAGAAAAATCTTCAGCTGATGTTCTCCAAGTGGAGGATAAATCGGTCCTGCGAGAACCGGACGTGGAATTGGGACTAGAAAAGGATGTAGTTCATCTTGCCAGATTTACTGGGAGCCAGGTGGAAAATAAGAGGTGTTTGTGCTGTGCTGACCCAAGAAACTGCAAGGAGCCTGAACGATCCAGTGGTCAATGCAGAGCAGTGCAGGGCAAGGCAGGATATGCATGCAGTCAGAGAGGAAGTGCAAGTCCAGGATGGGAGTGTGGGGGGGGCAGTCCATCCCATAATTGAGTGCAATAAAAGAATAACTTCATGTTAATATTTATGACAAAAAAAAGCTGCCTTTGGGAACAAAACGCATAGATCTTAACAGACCAACATTGCATAACCACTCCCAGCTGCTTATCAATACATTGCATAACCTAAGAGCACTGCATTACAAATCCGAAACGGTGGCATCGAGAGGCTTAGCATAGGCTAGCACTGCATACTTCACCAAAGAAAGCATTGCATTTCAAGTCCTGCCAGAAAATAAGAAAAATTGCATGGGGTAGTGCAACAAAACCAAAAAGCATTGCATACCATACTAGAGAAGTAATGATGCACGCCAACATAGCAGCACTGCATAGGTAGCATGTTCCCAAATACGATGTTCAAATGAGTTCTGGGAAATGGGGGTACAGGGCACTGCGGAAAAGCCAAGCACAGCAATGGGATCTGTATTGGGGCAAGAAATGCCCAGGAACATTGTGGCAACCCGCTCTCATCCCTCCTTGCGCCAGCATAGCAGCAACCATCCATAAAACCCACCCCCACAAGAACCTAGGACTATGGGGTGCCCCGAGGGTAGGCTTCTACCGGGGGAGGGGGGGGTAGATGGACGAACATGGACATGATCACGGCTCTTGTATCTTTTGACAGAGAACTACATCAGAATGACGCAAGACCTGCCCAGGAGGAAGCAAACACTTTTTGTTTTCTTCCGCAGATTGAAACTGTCATGTCTGACAAACAGCCAAAGTAAGAGCCTAGAAAGAGCCGCAACCAATCAGGTCGCAGCACCTACACTAGGCAAGACCCAGGAACCGGTTGGATTGCTGGCAGAATTGTACAGGCGCTCCTAGATGCACTTGCTTTCGTGGGGTCTGTCGGGAGCCTACAAACAATGTTAAATCAGCGTCCTTTACCACATATGGGCCCCACAGACTTGATTTGTAAAGCAGCTGAGTTGGTCCTTAAGAATAGTTTCTTTAAATTCAAGGAGGAATTCTTTTTACAATGTAAAGGTACGGCCATGGGCTGCACTTTTGCACCAAATCTGGCCATTATTTTTATGGCTCTTCTTGATGAAGAAAAAATTCTGACAGCATTCAACCCATTCAGAGATCAAATTAAAGTGTACCGACGATACATTGACGACATACTAATGATTTGGGAAGGTTCCCCAACATCATTGGTATTATTTGTACAATGGCTTAATGGCGTAGATTCAGATATTCATTTTACTTTTGAATATTCAGTTTCCAGGATTTCTTTCCTGGACCTGTCTATCTTTGTCAAAGAAGGGCACCTTTGTACAGAATTACAGGAAACCCACAAAGAGAAATACGACATTGAAATATGAAAGTCAAAACCCTGCCAGTCTGCTTCGCAACTTAACTTACGGTATTTTTCTACGGCTATGCTGTAATTGTACAGATATTGCAAATTTCGTTAAACACGCAGCTATTTTGGAAAAAAGACTACTAGAAGGTGGGTACCCCAAGAACCTCATAAAACATTCCCAAAAGAGAGCTCGATATAGCAACAGAGACCTGCTATTGTTACCCAAGCATGATACTGGAAAGAAAGAGGAGCTAGTATGTGTCTCAACTTTCTGCCAACACAGTAATGCTATCGAAGCCATTATTTTAAAGAACTAGCAAATTCTAAATGCATCAGGGACTACCATATCAAAACTTCTGTTTGCTTTCAAAAAAAGTAAAAATTTGAAGCAAAAAATGACTCGTGCCAGTAGAACTCTTCCTAAAATTCATGCCATTCGAGAAACTCATTCAAATCCAGTGGTGGGACATTATCCTTGCACTTCATGTGTTGCATGTAAGTTTTAAAAAAAAAACACTTCGTTTAGCGCACACAATAAAAGGTGAGACCTTCGCACTTTCACCACGTGTAAGAGTAAGAATGTCATTTATGCCATTCGTTGCCCAGGCCAGTTGTTGTATGTTGGGAAAACAACCATAGAGGTGAGTACCAGCATTAATGAGCATCGTTCTAAGATTAAAACACGGAACCTTAATGCCCCCATGGTGATCCATTTTTTCGAGATGGGACATACGGCAGAACAATTGGAATGGTTTTGCGTAGAAAAAGTATATGCCCAAAATCAGATCCAACTGCTTAAAAATGGGGATTATAAAGAACAACTGTGGATATTTAATCTTAAAACACTGACACTGGGTCTAAACACTTTAGAACCATGGCACTCCAGCGATTAACCACTATCTCTGTGATTTATGGCTCTTTCCATCTGAGCCAAGATGCCATTGACCGAGATATTGCAGCCACAAACATACATTGTGTTTCACAGTTTGTTATATGTAGTACAGAAAACGAATTCCTGATGATGGGGATATTCGGCCTGTATAAAAATACAAACCTGGTTGAAGGGGAGCCGCTTCAGTACACATTGCGCTGTTGCCTTGGCAGCACGCATCTACCGCTAAAGTCATGTGCGTTTACTCGCGAGCACATCATCATTCTGGGAGCAAGTTCCCAACCTTGGGCGGCCCAGCCCAATGTGGGATCATGTGACACAACACGTGATCACGTGTCTCAGCAGACGCTATTTTTAGTCTTGGCGTAGACTGACATGGCGCTGCTGAACACTTTTTTTCTGCCGGAGTTGACTTTTGGACGCGTGACTGACGGCCGCGAGTGGGACAAAATCTTCTGTGTGCTTCAGGTAAGCGCAATGACGTCGGGTGTTGACTTTTAGAGACGGCCTGCTATGTAGGGAGGTTTGTCTTTATTTGGTTTACCACATGCTCGGTGACTATATATATTGCAACAGAATTTTGAGGGCTTTAGTTTATTTGAGTTACCCTTCTATAACTTTCACGAGCCAACCCCAGCTGGCACTGCATGCTGTCAGGAATTGTTAGTTCTCACTGGGGAAAGGGTTTTTCAGCTAATGAGACTAGACTAAGTCCTACTTTTTTACATTAAAATGCCTGTTTGACTGTTCAGGCACGTTTTACATCAGTGCGACCAGAATGAGTTTAAACTCTTGCAATCTAAAATTCCTGTTTTCCGTTTAGGCACGTTTAACATCGGTGCAGCCCATTTTGGACCCTTGCAGTTCCTAGTACAGCCATCCATGCTCTTGTGTCATTTGGTAAGAATTGTTAGTTTACAACTCTTTATTCTTATCTTCTACGATGGGCCTCTATCCGGTGATGTTCATATACCAATTAACACCTCACAGGTTGGAGCATTTCTGGCACGCAGCATTCTTGTGTGCAGGAACTTTCCTTGGGACGCTGTCAATTAGTTCACACAGGTGGACCGAGCTACAAATGAAAGGGAGATACGAACAGCCTTCCTATGTGTATGTGAAGGTTAGTTCATCTCTATCAATATTTTTTCCCTTTCCCCGGTTTAGCATCTTGGGGCTTATTCACTATTCCAAGAAAGTTTAAAGTACATCGTAAGAACAGCCATGTTTTTGGGTCACATCATATACCAGCATCACCATAGCTGGTCAAAGCGCAATTGCCCACATTGGGTTATACTATAAGTATGTGGCCTGTATGTTTCCTTTACATCTTCCACCATCCGGGCGTGCTTCAGCCAATCCACATCTGTGCCCACCCCTTTTCAAATTAAGATTATGTATTTAATTGGTATCGGCTCTGCCTATGACCTGGTTCCACTGTGACCTTGAGACATCAATTCATGATGGTAGCACTTCTTTCTGTCTGACACCTCATGTCCACCCTGGAGAATTCCACCCGGGGTGAGAGCAGGTTGTTGTTTGTGTCTACTGATTGATCTTTTTAAATGATGTTACATATTGTTTTTTGCATTGGAGTTTATATATCGTTTCATGCCGTCACCCAAGTTAAGGGATTTTATGTATTTATGTTTCCCTTCTTTCTTTTTCCCTCCTTCCCCATTGTTAGAATGTAAACTTTTTACTCCTGATGAAGACGTCACTACAATAAAGTACATATGTTGAAACCGGTTGAGTGTGGATTGGGATGAGGTCGTGGTCGGAGACTTCTGGGACCCGTCTTAATTGCCTAGGCCACTGATACTAACTCTTGTGGCCGGACAGATTGATTGAACATTCTTTCTATAAATCTTTCTGATAAATGATATGTCATGAATTTTCTTATAGATTTTATATTGTACACCCATTGGTGCCTAGTATGAGTGGATTGCTGGATGGATGCATGTGGATGAATGCTGGGACGATTGAATAGGATGAATTTTACTATTTAGATGTGTTCTTTTTAAACAAAAGTTGTTTCCTGCTATGTAAATTGTTTTTACAAGTGCAGATTAAATCATGATTTGTTTCATACATTAAATTTGTATCAGGTTCAATAAAAATCCTTGATACCAAACCCTTGAATTGTACCCTTTGGATGCCTTCTGTGTTCCAAAAGTTGTCTGACCTGCATCATAAGTGGATAGCAAATTTGATCTTCACGGGCCTTGGTACCCGCGTAAAGCTAGATTGATGCCCAAGGTACTTGCGTTGAGATCTTGGAAGGTGTTGGTAAAGCTCCCATCCCAGACAGGTTTTATGCCCGGGCAACTTTGCAACGCTAACAGTAGACGTTTGTTGCACCCAATTGTGTTTAAAAAGGAAAAGGAGATGCCAAGTACTGCAATATGCATGCAGGCCGATTAAGCATTTGATTGCATCCATTTGACCTATTTGGAGACGCATTCCCTCCCTTTGCAGTAGGTCAGCGATTTATGGGATATGTCCAAGACTTTACACTCGGGTTGATAGCGTGGTTTGAGAAGATCGTGGGGGTGGAGGGATGCCTGTCTTGCATTCTCCAATCGCCGTAGCAGTGGAGCCCTTGGCTGTCGCAGGAGGGCAGAATCATAGCCTGTTTCATGTGGGCGACCTGTTTGAGTTATTAACATCCAATCAGGAAAGCTCTTGTCGCCCCCTCTGTAGTACTAGCATGTTCTTAAATATGGCAAGATTTGTGGATACAGTATTAACTGTGAAAATGCTGAGTGTTTCCCTTCATCTCGCAACTGCTGTAATAATGTATGTAGCGATTTGGATATCAAATTGGCCAAGGACGGCTTCAAATAAGGAGCCATGAAAACAACTGGGGAACACGGGCAGGAAGTGGATGTGAACGTAAATATCCTTTTTCATAATGATCGGAGAAAACTGTTGACGTTCGGGTAGTCTCAACGTAAGTCTATGGGGGATGGGAAGAGATCACTATTGAGGTGTATATGCCACTGGAAATCCTCTGCTTATTGCAAGCCACACCGTTCTCCATTGGGCATCTCGATGGTATTTCTACAGCAATGTGTCCCATCTTATGCAGGTATGAAAAGAAATCAACAATCCATTGGTACATCTTCTGGAATAGTGTGTAATGTGCAGGTTTGGCTTTATGGACCAGTGTCCTTAAGCCTTCACCAGTAGAGACTCTTGGTACTGCTTGTGTGGTGGCGGATGATGCACCGGAATGGCTCCATTTGGCTAGTGACGCAGTAGCACTTCTCTCGTTGGGCGTGCGGCCTACAGCTAGTGTCGCACACAAGCCACAGGGAATTCATGTGTGCGTGATATAGAGCAATCCTACGCTTTAGAACTATGAACACCAGACTTGGCACAGCCTTGGCCTACTGATTAGTAACCATAAACTAAATGCCAAACGTTCGACCGTAGCTGTTCTATTTAACATTGGAGATGTGTGGGGAAGCGATAGTGTGATCCCTTTTGAGCAGTTGGTGAACAGATTTGCGCCGCTGCGATCCGAGAGGATACTATATAGAACTGTACAACAACCGTTGACACAAGTCAACGGATTGCTTTACTTGGGAATTACCATAGCGCTAATGTTGATTTGTTTAAGGAATCTCCCCTGTCTGCTTCCACAATTGGGAAATCACTTTGGTCTAAGGACTTAGAGTGTCATATAGAGAATATGGAATGGAAGAGGCCCGTAGACTGGTTTTTAAAGCAGCTATGGCACTGAAATATTCACGACGGAAAATAGTTTTTAGGTTACGTTGGCTACCTACAAACATACATAGGTTTTGTCAACCCAATTTGTGAGATGTTGTGGGTCTGTTTGTCAAGTTTTGGAACATGAAGTTACGGTCAAAGGTTGTTCCTTATTTATTCCTTACCTGTTGACCCTCTCTCTCCATGATCATATAAGTGTACCATTAAAAGGTTATTCCTAGAATTGAATCCATATTATTATACCCTATCACTGCAGGGATATTTTATTTACTTGATATACGCGTCCAGGACCCTTAGGTATCGCAGCGCTAGTTTCCATACATACTAAGGTATAAGTAAGACATAGTTACAGTATAGAGTTTTGGTTAAGCAGTGGTTTCAGCTAGATTCTAGTTTTCAGGATAGAAATTGAGATTGGATAAGCAGGAGCTAAAAGCAGCTCCTGGGTATCCGGCATTAACCATTGACCAGGAGCTACCGCTGGGGAACGATGAGCAAGTACATTGTGTTGTGAACTTATGTTACTAATTATTTTGTCCATTTTGTGTACCCCTTTTGTTTTCAATGTTTTATAGATGTTCTAATGCTCGTGTGCAGATTGTCCCAAATGCACAAAGTTATATTCACATAGGTATGTTTGTTTGGCATCCGTTGGTCGGGGCAGCCAAAAGTAGCTCCAGGTAGGTGTTGGTTTCAAGCTAACTGGTGCTTCTAGGATGCAAGCAAGTGCTAAATAGCTGCCAGCTCCCCTCAGTTTTGAACCCGTCCCTGTATCGCCTTGTTGTGCAGCACTGCACTGATTCATGACTAACTTCGAGCCAAATAAAACCAAGTGCATAGATGCCCGCTTGCTTCTGTCCCGCTTAGGAGCATGCAGCGTGGTGGTGGTTTACGCCTTTCTGGTTATTCGGTACCGTAAAGGCAAGCCTTTTAGCCAAATGTTTATGACATACTTGTGAAACCTAAACTTTTGTCCTTGTTTTTCTGTAAATGGTGGATTTCATGGAAACCCAAAAGTGTGAGCATCGTTTGTACATGAAGCAGTGTTTTCATAGCTTATGGGTAATGCCTCTGCCCACAAGAGGCTGTTTGGTTTGTACATGTGTCCAGGCCTATCTGCCACCGAGGCATGCTGTGGTACCTGCTGTTTGTAAAGGGGAATCGGCGTTTGCATCGACCTAATGTTGACAGCCAACATTTTGGTCCCCAAAAATTCACTGTGGGTGGGGGCGGGTGGAATCGCGGTCCTCTAAGTAAGGGCAGGACGTGGGGGGGGGGGGGGTGTGCATGAGTGGAAGTCCCCCCCCCCCGCCCCCAATTAAGATCAATTTAGGGCAACTAAAAAAAAAGAAGGCACCATCGCAGATGTCGTGGTGAATTGTTGGGGATTCAAATGTTAGCTCTCAAAATGTGGGCAATCAGACGATGTAGAACCTTTGTAAAGTGCAAGAATGGCCTCGCTCCACTGGCTGCTGCCTGAACGAGCAGTCATGGTGGGCTTCTCTGGAGTTAGAGCCCTAAAGCCTCCCACAAACCCCAGCTGCCATTTCTCAGCGGTGCCTTGTTCCCTGAAAGCGATCAGCTCTTGTACAGCCCCCCTCCCCTCCAGACTGTGGTTTGTCGTGGCGGGCATGAGTGAGGGACCTCTGACTATCTGAGGTCAGAGCAGTGCAGGGATTGAGCCTGAACACGGCGGAGCAGCGCTCCTGCAAAATAATGCCTTGCGGAGCCCCGCTCTGCCCCCCAGGCGCCAGCTCATGTGTATTGTCATTTACAGATCTCTCTTTATTAGGGGGAATATCGTGAATACACAAAACAAGAGTCCATTATTCACTCAAAAGGGCTTCTTACTGAATCACTGTAAGGCATGCTTAACATTTAAAACTGTGGACATTATGCTGTACCCATAATGCTCTTTGCTTTTATGCAAATCGCTAGGATTGGGTTCTATGAAGAGATACTGTTGTGCAACCTGGCAGGGCACCAAGCCCCTTGGCTCTGCCCCTCCTTCCCATAGCCCCGCCGCTTTAAAGAGGTAACAGTTCCTCCAATACATTCTTTCCATTTCCAGCACTGCGTCGGAGCACATTGGAACCGGACAATAACCTGCCAATCGGCGTCCGGCAGTTTATCCTATTCAGCCGCACTATTGCCTCGGACGCCGGGGAGGCCATTGTATCAAGCAGTCCCGAGGAAGGAGAGTGCCCAAAGCTGCCCGGGATGAGCCCACAAGCCCTCACACTGACAATGTTCCGGTCCAGTGGGCACTCCGCAGTTGGTCCTTTCTTGTGTCATTTGACTGCTATGAGCCTGCAACCGAAGCAGTGTGCAGCGACATTTGCCGAGCGTAAAAATTCAATTAATTCCAGAAGGCAGATTAAGTGTAAGTGAATTTTAATAATTTGCTAGTAAAGGCTGAGGATTACTGCAGGCAAAGGGAGAGACGTCGTGCACACATGACAGTATTTTGGCAGTAGTGTGCGGGATTGCTGGCGGAATATAATTAATCTCATTACTTGCTGGCGCGGGGGAATGCCGGCGATGGAGTACTGCAGAAAATGACTCTCTTATAGTCGCATTAAACCTAAATGGAGGAGGTTCGTTCCAGACCATGGCTACAGAAACCTACCCGGAATGTGTGTGCGCGCGGGGGCTGGGGGTCTGGTGTGTGATCTCAAAATGAACATTTGCCCCTGCCATTGGTGAGTGTTGTTTCAGAAATGGGTACTGTGGGCATGTGGCAAACTTGATAGTGACTCTTTTGAGCGCGCGCACACACACAGACACAGAAGTTAGTAGAGATGAATGTCCTCTCTCTGGGGGTATTTGTCACGTTGTCATGGAAATCCTGTTGTCTGCCATTTTCTGCAATCTTGGACTCTTTGGGGTTTGCTCAGCACCACCTTAGTCTTGGGAGGATAGCTCAGGGGGAAAGCACTCACCTTGGAAGACGACACAGAGAAACACAGGTTCGATCCCGGGGTCCACGCTTAGAAACCTCTAGCTATTAAGTGCGTTATAAATATATCACCTGTTGCAGCACATGGTATTTATATATTAATTGCCCGGTGTGTCCTATGGCACTAGCATGTCACTGTCTTGCCATTGTGAGGAAACTGTCACCGGCCCCTTTCCTGTTGCCCGTGACAGTGTTGCATGTGTTGCAGGGTGGCTTGCCGTTGATAACTGCAGATCTTTTCACGTGGTGCAGAGTTGCTTCTCAACACGTGTTACTCATAGTGCAGCATGGAGCAGAGTTGCTAGTGGCAGAGTGTTGCTCAAAGTGTATCATGGCGGATAGTTATATATTGGTATTTATTTGAAGAACGGGGATGTCGCTTTAGATCGGAAATCCCTTACAATAACACATTTACAAATGATAGGCGCATTCCCCAGGAGGATGCCCGCATGATGGCACGCAGAAGATACAAAATGGTGAGCCAGTTCCTGAGGGCTTCCTCAAATTGGGACAAAACCCAGGGACAAAACAAAGCTATGTGATAGAGACAAGGCACTGGAAGGAGTGGTGAGGACAGGTAGGAGGGACGGGGGGAAAGAGTGCCTTCTTTTTCAAGTAAGTGAAGTTGAAGCCAAGCTTTGAAGAGCGGCCAGTCGGCCTGGCTTTGGTTGTGATGGGAAGCTGGTTCCAGTAGAACAGTTTGAGTAGGGAGAAAGAGCAGGTGTGAGAGGCATTGGAGAGCATGGGACAGTGAGGTTGAGTAAAGAGGAGGAGTGCAGGGAATTAGATGGTGACTAGTCAGAGATAAATTTAGACATACCGAGGAGGAAGACCTACGACAAGGAATGTGAAATGGGAGCGGTTGTGCATGAAAGGCCAATCCGCATGATGTCGGTAGGTAGAAGGTACGAGGATCTGGGTAGGTGTAAAGACTGGTGGGGGGGTGTCTGTACTCCAGCTCTCCATATGGGAGAGGAGAGGCACAGCGGACCCCAGCCAAGATTCTCTATTGTAGCAATGGACGAGCAATCAAGGCCTAGCTTCTCAGGAGGTGATGCGGGCTGGTTCTTAAGTACAGTGTAGTCCCTGAACCCCCACAAAGGAATGTCCACACACTGTATTACTGAAAACACAGTCTTTATATAATTAATATTCAAAAGTATGTACATGATCACAATAACGCACTTTGTACTTGGAAGTGAATAATGATAAATATGTACACGTTCAGAGTGGTACCACTAATGTTATCAAATCTCATTAAAGTGCATCAACTGTACGGTTAAAATGTCACACAGATCAATAACGAGTAAACCAGCAATAGAGATAGGCAGGAATGTAAGATGGTGGAAACAATAGGCAGAATGCTGACCCCTACCACTAGGCACAGTTCTGTGTGGAGATCCCCCCCACCTGGGCAACCGTAAATAAAGATGTGTAGCACAAGCCCAGTCCATATATTGTCCGATAGTCTTACTTCCTCCTATTAAGGTTTTACCCCCCCAATGTACCTGGTGGAGAGTAGAGTTCTCCGATGATGCGTCGACCAATCATTCTTGAGTGCCTCCCTTTCAGGCAGGAGCCACGGATCGTCGAGAGGTGTCGGGGAACTTGGCGTTCGGTGTCGGGGAATCGACGGCCCTTCTTGAGTGCCCTCCCTTTAAGGCAGGAGTCACGGGTCGTCGAACGTCCGACGGTGAACAGGGTGAACTACGGCAAGGAATTGGCAGCTTCGTTCCCAGCGGTGCTCGTCGACGACAGAGCGTTGGCATCCTGCAAGGAAGAGGCGTGCGGGGCACCTCGGTGACGATAGTTCTGGATCGCAAAGAGATGATGAAGAACTGTGGCCCAGCAAGGGGCGTCGAGTTGTCGGCGTCTCTTCGGTCTGTAGGTGGCGGGAAACCCACCGGCAGATGCTCCTCGGCGCGTCGACGGTCGGGCCTTCTCCAGCGGGAGACAAGCGGATGCCGATACAGACGAGAGCGTCCGATGATCAGTTGAAGTTCTTAGGCAAACGGGAGCACGGCGGCTCCGGTCGGTGACGGCGGTCGTCGACAGTGGCGGACAACAGTCCGGGTGCTTCTCCTTGGAGTTCCGCAGCAGTCCCCGTATCTGGTCGGCAGCCTGTCGAAGGTCTGTCTACCAGGGAGTGTTGGCAAAGATCAGCTGTGCACGATGGTCCCTCGTAGCTCGGAAAGAGGGCGCCTTACCAGGTCCTCTCTGGGTCAGTCCTTGGAGGCACAGCAGCTTTCAGATTGTGAAGGAGAGCAGCAGCAATTCTTCTCGTCCAGCAGGGCTTCAAGGTCAAGCGTCAGTTAATCCAGTTACTCGTCGTAGTGGACTTCAGCTTCTGAACACGATTCCTAGCAGTGAGAGGTCCCCAGATATACTGTTGATCTCCCATTCATTCCGCTGGGTCACACTCAAGCATCCAATCACGACTACGGGCATTCATGCAGGCAGGCAGCCAATCAGGCACACGAGGTATTCAGGCCATTCACTTCTCTCCAGACACTCACAACAAGTTGTGTATTGGGACAAGTACGAGCCATTCAACACTCCAAGCTGGTTTCGGGTAGGGTTGTCTGTCATTGTGTCAACCACCAGATACTAGACACCCACAACACAGAATGCATATTCGTCTCACACTCCATTCACCCAGGTCCCATCCACAGGAGGTACCCACAACATACATCACCGGGAAGGCTCCAGCTAGTCTGACGGGGCCTTCACAACAACACCATATATGGCACTTCCATCCACCAGCCAGTCAGGGGGAAGGGACAGAGTCAGGGCTTCCCAGGACTTTGGGAAAACAAGGTAATGGGTAAAAGAAAGCAAGAGGCCACCAGGGCCATCTTGTTTTCCACCAGGAATCAACTGATCCCAATGGCAGGGCCGGGGTATCCCAAAATGGAGGATACTCCGCGCACCTGTCAAATTCAGCATGGAGCTGCCACCAGCCCATACCCTGCTCTGTGGGCCACCCACAGGTGCCCAAAAACATACACTAGGGGCACAGGGTTGTACCCCCACCCATGGGTGCCATAAGGGTATCCCACGGGTCCGTTCACCAAACCAAAAGAAAGAGAGCTGCACCACCAGGAGTCCCACATGAACTCCTGCGCAGAAAACACGACAGAACACACAATGAAAAGCAGTAAAGGACAAGGATACGGAGGCCCTGTCCCTCCGATGCATTTCCAGCATCACAGTAGGTTGTATAGGGTGTGGGGGAGCAAAGTTGAGGACTTTGTCTAGAGGTAGGAACAAATAGAAAGGAAGGCCAAGAAGTAGGCATGAGTAGTAGTCTAGTTTGCTGCACACAAGAGTGTGGACTAGAGTTTTGGTAGAGAGATGAATATGAAATTGACGAATGTTGGGACTGTTACTAGAGCAGCAGAGGCAACGACAGTGGTGAATTGTTGCAGTCAGAGGTTGCTATCAAAGAGGACCCTAAGGTTGCAAGCCTGGGGCAAGGGAACAAGGTGGTCAGGCAGCAATGTGATGGGTGGGAAGGGATGCCATTGGAAGCCGGGAGAAAGATGACTTCTGTTTTTGAATTCCAGATAGCAGATTTTCGCGCATCGTGTAGAGCTGCGTTTTACTGAGCATTTCTAATCGTGCAACGTGGTGTAGAGTTGTGTATGGTGTCGCATAGCACATATCAGATCATGGAGTTGCTCATCGTGGAGTATTGTTCATGGTCCAGTATGGAACATGGTGCCCGATTGCTGATGGCAGAGTGCTGCTCATGCTCATGGTGAAATATATCAGATTGCTGTTAGTGGTGTGGTGTTGCTCATTGTGTAGAATGGAGCATGGTGGAAAGTTGTGAATGCCGATAGTTGCTAATGGTGGACCTTTAACGTGTGTTTCGAGGTTTTCTGTAGGGTACCCGAGCACCAAAGCCACCCCATCTACTGGGGACGGGATGCATGCGTAGTTTAGCTCTTGGTGTAGTTATCGTCATGGTTTCTAATTGCTATGACACAGAGATGCACCTTTTGTTCTTTGACAATAAGAGCTGAATCAATTCGATTTAATAAAATATGTCCACCCTAAGCAAGCAACTAACTGTAAATCACATGATCCCTAGGCATAGTGGAACCACTCTTGGACCAACCGTCTCCCGGTCCTGCTTCCCTGACCCTGCGACTCTAAAAAGTTCAGTACTCTCTGTTGTGCACCTCTCTGGCAAATTCATCGGAAGGCCCAAATTCTCAGGACCACCACTCGGGGCAAGCAAAGATGTTAATGCAACATTACGGTTTTAAAGGAATAGGTGTGTCTATGTGTCCCATACTGCACCAACATTCTAATCACTGGGCGGGTGGGTGGGAAAACCCTGTTAGTGCACGACATGAATCCTGCAAAGTCTGCCTTTGAAAGGAACTCACTCTGTCCCTTTTTAAACCTCCCAACTTCTGCCACGCACCAGACCCTATGGGACCTGTTGCCTCTACTTCCCACACCGGGCGGCGGCACCACCTGAGGACATACGACAAGCTTTCGCTGCACACAAGCATACCCCAGTAACACCACTGTGGCAATCTGTCAGGGCATGCTCACAGGAACATCTTGGCTCATGGTATAGCAGGGTTTGAAAAGGAGGGGAGCTGGGAGCTGTTTAGCCCCTGCTTGTGGCCAAAACGAGCCTGGTTAGCTTGATAACGAGCTCTGCCAGGAGCTGCTTTTGTTTCCCCAGGCCAACTGATGCCGAACAAACACACCTCTGTGGATTTAACTGTGCTTTTAGGAAAATGTGCAAATAAACATTCGGGCACATCTATACAACATTTAAAGCATAAGGGGTCATAAATAATGGAAAAAATGATACGTTTGTGTCTTATGTGGAAGGTAGATTTGAGGAACGCCATGCGCTAGCTCCTCGTACCTCAGGGGTGGATCTGGGTCACTGGTTAAGGCTGGATACCCAGGAGCCGCTTTTAGCTCATGCTTATCCAATCTTAATTTCGATCCCTGGTATAGTATTGTGCATGGTACAATATTGCTGATGGTACAGCCTTTCTCCGGGCCACTCTCTGGTTATCAGCCCCACTCTTTGAAGCCAATTCAAGCCTTTTCTCTCTCTACTACCGAGGCATCGCCTTCACGTATTATCGCTCAAGCGTCGTCTCCTTTTATTTGATGCCCAGATGGCTCTTCTTTTGTGTGGCTCTTGGGATGGCATCTCACCTGCTCTTTCCGTGCCATTTAGAGGGCACGGCTGGAGCCATTTTGTTGTAGATGAAGATGATTTCATGTGCTAAGTGGGCTCATTGAGTTCACAGGGCTTTGGTTACGAGACCCAGTTAAATTAGATGGCATTTGCTTTGTTCATTTTCTTGATAAGCGAATGAGTCATGGCATTAAAAAAAATGCAGAAAAAAGGTTGATTGACGGCTGTCTTTCAACTTGCGACTTCACCTACTGTTGACTCAGTAATAGCTGGAGGACAGCAGACCCTGCCAGAAAACAAATCAAGCGCATGGGAAATGGCAAAATATTGTGTAAACTGCTGCAAAACTTTGGTTGATGTGGATAATATGCCCACATAAGAAGATTGCACGCTTTTCGCTAGAAAGCGGTTAATGGAGGGCATTGGGGCCTTTCAACTTTTTCAGTTCAATTGTGCCCAAGGGCTCTGTGGGGCCTCCCAAGCAGCTGTCCTATGAAGGCAGTCTTATGACAAAACACATATGCCTTTAATTCAGATTTTGAACATGCACAGTACAGGCTGCCTTTGCTGGTGCCCTCATCCGTCACCTCCTTCTTGCAGTTGTAGAGAAACCCCTCAACCCGAGACAAAATGCAACACACTAGGGTAAAATGCCCAGCACACCTCTTGCAAGGTGAACAAGGTTTATTTCCACAAAATTATACAACACCAGATACGCCAGTTAAGTACTCTGCTGCCACAGAACGTTCTGGCAAAATCAGTGCAAGCAACACTTTATGAAGGCATACAGCGTGATCAGTGATGTAAATTACGTAATGTACAAGTCCAAATGGCTGGTTGATTGACGCCCTATACGCGGACTGCCTGCTCCATAAGGGATGCCAGGCCATTGGTCCCAGGCCCTTCTCTCCATCTTCTTCCATGTGGGCTCCTCCTTCCGCGTCATCGGGCATGAATGAAGCTACAATTAGTGATTATGCAAAGAAAAACAATGCAGGCTTTAGCTGTAACCGGGTACTGCAGACAGGGGCTAAGAGGATGCTTCGAGGTCATTGCATCTAACAGACTACAGCTTGAATCCAGACACGTCGGCGCCCGTCCAAAGCTCCCCATCCTCATTTTGGCTATGTTGTTTTACCCCTCCCGGCACCTCGCAGCCCAAATCACCTGAACTATGGTAAAGGCAACTTGTCCGTGCTTTCCGATCTTTCTTGATCGATTGGGGTTTTAACAGTTTTATGGTCGGTGGTCTGGGACAGACTGGTAGCTTTGAATGCTGGGGGTCTTGGGACGCAGCCATCTGAGTGCTATTACTTAGACGTGGAAGGTCGGAGGCGTGTGCCCTCCTCTGCTTGGGATTGATTTTCGCAGAGAGCTCTCAACCCCCCTTGTAGCCTTGCAGGGCGCATTCCTTCTGGGATACGAATGCTGGCAACATAAGACGATGACGGGTCTATGAATCTCTGTAGCCCTGGCCTTGCTCACCGGTGCCCACACTACAATCTATTCCCTATTCTCGCGTGCACACGCGTATTCCCATCTGCATGTGCCTTGAGCCGCGACGCCCGGCTGCAGCGCAGAACTAGGCCTCAGTGGCAATATGGCTGCTACTATCTAAGATGGCATTTGGTTCCCCATGTATACTAGAGCAAAAACATACACCACCCTCCCCGCACTATAGCCCCTGTCAACGCCCCCTCCTTCCCGTACCCTCCCGGAGTCCCTACTGCACACTTGCAGGCCTCTGCCTCATCCGAAAGCGCTGGGGGGTCCTGAGACAATCGCCCCCCCCTTCCCAACGCACCATCCAGCAACGTTCTCATCGCCTCCTTGCCTTTTACTCGGTTTTCTGGCATTAGCACCCTGATGCCAAAGAGAGATGAATAGCTTTTTTACAGGACATTTAGAATATCAGATCCCTGCTGACTTCCTGCCCTGGCATTAATCTGTAGCTACTGACCACTTCTCTGCACTCTTTTGACACATTCTAAAGCTTGCCTCAGACTTTGTTTACCGGCTGCAAGGCATGGGGGACCCCGAAACATCATGTTGAAATGGACTTTCGCCTGCACAAGGCGAGTAGCAGTAACACGGGCCTGGCCTGACCTCTGGTCCGTAATCCCTGGCGGGAGGCCCTCCCGCAACCGCTCTGCAGACCGAGGACTTGAGTATCTAGTGCCAAGAAGGCCGCTACTGGCGCAGAGTGGGAGGAGAGGCGTTCCAAGGCGGCGGCAGCATCTCGCTGTGTCTAAAACAAAAGAGACGATAAAAAAAAAATGCGGATTGCGGGACACCGAGCGCGAGCAGATGGGCCGGGTATTAGAAAAATGAAAATACAGGCCGTAAATTTGCTTTTTGCCAGTGTTAATATCGTATCCCAAGGTAAAGGCTCCGGCGGCCTCAGCCAGCCATCTGTACGTCCATAAAAGACATAGGCTGAGTAGTGTGGGTTCCCCCCCAGCTCTTGGCCCTGTTGTGTTGTGCCCTGACCCAGAAATGATGAAGCGTGCAAGCTCTGTTTGCGTGGAAAAATTAGTGGCCGTAGGCCTTTTTATTTACATACAATAATGGCACTGTACACTGGTTATGACAACTGTACAGTAGCTAAACACTTTTTGGGCCCTCGTGTCCAGGGGTTGGGATGCCCCCCTTCCTTTAGCCTCCCTTTCGTTGTCCTGTGGCATCCTTTCCTGGACACGTGCCGCCGCCGCCTACGACTTTTTCTTCTACCGTGTACCGTGAAAAAGTACTCAGCGTTCCTGCTCCGGCTTCCTCTTTTCTTTCTTGCAGGGCGGGTTGGGTGGAAAAAACGAATCCTTTACCGCCTTATCCAGGCCCTGGGAGCTTACCCGAGTGAGGTGAGCTCCTAACCTGGTTGTGCCTTGGTCCTGCTTCTCTGGGGTATTTGTACCCCTTCCACCTTTGTTGTGCTGATTACTGGCCGTTGGTGCTCCTTCCTGTCCTCCCCACCCCCCTTTGTTACTTCTCTCACCTAGCCTCTATCTTTTTGTGTGTCTCTTTGCGCACCGCGGGTGGGGGCGCCGCCTGGCTGCCCCTCCCTTTTTCTTTCCTGCTTGTTGTGCTCCCCCACCCTGCGCCTAACCCCCCAGGCCCTCCATCGTGCCGCACTTCGTGCAGCACGGGGCCTGGGGCATAGGCTGAGTAGTGTGGGTTCCCCCCCAGCTCTTGGCCCTGTTGTGTTGTGCCCTGACCCAGAAATGATGAAGCGTGCAAGCTCTGTTTGCGTGGAAAAATTAGTGGCCGTAGGCCTTTTTATTTACATACAATAATGGCACTGTACACTGGTTATGACAACTGTACAGTAGCTAAACACTTTTTGGGCCCTCGTGTCCAGGGGTTGGGATGCCCCCCTTCCTTTAGCCTCCCTTTCGTTGTCCTGTGGCATCCTTTCCTGGACACGTGCCGCCACACCTGAGGGGTTGCTTGTCTAAACCGCTCAGGTCCCCCCAAAACAGTGACCCTGCTGCCCAACTTATTTGCAACCCTGTGCCGCTAGCGCTGAAAAAATGTTGTCCGCAAATCTGCCCCAGCCTTGATCTGCCCAACCCTTTGTTGGATAAGTGCACCCCGTCCTGATGGAACCACTTGGGGTCATTTTGAGACAGCCCATGTTTTATGAAGTGTAACCCCGTGCTCCTACAATATTTCCCTACCGCTTTGCTTAGCTTTCTCCTTGCCGTCTCAATGGCCTGCCGTCAGCGTGCCCCATACCAAATTCTGCGGGTAATTGTTTCGGACCTGAAAATTTCGGTATTCCACCGACATTGGGCTATTGCCCTTGATGACTCGCATATGCTGCGCGTCAGCCCGCCCCTATTGGTATACTAACCTTGCTTTTTGCCTGGCCCTCCCCATCTATCGTGTTACTGGCCATTAGTTCCCCTGCCCTGAAAACCCCATGGTATGACTCGGCCCAGCTTTTCTTTCTCCCTTTGGCCAATGCCTCTTCCCAACATTCACCCCTTTTTGCCGAAATTTCGCCCACATCCTGCGCTCCTGTTTCCACCACTGCATTTATTACCTGCTTCTCGTACTGCTTACCTGTTTTGTACATTAGGGTGTTCCTTGCTCGCTTGTTTATGACCCGCCCTGTATCTTCTTTCCCTTTTGAGTTAACCTTTGTAGTCAACCGTACTTTCCTGTCCAGTTTTTTAATGGATTTTTCTTTTTCCTTTTGGCCAACCAATGCCTCTTCCAAACCTTCACACACTTCTCTGCCGCACTTTTTTTTTTTTTTTTTTTTTTTTTTTTTTTTTTTTGCACTCCCCTGCGTTCTTCCTTTTCCTTTTAGCGTTAACCTTGTAGTTAACCGTTCTTATCATTCCAGAGCTTTTCGTGGACATTTCCACTTTTCATTTTCCCTTTGGCCAATGCCCTTACCAAGCATTCACACTTTTTGAGTTAACCTTATAGTCAACCGTTCTTCCCTTTTCAGAGTTTTTGCTGGGACCCATGCCTTCTTTGGCGTGGGCGTTTTCTCCTTTCTGGTGCCCGGCCTTAGCTCCCTGCACCTCTCGCCACTGAAACTGCGCCAAGGTGACAGCTACAGTTTTTATACAGCTGAGCATGATGCACCCCCTTTACTCGACCCGTGCACCACTGCCCTGTTATCCGACTGCACCGCTATCTCTCTTTTATTCAGCACCCCTCCCGCTGTACGTAATGCTACCCAGCTAGTGAACAATTCCCGCCGTATTTAGCTTTTCAGCTAATGCTTGCCGTTCTGTCACGGTGGCCTTGTTCCTCCCTTTTAGCAGACTGCCCCTTGCCGGACTGAACCTCCCCTCTATCCATATGCCATGGGCTGGTACGCCCCATATGTAGACATATGTCCCTGAAATATTCCTCCTCCTCTTGCATACCTAGCCATTTTTGTGTTTCCTTTTCCTGATCAACTCTACTTTTAATACGTTAAATATGTCAGGTTAAAAAAGTCCCATCCCATATCCGGAAAGCAATCCATTTCTCCTCTAAACTCGTGCCCCTCTTCATTCCATGCATCCCCCCCGCATGCCTTGTATACTTTTAACGCCTTGTAATCACTTCTGTAATCGTTTTGGCAGCATTGCTTTCTATAATATCCACCCGCACTTTGCTCCCTGGTGTCCCATTTCTCCTTTAACACCTTAAATATGTACAGGTTGAAGTTTTCCTCATTCCAACCTAACTCTGGGAAGCAAACCATTTCTTTCATAAATTCGTGGTCCTTTTCCTTCCATACTTCCCCCCCTAAATGCTTTGTAACTTCAATCCTCTCTGCTGGCCTTTCACCAATGGTACCCCGTCCTCTGGGTATTTTTGCCGTATAATAGTGGACATTATTTGAAAAACCGCCATCCATTTAAAAAACTCTTTGGTACCTTAATAAGCCTTTCTCATCCTCCCTCTATTGATGCAATCTGTCCTCTCTTTTGGCATTCTAGCAGGGCAAGTCTGATGCTCTACCGACTGAGCTATCCGGGCCTTTCACAAAAATATCTATGAACTCTTTTCTCCCTGTTTTCTCCTTTACTTTCTCCCTAATGTGCCATGACTGTGCCTTCATGGACCGGCCTTGGGTGTCCTTACCAACCGTGGGCCTACCATACTGGGTCACCCTCCTTTCCTGCTGTGCCAGTGCGGCGCCCTGCTGGGACTATGACTGTCCCTTGTATTGGTACGTGGGTGAACCCTACGGGTGTCACCGGTAAGCTAGGGTTCGCCCCCTGGTGCTGGCTCCGACCTCGCTGTCCCGTTACTCCCTTTACCACCCCCATGTGCCGTCGGGGATATGTTGCTCTGCCACCCTCTCTACTCCGAAAATTCTGCTCCCTTGATCTGTCATATGGAGTCTCGTATCTCCTGTTGTACCTATACTCGTTACCATAATCATTCTGAATATATTGTTTCCTATAGTAGCTCTACCATGCTTGTGCCTTTAAGGACCGACCCTGCGCATCCTTGCCTATAGTTGGTCTGCCCTACTTAGTCATCACTGAGGTAGGCTCTGTTATTTCGCTACGGGCGGCTCCGTCGTAGTTACTGCTGCATTGGCAGGCGACCCCTGGGGACCCGTATTTTGTGGAAGCCCTTGTGGTATTGGATCCCCGCTGTCTGTTGGCCCTTGACCTGCCTTATCTGCCTTTTGTTTTCACCCATGCTAACCCCCCCTTGCAGGTGATCCCTCTCTTCATCTTCCCTACTATTTTTATCAGATGCCACATTTTAGTACTCCTTCCTTCTCCCTTTGTTGGTTCTGGGCGACTTACCCTGAGCCGTAATACCTGCATTTAACACTTTCACCATTTTGTTAATATTGTTATTCAATTTTACGATACCTTTCATGGTTCCTTTCTTCCGTTTTATCTTAGGGCTCTTGTGGCTCCCTTGCGATCTCTCTTAACCTCTTTTGGTCTTGAGGTACTGCCGCTTCTTTGTCGCTGCCAGCGGATTCCTCAGGCAGCAGAGGCGACGTTGCCCTAGCCCTTTCTTCCAACTGTACCACCTTCCTTACCGACTGCGCTCCATCTTCCTTTTCAGCCTTTTTGGCCCATGCACTGAATTCCTGTGCTCTTCTTGCTCTTTCTTCTTGTTGCTTCCTTGAGATCTCTCTTAACCTCTTTTGGCCTTGTGGTACTGCAGCTTCTTCGTCGCTGCCAGCGGATTCCTCAAGCAGCAGAGGCGACATTGCCCTAGCCCTTTCTTCCGACTGCACCACCTTCATTACCCACTGCGCTCCATCTTCCTTCTCGGCCTTTTTGGCCCATGCACTGAATTCCTGTGCTCTTCTTGCTCTTTCTTCTTGTGGCTCCCTTGAGATCTCTCTTCACTTCTTTTGGCCTTGTGGTACTGCAGCTTCTTCGTTGCTGCCAGCGGATTCCTCAAGCAGCAGAGGCGACATTGCCTTAGCCCTTTCTTCCGACTGTACCACCTTCATTACCCACTGCGCTCCATATTCCTTCTCGGCCTTTTTGGCCCATGCACTGAATTCCTGTGCTCTTCTTAGTTTTTCTTCCATCCTTCCACTTTTTTTGACCAATGTTCAAGATTGAAAAACTCAGGGATCAGCCTGTGAGTTTGCTGTTCATTTCCACCTGGCTCTAACCACTGAGCTATACTGCCAGCTTGTGTTAGTGCCTGGCTTCATGAATCAAAATGCTTGTTGCCGTGGCCGCTCTCTGCCTGTGGCACCACTGACTGCTGCGTCGCGTTATCCGGGCCGTTTGTTTCCCAACGAAATTTTTTTTTTTTTTTTTTTTTTTTTTTTTTTTTAATCACTTCCCGTTGGCCGCCGTTGGAGTGTTAGCGTGAACCGCCACCTTCCTGATGCCAGCTGACGCCCCTCCTTCCTGCTCCGCCACTTTTGTTTTTATGTGCTGTGGCTTTAAGGCCTTATCTAGCCCCGCCTCCAAGGCGCGACGTTCCGCGTGTGCCTGCTTCCTGACGCTGGCCGGCTGCTTCCGCTTTGCTCATTGCCGCCACGGCCTGGGTTTCCCGATGTCCGCTTCCTTCACTCCGCAGCCTGGTTTCCCCCGATGTCCGTTGTGCGGTCTTCTTTTTTCTTCCCGCCGCTCTGGCTTCCCGGGTCCTCCGCTGCTCTCAACGCTTCTCCCAGCGTTCCGCTCTTCTCAGCTGGGTCCGCTGAACGCAGTGAGGTAGGTCTTCCTCCTTCCGTCACCGCCTCTCGCCAGCCGGGGTCCCGTTCTTCTCAGCTGGGTCCGCTGACGCGATGTGTTTAGGTCTTCCCACGTAGCTCCGGCTTCCCGGGTCCTCTGCTGCTGTCACCGCTTTTCGTCAGCCGGGGGTCCGTTTAAACGATGCTCCCCTGGATCCGTTGTCCCCACGAGGTTGGTCTTCCTTTCCTTTCCTTTCTTCCTCGTTGTCCTCTGCACCTTCCGCGGACGCTCGCTTCCTCCCCTTCGGTTCTCCTATCCAGCGACGCGTTTGCCCGGCTTCTCCTGCTCCTGTCCGCCTCCGAGGTGTGACCTTGTCTTCTGACTCTTCCGCGGGCGACTGCTTCCTCTCCCCCGGTTCTCCTACCCAGGCGACGGCGTCTCCGGGAGCATGCTTGAGCAGGGTGTACTGTCGCTTTAAGGGCTCCCTTTCCTTACGTGACGCTCCTCCTGCTTACGTGCGCTTCACTGGTTCTCCTCCCCAGCGCCGCGTCTGCCCGGCTTCTCCCGTGTTGTTCACTGCTTCCCCCGTAAGCACCGCCTCTTCGGAACTGGCGCCGGTGCCCGGATTTCCTTGATGCTGCTGCGGGGTCTTCTGCTGCGATCGCCTTCCTGGTTTCCCTCGACGAGGTGGGTCTTCCTTTTTCTTTTGCTTTCCCTTGCCGACTAAGCCCGCCGAGGCAAAGTCGTGTGTGGTCCCGTTCTTCTGCAACGCCTACTCAGCGAGCTGTGCCTTTTCTTCCCGGATTCTCCTCTCCAGCGCCACGTCTGCCCGGCTTCTCCTGCTTCCACTGCGGGCCCCGACTCTTCATAGCTGGCCTTCCCTCGACGCGAAGCCCACCGAGGAAAAAGTGAGCGTTGTCCCGTTCTTCCGCGACGCCCTCACGATCAGCTGCGTCCTTCCTTTTCTTCCGCTTCTCCGGCGCTCCCCTTGCCAGTCAAGCCCGCAGAGGCGAAACACGAGCGAGGGGAAACGATTTTCAGTCGCTTAAGCCCGCAGAGGCAAAAGTGACCGAAGCGGAGAAAAACGAAACAAAACGGAACAAAAACGAATCCTTTACCGCCTTATCCAGGCCCTGGGAGCTTACCCGAGTGAGGTGAGCTCCTAACCTGGTTGTGCCTTGGTCCTGCTTCTCTGGGGTATTTGTACCCCTTCCACCTTTGTTGTGCTGATTACTGGCCGTTGGTGCTCCTTCCTGTCCTCCCCACCCCCCTTTGTTACTTCTCTCACCTAGCCTCTATCTTTTTGTGTGTCTCTTTGCGCACCGCGGGTGGGGGCGCCGCCTGGCTGCCCCTCCCTTTTTCTTTCCTGCTTGTTGTGCTCCCCCACCCTGCGCCTAACCCCCCAGGCCCTCCATCGTGCCGCACTTCGTGCAGCACGGGGCCTGGGGCAAACCGCGGAACTGATGGAGTGCGAGTACGCGCCCGCGCTGCCATGCGTGGAGCTGTGAGGCGTAAAGGGAGCAGGTGACTGGGCAGAGCAGCAGGAGAGGGCGGCAGGCAAGAGAGATGGTTCGCGAGGGGGGGCGGTGGAGCCTGAAGTCGGGTGAGGGAGCGAGACCGTGTGTATGTTTTTCTTTTTATGGGCGCGTTCTGGCTGCGTATAAGTCTGTCATGCCGTCATACTTGGGAAATTGTGATGGGTGACGAGAGTTCACGAGTAGAGCCCGGGTCTGGCACGGCTCTGAGAGCTAAACACGAGCCCAGCGGGCAAAGACCCATATTTGGAGACACCTACATGGCATTGTGCTGCGTCACACCACACACCACAAGAGCCATACGTCTCATCTTGCCTCTCCACGGCCACAAAAACAGGGCCAATGCGTGGCATCACCCACCCCAGGCCCTACTACGCAAATCTATTCATGGCAGCAGGATGACCGAGACCTTGCGACATAAGACCCAAAATTGGCGTGCCCCCTTCTCCCCCCCCAAGACCTCACAACATAAGACCCAGAACTGGCGTGCGCTTTCCCATTCCCCACAAAGCAATTGATGTCTTGCCTCCCAAACCCCACCAGGCAAAACCTGGCTTCTTCTCAATGTTGTCAGCTAGATCAAATGATTTGCCCAGGATCACAGATTCTAATTAAGATGGGAAGCCAGGATGTCATCCCAATCTACATGTAGACACTTGACCACGTACCTTGTCAACTGATAAACATATATGTTGCTGCAAGGATACCATCCTAAATATTGTTCCCAATTACAAATACTTGGGCTCACAATTTGAAGGAAACTCATCGCCCTTCCACTTGTTAGTCAATATTTGCACTTGGCCTGTCCCCGCTTCTCGTCTGCAAAGAGTGTGCATTTAAGGCTCAGTAAAACGTGCATTTCCGAGACCTTGTCTGCCCCTGTTCTGCTTGATGTCCTTCCTTCCCACGATGAGCTGGGAGGCAGCTGGGAACATTGCAGGGGGCCCCCCGAGGAGCCAGATAAAGCTCTGCTTGTGTTTGCCGGGGCCACTGACTAGTAACTCATTGAGCCAAGCCCCACCTGATTATCCCACCTCTAGGGGGAGACCGCTTCACCTCTCATAGCTTGTTGGCATCTTTTATTTTTGCCGTCTGGTTGTTTTTCATCAATTATTAGAAGCCTACTATATCAAATGAATCCTCTATTGCACAAAAGTGATCCAAGAGAACAATTTTATGTTCGTTAATGGACACAAAATAAATGTGTTTAGTGTGTGAATGTTTACATGTATAATTATACTGTATTCTTTCCAGTCACAGCTTTTAGAAACCAAAAAATTAGGTGAGGAACAGAAAGGGAGTCCCCCTAGACATGGGTCAAAAGTTAGCTAAGACCAAACCCAGTGCGCTACCATGTGGAGAGACCACTGCTTCCATTTGGGGAGAAGGATAGCTCTGGGCAACGTGTTGTCTTGCATCCAAGACCAACGCAGCGCAACCCGGTTCGAATCCTGATACAGCACTTAGAAACCACTCGGTGGTATTAAGCGCGTTATAAAAACAATTATAATTAAAATGACCTGTTACGATATTTGGAGCAACAAAATCCACAGCTGGTTCAGCCCTGGAAATAATGGACGCAGTGCTTTGAATCCCTTGCTCCAACAAGTGGCCTCGTGGGTTTGTGTACAAAAAACAAGTGCCCAGAAGCCTCACCGAGGAGCCATTGGTTCTTTCATGGTCCATGAGCACGGCAAGTAAGAGCTTGTCCCATTCACTGCTGTGTGTACAGTTTCTCTATTTTGGAAAGGGGTTGAAGGAAGTACTAGATTTCAGCTACGCCTTTCCAACGAGCAAGATCTCAATCTTCAAATAAAGGAGGTCTTCGGGGCTTTTGAATGCACTAGTGTCTAGCTGGAGTATGGGAGTGCTTGAGGGGGTGGCGGGAGGGCTGAAGAGACAGACACAGAAGCACCTATTTTGAGCTCCAAGATCAGACCATGGGTACAATGTTTACCCAACTACGTGAAAGACCCCAAACAGCGAGGCTGGTTCTACATACTTGAACCAATTGGGCCTGTTCTCCGCTGCAGCTCCACAAGTCGGCACACAACGGGCATCAGCCACACACTTGTCCACAAGAACAGGTGTTTAAACCCGGCCTCTACTTCAATCGCCAAGGACGCAGTTTCTGCTCTCTGTTTGATTGGCGAGCTCCCAGGGGTGCACCTGCCAGGAGGGGAGAGGGGATGGATGCATCCTGAGCAAGGAGGCAGCATTCTTCCCCCAACCACTTTAGCTTCTTCTCCTCCTACCCCTTCTGTTTTCATCTCCAGCTTTGCCCCCATCTCCAATATTGATGTACGTCTCTTGTTAGCCAAAGCTCTTCCCACTGCAACTCCTACTGATCCATTTCCATCTGCTCTCATTCCTAAGGTATACCCTCTTCTTATACCTACCTTGTTTCTTTCTTTAACGCTTGCCTTTACACCTCTGTTTTTCCAGGTCCTTTAAACATGCAACTATCATTCCTATTTTGAAAAAACCCACAGCTAATCCTCTCAATGTTTCTAATTTCCGTCCTATCTCTCTTCTACGCTACCTCTCTAAACTCTTAGAATGTCTTGCATAGTCTCAGATTTCATGCAAACAAAGAAAGTTGTCCCCTTTCCCATATAAAGATTTGAAATGGAGCCCCTCCTTGAGAGTTGGGGCACAGACTTGTTCCTGCCTTGTCCTTGCTTATACCATCACATAGTATTAGACAAGGGGACTAACGAGGAGCTCGTCACATTTCTTTGTGTTGGTTGAGCCTGCATCTGCTTTTTAGGACAACTTTAGCCAAACATATAGTAATGTGAACTCTGTGTATGCTGATCAAGAAGGTAGAGGACTAACAATGCCAAAACGGAAAAGACGGATGTTGCAAGAACAATTTATATAGTCAGTGTGTGGGGCAGTAACACTAATGTACAGTGGCACATGTATTCAATGTGAACAAGAAAACATTATATCACTTTCAGTTTTTGGTGCAAAATTCCATAATCAAAGGAAAAAAGGAACATATATACACCCCTAATTGGTTACAAAAAGATATTTACAATAGCATAAAATGAATCCGTTAAATCAGAAAATGCGTGAAAATTTCACATTGGTTCTGCAGAGCAATCTCCCAAGTGATTTGCAATTGAGCAGGGTTTGTGGACTGAATTTTTTCTAAAGGGGAAAAAGCAAAGCCAATCTTATGTTGCTTTCACCGATTGTTGCAGTCCCTAAACTCCAGTTTAGGCTGACCTTTGAGGTCTGGGTCTTGGACTATAAGGATATCTCAATAGGTCTCAGATTTCATCCTTTGTCACGGATCTTAATCTCCTTCCCTGTTTTCAGTCTGGTTTCCATCCTCTTATACTGTGACTGCTTTTATCTGTGTGCTTAACTCTGTTCTCTTAGCTCGTTATTCCAAACGATCCTCTTTTCTTATTCTTCTCGACTGATCTGCTGCTTTTGACACGGTGCATCATCCTCTGCTTCTGGAATCTCTTTCCTCCTTTGGTCTTAAGGGTTCTGTTCTTTCTTGGTTCTCCTCCTATCTGTCTTATAGAACCTTTTCCGTCTCTTAGGCAGGTAAAACCACCTCGCCTTTCCCCCTTGAGCATGCAGTACACCAAGGCTCAGTCTTGTGTCCATTTATTTTCTCATTGTATACCTCACAACTTGCTTCTATAATCTCCTCTTTTGGTCTCTTTCATCACTTTTACGCAACATTTACTATCCTTTTCCTCCTTCACTTCCGAAGTACACCATACTCTCACAGCTTGTCCCTCTGCTTTCAAATTTTGGATGACCTTTCACTTTCTCACTCTTAATGCAGGGAAGACAGAGGTTCTATTCTTCCCTGCTAACACTCTTCCTCCTCATCCTCCACCCCTGTTTATATCCTTTCCTCCCTCTAATCGTATCTATTTCTCCCACAGCTCGTAATCATGGTCTCTATTGTGATTCCAATCTTTCCTTTGCCCTCCATATTTCTCTTCTCTTTCCTGTCTTTCCATCTTCATAATATTCGTAAAGTTCATCCCTTTGTCCGGAGGCTCAGACGCTGCGCTCTCTGTCACTGAAGGATGCTCTGGATGCTCTGCTCTTGCATGACACCGATGGGCTGCTGTCCTGTATCTGGTTAACGCTGCAGCTGTTGCCTAGCAAGTTGTCTCTTGAATAAAGATAGAGACTCTGGTGAGTATTGTGCTCAGGAGGCATGGCGTGCGAGGCATGGCGTGTGACAAGTTTGTACTGCACAAAAACATGCTGGCACAAGGGGAGGGGGGAAACTGAGACTCTCCCAACTGCCACCGTCCTCCGTGGAAAGACTGGCTCTGGATTTCTCCCTGGAACGTCTCCCACACCCCGCTGAGTGGGGTTCCCATCACCTCTTGACAAGGCCAGAGTACGGACCTTGTCGGACAAAGTAGGCAGTAACGGAGCTCAAAGGCAGTGCCTCGGAAAGCTGTATTTAGAAAAAAGCAGTGTTGGATTCAGCACGACAAACCCGGCGATGATTGGGTAAGGGTCAGTACACATTCCAAGGGCCAGGAAATGCAGGAACGTTCTTAACAGTGAGATCGTGAGACCAGTAATGCACATACTTACAATTTGTATAGGGTAGACCAGAGGACAGAATGAGAAGCCGAGGGCGCCCCTGCTTGTTAAACCCTACCTTGACTGTCATTTGAGCGTCCTATACCATGTATGGGCTTACATAAGACTCAAGCCATACGTGGCCTATGGCCAAGTTTCCTTTTGTAAGAATCTGGCCCCTTACTCACCGTAAACAATGCTGTGTTCCCGAGAACGGGCTTCCCTGCTTCTCCACATTTCGATTCTCATGCTGGGGCAGTCCTACTTTCTCTCGTCTTGCCCCCAGTTCTTTATAATTCTCGATCGCAACCCATTCGGTTCATTGATGGCTTCCTAAGTTTTCGCTGAGCACTTAAAAGCTGCGCTATTCAGTCTGCTCCTTCATTTCAACGGCCCATGTGATACTCTGTGTACCTTAGCTCAGCAGCAAGACACCTGCAGAGGTGAGCCTTCTGCTCAAGAAGGTCTAGTTCTATATCTAGCAAAACCATGGGTTGTGGGTGGGGTCTCGTAGTGTGAGAGACTATGGTTTGGCCCGAAAGCGGCCTCCTCCTACCACGCATGATGTTAAGCCTGCTCCCGTGTGCCCAGATCTGGTGGCGTTGCTAGCATGGGCACGTATTTTATGGATCTCCGATGAGCTGGAATGACCGCCCCATCTGCTCAATTAGACTGGCTCAGTAATTCAAATGGCAAACCACCCCCGGTGCTCATAAAATCGGGCGGCTTAACGGGCACTTATGCATACTTGCCCAATGATAGCAGTTGCGCAGGTTGGCAGGCGGTAGAGCAGCAATGTACCATGAGAGTGATGTAAATAAATGTATTAAGCCCATACCAAGGCCAAAACGGCACCTTGAGCGCTAGCAGCAATAGTAAGAAAACTACAGAAAACGTCCCTCCCCAGATTAAAAAAGTCTTAAGAGATCTTCTGAAACATAAGTGATCAGGAATCTCCCGCAGGAAGACAGCATAGGGGCGAAGACCGAGAAAGAGCACTGTCCCGCTCGCATTTTACAGAAACGCCAAACTTGCAGCAGATTTGCAGAGGATGAACGCAAGGAGCATTCGGGAGCTTAACAAATCAGCTTGGACTGAAGAGAAATTGGCCTGGCGGAGAAATGTGTTTGCAATACGGAGTGCCTTAAATCTTATACGGCTTTTCACCGGAAGCCAATGTAGCTTAACCAGTAAAGAAGTGGGAGAAGACCGCCTCGGAGCATTTAAAGGCAACCGTGCTGCAGAATTTTGCAGAACCTGGAGCCGTTGACCCAAGTAAATGCGACTGCAATAGCCCAAGGTGCCCATAATAGAGGCCGTGACTACAGTAGCACGAAACAGCAATGACATTAAAGAAAGCACCTTCCTTAGAAATCTCAATTTGAAGAAACCTGAGTTGTGTGCTGATGCAATATGCGCTTCTCTTGAGCCAGAAGGAAGAAGCTTAGCCCCCAACTCTTAACAGAAGAGCTGGGGGCTGGACAAAGTCCCAAAAAATCAGGCCAAAAAGAAGGGGCATTCGACGGACCAACCACCAAAATCTCACCATTGAGCCTTAGCCAATTTTGTGACAGTGGGTAGAGGAGACGGGCAGGCTAGGCTGTCTGTGGGTAAAAGGGATGGGCACGCTGGCACTGGATAGAGCAGGCATGCAGACTTGCACTGAGTAGAACAGACGGGGAGTCCGGTAGAGCGAAACGGCAGCTTGTCAGTGGGTAGAACAGATAGACACGAATTGAATTTACATATTCATTAGCATATAAAACGCTGAGACCTGAGCTTTGATCAAATAGGATCTGTAAGGGTGCAGAAGTGCGAGTCTGACACAGTGGCGGCGTGCTTGGTGGCAAAGACTTGTATTATAAATAAAAAAGAAAAGGAAATCTAAAAGAAAAGGGGGGAAAAAAACTATCTTGCCCCTCTGAGGGGTGCCCAACCTCAACAAAAATACTAAGGACTCTTGTCATGTCCATAACATAAAATGTCCACCGCCATGTGTCCAAACCTATTTCTGACCCTCGCACTAAAATAACTAAGGAAAACTGGGTGACTTCTTAATTCGGGTGTGGCGGCTTCTCTCACTCTCTGGACGTGGCCCCTTTAAAGTTACACAACGTGAAAACACAATGAATAGTTCCCAAATATCCAAAAAGGGGAAGCCCCTTCTCCTTGTTTCCAACTCAAAACTGTAGCGCCACGTCTGGTACACTACCCTGCCAGACTTTACCAAAGAGTTCAGCACTCAAGTAAATGTCTTTCTTCTAGAGTGGGTCTGTGAATCCTTGTTTTAACCTCTTGCACTTTTCCACGTTGGTCCCAGCTCACTGGGCTGGCTAGGGTTCTCCCCAATTTCTTCTGCAGTCCCTGTGGGCTCCTAGACCCCTTTCGCAGGTTCCCTCCGACTTGCTTTGGGCCTCAGCCCCTTCTAAGTGCCTCTTCCTTTTATGCTGGTCTCTGACCCCTGTGGCTTGCTTGTGTGGGCCTTGCCCACCTTCATGGTGTTACTCTGTCCCACTGAACAGACCTAGTGTACTCTCCTCCCAGAAAAGCATTCACACATATGATCTATTATACAGTTTGTTTGAACTTTTCTTTCCTCTTGTAGTTCTCTCAGGTCTCTGACCCAGCTTCGTTTTTTTTTGTAATTCCATTGTGTCCCAGAACCCTTCAGATCGGCCTTTCAGAACAATGTGTTCACTCTCCTGCCAAGTGCTGACTGGTTTGGCACATTAGTTTGTACTTGTATTCCTTTTGGGATCCTTGCCCCACCCCCATGACACTAGCTTTAACTTGTTTTCGGATCCCACTCCTCAGGTTTCCCGTGTTCAGTTTGCCCCTCTCACAGTCCCAGGCAGCACCCGTACCTTGATTCCGGGCTATGGCTGTGTGGTGTCGTGCTCCTCTGGATGACCTTCCGCTTCTCTTCTTCCTGCTCGCCCTGTCGTTCGAGACCGTGCGTCCCTTTCAGCATGTCGAACTGCACGGCTCCCTTCGGCATGTCAGGCTCTGCGGCTCCCTTCTATTTCAGCGTGTCGGCAACACGGCTTGGCACAAGCAGACGTACAAAGTATTTCTTGTGCTTGGGTTCTCTCTCACTCCCCTGGCTCGTGTCAGCACCTTTGCAGAAGCCAGATTCGTTCCACTGTTTGGCCGGTCTTCAGTTTCTTCCTGTGGTTTTACCTTTGCAGCATTTAAACTTCTCTCTCGGTTCCTCCAGGGCATTAGTCCATCTTCTAATTTGTATCCCGTATGGCCATATTTAGTCCAACACAACTAGACTGCATCCTCTGGTTCACGTCATTAGTCTTCATTAATCCCCTGTTCCTCCTCATCACAGTACTAAACTGCTGATATTTATAGAGTCTAGTACCCTTCTTCTCAGTCTCAGAACTTTCTTGAGATTTAACTTCCTCAACTCTACAAAGGTGAATGTAAGTGTGAGGAACTACAGGGTACTAAGTGGTATGAAGGGAAGGAAGGGAATACCTACAAAGGTCATTTTCATCGGTGCCATGGAGGATTTCCCTCCCCATGAGATCCACCTACTGAGCACCACCCCAAGAGAACTATCGGGTAGCAGCCTCACCTCCCTAGCCTCATGGGAAGGGCCCCCCCCCATGGAAGCAGTGGCGTTACCCTGGGATTTGTATGGCAAAGCAAGAATGAACTAATGGCCATAGATGAGTGGGCAATTGAGGGCAGAGCATTCTAATTGATCCAAGTAAGATAATCTTAGGACTTGTTTGAGTGGCAGGTTGTTCGCGCATGTGTGCATGCGTGCGTGTGTATGTGTGTATGCCTGTATGCATGCAGGTGCATGCACACAGGCCAAGTTACAGAGAGCACACTGACACCCAGAAGCCATCAGTGGAAATTCACCTCCAGTTCAGAGTCAGATGGGCAATGCATTGTGAGCATGCACGTGCGCTCAAATGTCGAGCCTTTGCTGGAGGAAAATGACAGACCACACTCAAGGATTCAGACAACTACATACATGTTTAACCCTTATTAGGGATTATGGTCTGGGGCATTGACACCAGCAGTCTTTGCTTGTGTCTGCTCAACGTGCTGTAAAGGATTTAGGCTGTAGTGGGAGACATGCTAAGATGGGAGACAATGTAGCTTACAAAGCATATGCACACAGAGGGCATTGTTCTATATGTCTAGTAGTTCAAGAGTTCTTTTAGGGGCGCCATGTAAAGCCAATTGCTATAGTCTAATAAACCCCTGACTATTGCGCAGACCATGGCATTAAGATGATCTTCAGGAAGACAGGGACTGAGGCATCTGAACAAGCACATATAATAACACGCTAATCTAACCAATGCCATGTGCAAATGTGTGTTGTATATAACTGTTTTTTCACATGTAGTTTAAATATGAAATGCTGTGACATGAAGGGTAAAGACCGGGAGACTAGCTCAGCGTTTAAGATCACTAGAGCGACTGCTCGTGATGGCCAGTTTCGTTTTATTGTCAATTAAACTGAGACAGTTGTGTTTCGGACCCATTTGTAGAGGAGGAGCCAAGTGCCTCTACCGGAAGTCCCGCCTGCATTTTGCCTATATGTTGGCAGCCTGAAATTGCGACATGCGCAACGCCAGTGATGGTACGTATACTGCAAAGAGTCTTTGAAACAAGTTATCCATTGATAACACCCTTTATGATTTATCCGCAAAGAAATTACATTCTTCCGAAGGAAGTTCCAGAAGAAGTGTGAAGATGAATGAAAGAGAAGACTGGTGACGTCACATGAAGCAGAAATGACGCACCCAGAAGAGATGCCAATGAAGAAGGTAAATAGACCGTATAGAATCTGATGGCGAAGTAAAGAAATGAGCAACGTTTCATGAGAAAAATGAAGATTGCACGTACGGAAAGCACTGAAAGAAATGCAAAGCCAATTTATAATTCTTCAGATGCAGTAATGCAAGTAGACTAAGTAATCATAAGTCTGGCTATACGTAGTGAATAGACTGCAGGTGGTGCTGCCAAGATATATATAATATAGCAGCTGGATGTTTCAGACCGTATTTTAGCAAACTAGGACCCAGTGAACAGAAGGGCTGAAAGTGTGGCGCAGTTGAATAAAACAGCTGACGGCGAAGGAAGATTCGAGAAGGCTTGCCTGGCCCAGTGTCAAGGGTTGGGGCAGCCAAGAAACTGATTATCTATTCGACAAGATACAATGACCGTAAGAAGCAAGACATGATCCTGTTGAGGAGTAATGGAAAAAGACTAAAAGTGCAAGGTTGTATTCATTTAATAGTATTAAATACAACAAAGGAGCTCAAAACGCAGTCTCCTGTCCCATGGTCAAGATGAGAATAGACTTTGGACAAGCTGCACCAAGACCAGAAGATAAGGCCATGCTCCCACTCCCTTTTAGTCTCCGGCACAGTGATCCTTTGCAAGGCCGAGTTCAAAGGTCTCATTCAATGGCAGACAGTAGGAGTGAAGATGGATGTTGGGCTAATTGGGTGGGGAGGCATGAACAAACAAACCCTCCAGCACCTGGGGTACCAGCTTGCGTGCTTCTAGCGAGTGGAATATTCCAGATGGGTACAAGCGTGCCAACCAGTTATAGAGGGCCACGTAAAAGAGGGCCATGTAGTTTGAAAGCCAATAAAACATGTATTTTCATGACGTGGAAGATGACTTGCACTAGCAGTGGGCATAGCTGTTCACCTGACCTTAGAGACCCAATCACAATGCCTATACCCCATTGAAAGTACACTTAGATGTTCCCATTAAGCCTATCCCAAACCCCTGTAGGTATTGTTTATTTTGCCGTGTAGTCGGTGATGATGAGGTTTTGCTATAAAAGATGGCTTTTTTAAATTAAATGTTTGGAGAACTCTTGAGAGAGAGAATACTTGTGTGGAGTCCGTTGTACACCCTGTTTTAGACAATTGCAATTAAAACACTTATGTTTTGCCAACTTCCTGAGTCGGTCTGATTATTGATGTATGAGGGAGATCTGCTTCCCCATCCATCTCAGATACTGTTTCCTCGTCTTAAAAGGCCTACAGGTTCAGTCTGTCATGGCAGTAAAACGGATGATAACGGATCATTTTATGGCTTCATGTAACTGTTGAATGGAAGTAGGACCAGGGCATATGCCTGTGGTACAGCGCAGCTGATCTTGGAAAAGTTCTCCAGTCCCCAAGCTTATTCCAGTTATGTGATTAGCTAAAAGGTACATGACCCAGCAAATGGCTGCATCCGATACCCTGGCCACAGATAATATAACCTCTGGGTGATGGTCTGGTGGTCAAGGAATCGAATGAAGCAGACTGGTCCAGCATAATCAGGAGGTTATCGTGCTTTTGGTCTGTGACGCAACAGTTCCTCATGCGCGTCCATCAAAGCGGTCTTGGAGCCCGAGGACTCCAACCTGCCTGTAGGTCACTAAGGCATTTCAGTGATTCAGCAACAGCTTGGAGTTTGACGGTCACTATCTTTTCATTGATTTTTTTTTCTTTCTTTCTAGAAAGCGGTATTCAACTGGCTGGGTCATCCAGATTTTGTGGTGGCTTCTTCAAGAGGGTGGTGGTCCAGGATCTTTATTTAAGCTTTCCAGGACCCTTCTGAATGAAAGGCTTTATTCACCAATGTGTTCATCGATAGAACATCCTTGATAAATTATTCAATGATAACGGCAGGGCATGTGGGTTTGCTGGACATGTGGTATATTCAGATGGAAAATAGTTGCTCTGTCCATCATTGCCAGCTTTATCAGATTTAAACTGTGTGTGGGGCTTTAAAAAGAGACAGTTGGACTTTAAACCAGTGCTGGCATAGAGCTGGAATTTCACGGATATTGTATCTGGAAAAACATTTCTGCCTGGATCTCTGATCCAAGTAATCCATGAGCACCCTTCATTTATTATAGTGCGTTCAGACTGCTTTCAGTGGTGCTGCCCTGTGGAGTCCGCGATTTGGACCAAAATCACTAGGATCAGGGGTGAGACAATTACACACGCGAGACTGCTTGAGCGTCGGAGCAGGAAAACTGAAATATTTAAGCACAGCCTTTTAGGCTTAAAAGGTGGGCTCCTTTTATACTTTGCTTGCAACATTATAGGAAAAACTCCTCCCTTGGGTTATTCTAGGTGTTCATGATTATTCTTCTATGAGGCAAATATTTATGTGGGTCATGGGTGGGGGCTGATCACTCCCCTCCCCCACCACCCCGACTCTGGTGGGATCGCACAGAATTACCTTTCCAGCACAGCGATTTGATTACGTATTATTAGTCTTAGATGTGTGATTTATCATTAAAACATTGATGAGTGGAATTAAGCCCTTTTATTTGTAATCGGATGGGTGCTAATGGTAGCTGTTTTAAGAATCCCCCTACTTGTGACCTTTGACTATCAACCCAGCTTAATACTGATGTTCTTGACTGTATGGCGGACGCATTGTGGCCTTGCTGGGCCACTGTATTGCAAAGGGCCACCAATAGGACTACAAGGCCTTGCTCTGTGCGTGAAAGCATTGCGCCCATGGTCAGAATCTATGGTACCGTGCATCAGATGACCTCGTGCCCAGCTGGGTGTGATGTGTATTTTCCGGGGTGGTGGGAGGGGCTGTACAATGCCGCCCTGACACCTACAGGCTTATTTCCGCTGTTTGACTTAAACCTGGAAGCCGTCAAGGGGTGAGTAAGCAGCGTGGCACGAGGAGACTGTGGAAACATGGCGGTGGCGCGTGCCTGCTGTCAATCTCTCTGTCCATCTACAGCGACTGCAATATCCTTATTTTCATGACTGCGGAGGGCCCGGCCTCCGGCTTTACCGTGAGGCGTCCGAGGATCAGAGCGGCTTCTAACAGCCACGCCACCTACAGGAAGCTCAACAGACACACCACCCCTGGTACCCTACCACCGGCGCAGGAAAAATAAACCACCCAATCGGACGAGCCCTTGGCGTCGATATCTGTGTGCGTCTGTGGTGCTGAAGGCTGGCATTCGGACTGTTTCTAAGCAACGGCCGAATAACTTTCAAGGCTACCTGTTTTCCGTTCCAACGGATTTACACATAAATACAGACGGAAATCAAACCTTTAGGTATTTTGTTTATACAAACGGGAAAAAAAATCTAATGTATGTCGCTCGATTCGGTCTTTTAAAGTTGTCAAGCATGCATTGCGGGCTGTTGGCTTTGCAAAGAAACACACCAGAGAGGTTGAAAAAGTAATTTAATTCCTTTGTGTTATGTTCTGTATGTGGCTCCCACTGTGTAATCGTTGACATGTTTTGCAAGAATACCGCTAAGAGCTTCTCATTGCAGGCACCCAAGTGTTAATGTGTTGCTACATCTTATTTTTTTTACATAGCAAAACCTAAATGTGGATTAGTACAGATAAAAAGACCAAAAATAAATATGGATAAATACAGACGGAAATGATGCAAATTATAAATACCATAGAACCATATGAGAGATCTGAAGCAAAGATCGGTAACTACTTTGTGTCTCAGATCACACTATGCAGAAGCCAGGTCTAGATCATTGGTCTCCGGGATCTACAGCGGGCGCTCTGGGCACTAGATCTCACCCCGTTCCCTCCAGCTCTGTCTTCTCGCTCTTGCCACTGAACCGTGAGCTGCGCGTTCCATGGTCTTGAGATGGAGGGGGCGATATTGGGCCGTGTCTGCATCTAGAGTCGAATCCCATTTAGTCCATAAGTGTTGCTCATTTTCGATTTCTTTTCATGCTCTTCATTTCTGGCGTACCTTGTGGGCCCTGAGGGTGTGTGGTGTAGCGTGTCACCTTGGTTACTAAGGGGAGCTGCTCCTCTTTTGATGCCTTCCCGGGGCGTAAGGTGATGCCTCGTGACAGGGGTGTTGCTAGGTCTGGAAAAGATCTGGGGCTACGCTAATGTCGGGACTGTCGGTACTGGGGGCTAGCTAGCCTTTTTGGTTGTAAACCCTGAGCTTCTATCCGGGGCTACAACCAAAAGATCCGGGGCTATAGTCCCCTCAGACCCCCCACCCCCTAGCAACGCCTCTGCCTCCTGACCAGGGCAAGCAGCCTCCTGCTGTATACTCGGCCAGTATCTTGCACGATTCGGTCCCCAGGTGGCTGTGGATATGCTACTTCTCCTGTTAGAGCCTGTAGGGCGATGCTTGAGGCCGGGTGAGCAATTGTGGGGCTTCCAACCTGTTCCAGAGTCTAGTTATGGCAGCTGTACCTGGGGCTTTTTTTTTAAGTGACCAGTAGGGCCATGCCCAAAGAGCTAGCTTGTCACACCAGGCAAGTTTCTGTTTAAAAGGATGCCACTTAAATAGGTTCTTTGCCTGTGCTTCTAGTATTTCCAACAATATTACTGACTCTTATGTGCTCTAAAATCCACCTTTTCCCACATAGTTTCTGAATTAAAAAGTGTTGTTTGTTATGCAAATTCACAAATCAAAATTCATAATGTGAGCCCTTTCCTTTGGCGTCTTTGACTATTTCCTGGCCAACCCGTTCTTTTTGAGCTTCCCTAGAGAGTGTGGCCAGCGGTTCGGACTTGCTTGAAGGTGGCCCTGTGCACCGAGCAGTGAGTGGCCTCCTCTCTGACTGACTTTGTCCTGCATCTGCCCTCCGGGGTGCAAAGCAACAGTTCATGCAGAGACAGTTGGTGAGCACAGCAAGCTATCGCAGAGCGTGTCCTCCGCGCTGGAGGCTGGTGCTAGCTGGCTTGCATGGCATCATGATCACCAGGAAGTTCTAGCGCATAGGGTCCAATTTAATTAAAATGCCTCTGTGGCAGACAGTGGGGGAAGCCAAGGGTGCATATTCGGATTCTAGGGTTCTGACGTCACTTGGCTCACACGATGTCCCCTTCATCATAGTCCGCCACATGGAGGCGGGATTCTGAGCGGGTCACCATGATGCTTAGCAACTGGGGACGCAAATCTGATGTAGCAGCACGGCCCTTCTTCAGCCAGTGATGATGCAGCATGTTGGCTGGTAGCCGCTCTGTAACACGCCTCTTAAAGTGACCAGGGCCTATGTGGCTATACAGGTACACGCGTTTTCTCTCCTGCCCTTTTACCCTCCCCTTTAAGATCCTTTGCTTCACTTCCAATGCATTCAGGGCCCCTTCCTCAAATGGCGCCAAAAGAACATCACTGGAGACCAGTGTCCATCCCAGTCTCATTTAGAAAAGCCGCTGCTTTCGTCCTTGTACAGCGCACTATGAGTTCAAGAAAATTGGAGATTAAAGACAAGTTTGGATTCTATGTAATCGCAAACATTTTCAAAACTTGCAGGAAAAAAAGTTGGTTTTAATGAAGGTGTTGTCTGGTATATTGGTAAGAAGGCAAGCTTGACAAATGTATGCAGGGATATTATCCAATTGCGTTTTATTTGTGCTTGGTTTTTGAAATGTTTCTTTTTTTTGAAACGTTTCTTCTGTCGGGCCTCCTCTTGTACCTGCTCTTTTTTTCCTTCCAGGGGCTGCAGGGCGAGGGAAGGGCAGCCACTGGTGGCCCCTTACCTTTTTTAAATTTAGCTTTGCGTTTTTTTTATTTTAGCCTCACAGAGGGGCCCTCTGCAACAGTATTGTGAACATAGTGGCCGGCCCTTCAGAGCACATGGCAAGGGAAGTTCACACTGACATAACACTGACATGTGGGCATGGACTTTACACTGAAGGGGCCGCTGCCCCTGCGTCTCCAGTCATGGGAAGATCACAAACTGTAGTGAATTGCAGCATTTCCAAAGTGTGAAACAAAAAAACGGTGTACACTTGTGTTACTAATGTTTAGTGTGAACATGTATTACACGTGTGCACCAAACGGCCCTAGTCTTCGAAACATTCTTAAACCTGTCACGATGTATTTAACCATTACGGAATGCATTTTCTGAAAACGCAATTTTCGACAATCGCCTTTTTATTTATCAAATTCTTAAGCGCTGTATTTACACTTGTACTACAGAGAGAATGTAAGAGTTGTGTAATGTGTCTTGCTGTTATAGACTTGATGGTCGTGCAGAGTATAAATACCTCCGTCCCCAAGTACCACACAGACAACACCAGAAATACTGCCTGTGCGGTCTTTGAGGCCACAGGTGGTAGTCTGTCGAGCCGATTTGGGAACAGCCGGAAGAACCCCTTGAACGCTGTAAGGCAAAGGATTAGGCTGTTATGCATAAAACAGGCAGGATAACAGAAGAACACAGGCAACTCAGCTCTGCTTACCAATGTGTCCAAAGGTGGCCCAGAGATGTGGGGAAGGACTGGACCCCGGGGCAGGAACTGGATAGGTAAACACCTAGCGTGGGGGGCCAGAGGCCGGGTTATCAAACAGACAGACGTGATCCGCAGGGTATCCAGGGACGATGCCGTAGTCAGGTAAACAAGAGGACCAAAGTTAGAACAGTAGGATGAGGCAAAAACAGTCCGTGGAGCAAATCCTGGTTCGGCAACTGGAGGATCAAAGTTCGGTTAGTAGAAGGGTAAGGCGAAGCAATCCGTGTAACAAAAGCGTGGTCGAGAAAAGCAATCCGTAAGTCCAAACGTAGAATTCAGCGTCACGTGATCCAGGAGGGAAACAGCTGTGAAGCAACGCTCCTTGTTTCCGGAAGTTATTTACACCTTGTCAGGGGTCACGTGATACGTGACACTGGAGCGTTGCTGTGCATAGGACGATCACGTGATCCGTGACGCGCGGGATTCCGTGGGCAACGCTTTGCGTTGTAGCGAGATGTCAACCTCCAGTTCAGTTGCCAAGAACGGGAGGGGCGATAAACGCCGGGTCTGCTTTGCTGCGATCCAACAGGATGGGCGAAGGGCACTGGGTTACGTGAGCCAAGGTGAGTATGTGGGGTAGTGGGAGAGACAGTGTTCGAGGGCGGAGAAAGAGCACCTGTACAAGCTGCACTCGGTGCGGGAGACGTAACACTTGCACACAATGGCTGAGATTTCATGGGTTTGGGGATAGTGAAGACTTGGCCCAAGGTTGTGCATCCTCGTATTTGGCTGGAGATTAACATGAAAAGTAAATAACAACACTCAAGTGGACAGAGGTGAGCTGGCTCAGGAAATTCCCAAAGGGCAGGTAGGTCCTGACCGCTAATTGGTACTTTCCAGCTGCAACACCAGCTGCTCCCAAGCTGGGGCATGTTACTAGCGCTTGGCAATGCCTCTCTCCCTGCACCCATTACCTAGCTCCCAAGGGGTGCATGGCCGTGGGAAACATTCTCCCCAAGTTCATACGCACTGACCGAACAGTGAACGGTCTGTCGCGTCGCTGATACGGGGACAGATATGCAGATATTTACCTTCACGCTATGTAGGTTTTCCTACTTTATTAAGAAGGAATCCGTTTATTTATTTATTTATCTTGGATTGATTTGTAAAGCACGCTACAGCCCAAAGGCTTTGAGGCGCTGTTGCATGAGATTGTCCTGGTTCATGATGTTACATCGTTTTGGGGAGATTTCCTAGTCTTGTAGGTTTTCACTACCAATTCCTTAAGACGTCTCCCAGACAATATTCCCCGAGCTGCCCATATGAAAGCAGGCCGATCTCATTCCATTCATTAAGGAAAGAATTGAAAAACCGCCCTCTGGTCATCCAAAGCTACAGGACAATGCGTAAGGAATGAAGGGGGGCGGGGCCAGCTACAGCTTACTCTGGCCTCCCCGATTCCCAGCTCGCTTGTGTTCAAGTATGGGCGCTTTCAGGGCCGCTGGCTTTGTGCAATGTTTGTTGCGGCAATACCCGTAATGGTTCAATGTCAGTCGAAAGGGATGATGGCACTTGAGTTGCAGGTTGTCTCCTTTTTGGAGACTGCCAGCGCTGCCATTGTATTTTCATTATACACTATAAGCTCAGTGCAGGGGAGTCTTCTGGGGACTTTAGTTCTGGAGTTTTGTGGGTGCCGCCCTGGGGCCCACATATTCTCACTTAAAATCAGGACTGTCACAGTAGCCCTCTAGTAGCCCCTGGAATTGTTCAGTGGCAACGATGTGTGATCTGGGTCAAAGACTAGGCTCTACTTTGGCAGCCGGTCACATTGAATGAAGATGAGCGAGGAGTACTGATGGGTACTCATTACTTCTTTGAAAATGTTCAACACAGTAAGTACTATCGTTCTCGTCGCAGTCATGATTTGCTGACAACTCTGCCTGACTGTACATACTGACATCCCTTTCATGCATTGCAAACCCTGCAGGCATTGCATGCTCCCTCCATAAAGTGTCTTTATGTGGTATGCATTCGATAGATATGCTGCCTGGCTTTAAACTCTTTGCTTACCTACGAGTGTTGCCCTTTAAATAGGGTTGCTGTCTTGGAGGGGATTGTGCAGTGTCTTTTACGCATGAATTTACATGAATCAAGAATAGGAGGTTGTGCACTTATCTACGGATAACTGCAGTTTTTGTTTAGTACTACTTGCTGGCGGAGGCACTCCGCCAATCAGGCTGCTCGGAATGTGGGTGTTAACGACAGAGGCGTTGCTAAGGGGCGCTTTGGGGGCTATAGCCCTGGGTCTTTTGGTCGTAGCCCCGGATAGAATCTCAGGGTCTACAACCAAAAGGCTATAGCTAGCCCCGAATCCCGACAGTCCCGACATTAGTGTAGCCCCGGATGTTCTCCAGACCTGGCAACACCCCTGGTTAGCGATACAAGGCCTGTGTGCAGAGAAGCCCTTGCCCCCCGAACCATACATCCTGCTCCCCCACTAGCGCCCAGATCGCAACACATGGCCGTTGGAATTTAAAAACCTGAAATGCTGCGTCCTTTAGATTCTGTACCATTTTTCCATGATCATTACAGACATGAAAGCAACACTGAAAATGGACTAACTAAAGAAGGCTGCTGCAAGGGATATTCAGCAGGTAAGGGATATATTCTTTTTAATAGTCTTCAGCACCTGTGCCTTTCACTCGCAGATGCAGGCAGCAGTAACCACACACCTGGCCCACCCTGCCGGTATTGGGCACACTGAGCCCCCATTAAGGACCCTTGCTTCACTTGGGCATTTAACTTGGGCAGCGGGGCATTACTGGCAGGTCAGCTCGATGGCTAGCTTCTTATTACAAGTCACTCAAGTTTCCCCTTGCCATGTGAGAAGGCCCACCCCGTCCTGTTGTTTTCCCTTGGAATTCTGGGACTTTAGTTCTTCTAAATTTAAAATGGGAGAGAAAAAACGAAAAGTCCCAGAACTGAGCTAGCCTTTCTATTCCAAATAGCAATTTCCATTTGTTGCCCAAGCGCTTCTGAAACCTGGTTTACCTCAAAATTGCTTTTGTGCCCTTCTAGAATTTGTCTGGCTTTATGTGGTGTTCGTTTTGTGGCCATTTGCATGTTGCATGACCCTAGTCGTCTGACCTTCTCCGTTTTGCCTTTCTGCTTTTTACATTCCTTTCATCTGAACAGCCCCCCCCCCACACACACACACTTGATCTCAATTGTTCTCCTCTTTGTCCCTGCCATACTCTTGCTTTCCTGCTGAACCACCCCTCCCCCCCCCCCCCACCCCTTCGTCCTACCACGTCTGCAAAGTTTACATATGTCCAATTACTAAAGGGGAATCCCCGCGTGGGCGGCCCCACGCTAGTTTCCAGGGTCACAGACACATAAACACATACATAGAACCGCGGAGACCTAGTTTAGAAAAATGCTAAACGTCTTTTTCGAGCTTTCTATTTCTCTCCATTCATCTACCGTTTGCCATTTCCTCTAGCAACCCCCACCCCCTTGCCCGGGGCCCGCCCCATCCTGCTGCGCGCGCGCTCACACACACCATGTTCTCATTGTGTATTCTTGTTTCCTCCTCGCAAGAACACCTGTGCTGTGGAAGGCACTATACGATTTCCGTGGCCATGTCTCGTCTCGCTCCGGTACCCACCTCACCCCAGCCATGAGTTCCTATTCACCACCCCTCAAAGCTCCTGTGCAGCCTCCCCACCCCCCCCCCCCAACCACCACTCTCGTCTGATATGAAAAGACTGAGGCTCATGTGCTCCCCATGCAGAAAGGCTGCCTGCCCCCATCCCCGCCATGCACCTAGAATGCCCCCTCTGCCCCGCCGTGCCCCCAGCCTGGGTGCGCCATTTCCACTCCATGCTGCCTGGGCTCCGGCTCCTTTGCATAATCCACACAATCGCCCTGCTTTTAATTGCCCAGAACTCTGGGAGAGATCATGTGGTTAAGTGGTAAATCATAATGAGAGAAATAATTGGTTTGGCCACTGCAAGCTGCTTTGTTACACCTGCCATCTGCTGGGCACCCGCTTCTCCTCGCTCTCTCTAGCTCCCTTTTTTTGTTGCCTAGATCAGTGTTTTTCAGATGACAGTGTGCATAGTCTCAGCTCCCTGTGCCCGCCTGAGAGGAGGAAGGGGAGAGGGCACCACTTTAGATGCCATTGTCTGCCCCCTTCCATTCGGGGTGTCAGAGGAAGGTGTGACTTTTGGCCACGATGGGAAGGGTGGGTGGGTGGGTGGCGGGCGAAGCGCGTGCACCATTTACTTGCTGCTTCTCTGATGCACATCAGATCACCATGCCCTGTGTTGGTTGGCGTGCCTTTCGTGTGGGTGGTATGGCTGGGACGCAATATGATATGATAGGTTATTTATAACGCACATAATACCCAGAGGTTTCTAAGTGCGGACCTGGGGATCGCGTCGTCTTGCTTCCAAGGCGAGCGCGTTGCCCCCGAGCTATCCTCCCGAGATTCAATATACACATGTCTGGTCGGTTGCAGGCATCGTGCTTATTGCCACCGTTAGATAATCATACCAGAGGAGAGCATGTCATCAGGGTAACCCTGCTGCAGTTCTAGGCTTTCATTTGATCATCAATTGTATTCTGGGTGATGCAGTCTTTGGTCATTTCAATTGAATGAAGTGGATTGGAGTGAAAGCAAAGCCTACTAATAGAAAAAGGCATCCCTGGTGACACTGAGTCCTCTGGTCACCTTACCTTCAGACCACTCCAGTGCGCTAAGGGTGGGGGAGACAGGATTGTGATGGAAGGTGAGTAAATGTAAAAAGAAAATGCTCCTTGATTGGATAAGGCTTGGATTGCCTTAAGCCTGCTTTTGGGCAAAGAATCTGCAAGTGGGGGCTGGGGGGGAGATGGAGATGACATGAAGAGAGACAACATAGCATGTCATTTTGATTTCTTATATCTAGGTGTTCTTCCCCGAGAATTAGCATGTTTCTTTATCGGCAGGAACTCTTGGGGCCGGGCCAGTGGAAGGATATAACAGCTTGGGGATGAGGCATAAGCCCTCAAAGATTGTTATTTGAGCGACAATATCAAACATAACCCGGAAGTAGAGTCCCTACGTAGGTCATTTTTTGAGCCCATCAACAGTACTGGGGGCTGAGCTCTATCTCTGACTGTGACAAGCAGGTGAAAGAACCCTAGTGATCTTGGGAGATGGTCCGGCACTTTGGGAAATGGAGGTGCTTTTTCACGCTCATGCAAATTCCTCCAGTCACGCTGTGCTAGCCAGGTGTGTATGGCCTTAGTGCTTGCTAGGTACAGTGTTCGGTGTCACTGTTGGGTCCTTTTGATGGTCAGGTGTCTGACCCCACCCCATAACCTGGTCGGTCCTCTGCAACCGAGGGAATCCGGCCTACCAGAGCCTTGTTACCAAGTTTGAGAGCTAGCTGGAGGCGGCACAGAGGGGCAAAAGTAGAGCCCCCTCCCAATTCCTGCACCCTCCCAGTCTCATGCTAAGGAGAGATACATTTGCTCTGCCTGCATGTGAGGTCAGAGGAAGGGACTCACAAGACCAGTGATTACCATGCGTTTAGTCCTCAGGCTGGGTAATGTACAGATACAGAGAGTTTACAGTGTGCAAACCCTTCGCTGCAGAGCCCCATTGGTCAGTGGTAAACCCTGCAGATGCAGCGTCCCCACCAATCAGAAGAAGAGGAAGAAGAAGCCCGATGGAGACGCCGCCGGCAGTCAACCCATAGGATCCCATGTGGCAGACGGATCCTGTGAACATCCTTCCAAAACAGCAGAGCTGCAAGGAAAGTGGCAGAAGGGACAAGGAGAGAAACTGCATGCAGTGCAAATGTGTGGGATACCATTCAGCAACTGTGAGGGATCAGTAATGCGAGGCGGACAACTGCTCGTGTTTTTCTCAGAATTAAACATTGCATTAATGATAAAGTGCAAATAAATCCTCGCTAAACCTACTCTCTCAGGGATTTCGCTACCTAGTCTAATAGCGAAGGGGATTGCTCCAAGCATAAACAAAACTGGCCCTCACACTTAACAACAAAAACATTCAAAGTGAATTATAAACCACATAAATGAGTGAAGAACAACCAGTAAATTGGCTGAACTTCACCTGTCCGGGGTAGATCCTTTCCCCAAAGTCAATTTCCCCAAATGTTCAAAAGGGACATTAAAGTCTTGAACCAGTTCTTTTAAGATCCAAACAAAGAAAAGGTTCAATGAAGAAAAATCCAGTGTTTCTTCAGCTTTCCGTTGAAAAGAACCCCTTAAATTTCCAGCCAAGAAAGCCAAGAAAACAGCACCAATGGTAATCCTGGATATCCTCTTTCCAAGATTCTTTTGCCACAGTTCAAAGAATAAATGAATAACTTCTTTGACAACTTTCCAAGAATTCATGACCTCTGCAGAGTCTTTGGTGTAATTGTCAGGATGCTTCTTCTTGGTGTGTTGCTTTCCTCTTGACAACCACCCTTCTACTACTGTTCCCGTGGGAACAGACCCCTTTATTCCACAGTTTGCCGCTACTTGAACCCCCTTTAACGTAACATCCACTGACACTATTCTACACAACCACAGTTCTGGTATTTCTGCTTCAACTTGGTCCTTTATGATTGTTAGGCAATTTAAAGACAAGACTCTTCGATCTCCTCAGGTAGGCAAATCACTCTTCTTTCCTATGTCATAAGAAAATGGCTGCCTCTCTTCCTTTTCTGTCTGTCTTGCTGCCACCAGTATAACCTGCCTCTGCTTCCAGACTGCCTTTCTCTCAACTTCAACAGTCTCAGCATTACAGCTTATTGTTTTAATCTTCTTACAAGCACCCAGATCCCCTCCTTAGCTTCATTCACACTTACTTGGTTCCAGTAGCTACCCTGAAGCTGTATTGCCACACTTCCAGCTTGGGATAACAATGTCACAATTTTATCAGAGGACACTGGGCCTTTAACAACTTTAACAACCTCATAATTCATGTGGATAGATTTCAACAAGGCTGGTTTCACTATACAAAGTGTTCGCCTCTTGGCTTGGGTAGTGCTTGTTCTCATCCGTTCAACAACTTCTACATTTACAGAATGCTTGTTCTTGATGTTACAAGGTTTAATCTTCAAAAGAGAAACATATTTAGGTACACGCGACCACCCTTCAAGGAATATCTTTAAAGAACTGTAAGTAATTGTGTTGCCACTTATTAACTCGGAGATCTTCTCCGACTCCTGTCAGGAATTACAATTATTAATTCCCGATCTCTCTTTGATGCAAAAAAGTTCTTGTAACAATTTGTGAAAATCAACGTTGGGGTTCCAAGTGAAGCTTTCCGCCTTTTAATTGGAGCAACGCAACCACTCTGGTAACATTAAACAATTGAACAATGGGAAATGGAAAGCTTTTCTTCATACGCGAGCACTCCGACTTTTACTAGAATTGCACGTAATACATTTCCATTGTCAGCAGGATTCTTCACATCGACAGTTTCCACTCGCTCCCACTCTTACACAAGTTGATTTAGAGCTGGTAATAGTTACCGGCAAAGTTTTCAAAGTGATCTATTAGGCCTACTTGCCTGTCTTTCACATGCCTCTTCAATTCTCTTCTTCGTCTCAGTCCCTATGGGATTCTGGGACATGTGGTTCACTTTAATGAAACTAGGTTTTTCCACTTCTTGCGTAGTATTAAGGGTAAATTTAATTCCCTTAGTCATTTTAACAGGGTGGCTGTAGGCTTTAACCTTATTAGAGGTAGAAGGTGTAGCGAAGGCAACATTTCCACCATGCCTTGTAGTGTACCTTTTTGTATTGAGATGGTCATTTGTTTTTAGGGGTAAACCAGATTTGTTCTTTTGGTATCGTATGATTTGTGGTTACAACCTTGAAATGTACCATCTCTTTATTACCAAGAGGTTTGGAGATATTAAAATGACAATAAGCCATGATCTATTCTGACATAATGGTAAGAGTATCCCTTAATGAGGAAAAATACTGTGTCTCATCCCACGGAATCTAATCACTACCCTGGGCCCTGTCTCAACCCAGGTAATCCTCCCGCAGTACAACACACCCAGGGTTGGTATCAGGGAGGGTGTGCCCTCCTCTGACCTCCTGGAAGGAGACTTTAGGCAGGGTTTTAGTGGGAGATCTGCAGGATTCTTCACAAAACGCTTAAACCAGAAAAGCCAGAACATGGAAGCCTGCGGCGCAGCTGAGCCCCAGGCACCGCAGAAGAGCAGCGACCCAGCCCAACAGGGCTGCGGAAGGTAGACGGAGCTTCGGCCTTAAACTCAAGAAGCCTCTGGGTGCCGCAGACCCACAGCAGCTGAGGCAAATGAAGCACTTATAAGACCCAGAGGTGGCAAACAAGAATACATCCAATTAGAGGCCTCTGTAGATTTGGACTCGAGGAGGGAATCATGTATACAGCGGGGGCCCAGTAGAAAAAGAGCAGGAAGGACAGTGAACCCTCATCGGACTACAGGAAACGTGAGGAACCTGAAGGAACAGTGAGGCCAGTCCAATCTTAGAAATCATGAGGGCACAGACGAGGAAGCAGCGAGACCTGGAGACGCTTGGAGATGGGATCAAGCAGTTTGCATCCCACCATCTGTGTGGCCCGACAGGCTCGAAAACCAGTGAGAGATCTGTAACCTTAGTAGGTTAGAAATCCAGTCGTCATTTGATCATTCCTGGTGCTTTGTATGGAGATGGTTCCGAGACGGGAGCATCCCTGTTGGTGTAAATGAGTCCTCAAACCTGTAGGTGTTAATTTCTAATCAATTTCAGATGGGGATAACGTGGTGAACATTGTGTTGTGTGTACTCTTTGGACAACCACAGTTCCCCGGTGTTGGTCACCAGTGTGGTACAGTTTCAGAGTTAATGGGTAATTCTGAGGGCTCCAGTGATGGGGTAAGATTTGGGATCTCCCAATTCGCTGAAGTACAGTATTTAGTGGGGGGGGCACAATTTTCAGGGCCAATTTGAAAGGCTCTGCTTTAGAGGGGAGTTTGTTTGGTGCACAGTGCGTCAGGTGTGTTAGGAAGTTTCCCTATGCAAAATAGTTTCCTATGGGTGCTTAGTTCTCCTTAGGTACGGTGGTCTAGTGCTTGCTGATGGCCCGATATTGCAATTCCTTGACTCGCGTTTCACGGTGCGTCCAAGTTTAAGACTGGTGCTTAGGTTGATGTCAAGTAGAGGATGTCGCAATGTGACACAGCTTCGATCAAAATAACAGGTCCTCCCACGAGTCACATGACAGAATGGACTCTTCAGTACTTAGAATAGCAAGTTTATCTATGTGCGAGTTTCTCTAGTGCCACATATTTTCTTTTGAGCCCATTTCTTAGGGCTCAGGGAGCAGAAGGCTACCAGGGAAGAGTTTGATTGAAATAACCCATGATGTGAAAGTTCCCATAAGCACTTTGCGCAGAATCCTATTGGGCTCAAGCATCTTAATTCACCACTCACCAGGGAAAGGTGTCTGTACCTACAGACTACAAGTGAGCATGGAGCACCACAGGTTCGATCCCCGGGTCCGCGCTTAGAAACCTCTGGGTATTAAACGCGTTATAAATAACCTATCATATCATGTTCATGTCTAGGCCACAAAGCCTGCAGTCTGTGCTGATGTAAGGATGAAAATGCTGAGCCCCAGATTTTTAGTGTTGACCGCACATATTGTAGACCCCCACTGAGGGCTTAGCCACTGACGTTTTGTGGCAACGCCCTCACATGTTCGGTGGCATGCCAGGAGGTCCACTGTGGTGCACCAGTACCCACTGCTGCGCAAAGCAAAGGCAATCCTATCTTTTAAAGGTGCATGAAACCCCTTTTTTCGGATTTGTAAAGCGCTTTACCCCACTGCCAGGCCTTCTGAACGCTCTTAAGGGAGAAGCGAAGAGACGGAAGAGACTAGCGGGAGAAGCAAATGGAAAGAACAACATAACTGTTATGTTGGCTGCTTGTTAGAACACTGTGGTGAAAGGGTAGCCGAGAAGTAGTGTGTGTGTGTGTGGTATAGCAGAGGGAGCGGAGGCGTGCCACCGCGCCTGCACTAAACGTTGCAGTGTAATTTCCATAGTAGCTATGGGAGCCTTAGCTCTGCTAATGTGTCATACAAAGAATCGTGCGAGTGGAGTGTGGAAGGCTGTGCCCATGCGGCCCTGCGGCATTGGTGCACTTAAAGGGCATGTTGAGGTCTTGGGAAGCTATTTCAGCACAGCCTGCTGACGTAGTCTTGTACTCCTAACAACTCCAGAGCCCATTCTTCCCCACCCTCGTGGTCGTGCACTGGAAAGCGACGGAGACGCACCACCTCCTGCCAAAATCCCCAGGGGTCTTTGCCCTTTAATATGTCAAAGCCTTAGAATGGGAAGCACAGCACCTGGAGAGAGGGTTGCTGGGGACGCCCGTCTCGCAGCCGCCATATTGGATGGAGAATGGAGTGAGGTCTGGAGCACCTCCAGGCAACTTGCTCGTGAGTTGGCCGTGCCCACTCTACTGAAAAAAGATGAGTGTTCAGCAGGGAAAATCTCCTACACTGACTATTGAGCTGTGCTACAGCTCTCATCCATCCCCTGCCTGGAATGCCTTACATCATGCTGTGCCAGAGGGCAAGATCCCCTCTGCAGACCGTCCTGACATCTCCCTGTGAGGGAGGCTGGGGGGAGGGGGGATAAGCCTGGTGCACCTCAATGGGCTGAAGGCTGGTTTCCAAGCCTGGCCATTCCCAGCTCCTACCTGGAGTGACATTGGAGCATCCTGGAGGCCAAGTGGAGAGCGCAGCCGGCCTCGCTCTGCCAGCCAAAGCACCTGCAAGAAGAGCAGAGCTGAGCGTACCATTGTTGCGTCCAGTCGCTCCAGTAGAAAATGGACCATGGGCTTTAAAGACATCACTTGCAGGATCTTTGGGTGAGGGTGGTGGGATAGTTCTCTGCACATGATCTGAAAACAATGCGCAGTACATGGTGGCTGCTGGCCATTGGCACCGGCGTGCTGGTGGCGGGCAAGCCTTGCTGTGCCCAGGATCCAGAGTTAGAAGCACATTCCCCCTCGCTTCGAACCTGAGAAAGGTTGCGTGATTCGCACGGGTAGAGTTTGAGAGCAGCTGCACCTCCATGGTCATCTCTAGAGCTTGAAGTGCATTTCTTTATTCAACACTTTACACCCTGAAGGAAGGAGAACTTCCCCAGTCTAGACATATGATTGCTGGGGGCCTTACAGTGTCACAAACTAGATTTATTTGTGGGGCGGGGGCATGGCCTATGAAGCGTAAGGTTCTAAGGAACCTCTACAAGTGGTGTGGCCTTTGTCAATACGCTTGCATAAAAGCTGAGAGGCATACATACATACATTCATTCATACATACATACATACATACATACATACATACATACATACATACATACATAAATAGGGAATATAACTCTACAAGGTGATCTTTCAGTGTTCCAAAAAATTAGCCTGATGAACTATAATGATGAGGTCTAACACCTTGAAGTCCGATTCAGAAAAGTTAGAAATGTGCCCTAAAGCTGCATGACAAACTAAAAAGTGAATATCCGGATCCGTACCGCTTCTAGGTGTTAGGCATCACCCAGTTGGCAGGAGCTACCTCTGGGGAACCAGGAGCGCGCGCCCAACGCACCACAAATCTAAGTTCCACAAGGGAGGCAAGCATTAGCCCATTGTGTACGATGCACTATGTTTGTGTGTGCTAGATGGGACCTAGCTCTTCTGTATTCACATTCTCAAATACTCAGTTAATGTTGCATATGCATGTTTGTAAGGTTCCACTTTGTCCTGGGAAAGTAAAAGTTGCTCCTGGTAGCTGCTGGTTTCAAGCTAACCAGGCTCCCCTCGCCTAGAAGCAGGCACTGAATAGCTCCCTGCCATTGCGAACCATGCGACATGACTATATCAGATGGTACTTTAGAAGGCATGAAAGGTAGTGGCTCATTGCCAGCAAGTAACTGATGAGAAATGACACCTCACAAGTGTCAGCCCCACCTTTCTGGAGGAAAGTAGCCCCTCCGCCCTTTCTCCCCCTTCATAGGACAAACAGCTGTTTATGGGTGAGAATCACCACAGTTGACACCATGTGCAAATGATGAGCCCTGCGCACACAGCTTCTTTTTCCATGCTTTATTTTTATTTTTTACTTTTGTACAAAGTTGTCCACTATCCGGAGATATATACATATAAGGGCCCCACCCTGCACCACTTTCTCTTTTGCGGTGGCCATGCTTCTCTTCACCTTCCTGCAGTCGCGGCACCAGGGGAATGTGCCTGGAACTTTGTGGGGCACTTCAAAGGGTCCACAGTCCACCTATTTTTTGCCCTGCTCTTCGTCCCAGCCAACGTCCTGGTGGAAGGCCTTCGGCATCATGCCAGAGCTGAAGGTATGGCTGCCTCAACACCAGGTGAATGGGGCCCAATGAAGGCGGAATTCACTTTTCGGCCTGTGCCTCTGTGCGCCGAGTAATGGTAGTTTGCGGCTTGTGCCATACAATGGGATACTCTTCTAGTAAAAATGACATGGAGTCTGGGCCTGGCCCCAATTGCTTGTCTAACAGTATTTTTTTTGCCCTGATGGGGCTATAGGCCTTAGGAGTAGGGTGACCAGATTTATATTTTTTTTTAAAGGGACAGGCCATAGACATAGAAGTAGGACTACAATGAAATGGCATTCCTACTTCTATGTTGCTGGCCTGTTGAAGTGGGCAGGGAGGGGTGTGCTCACAGGCGCACTCCTCTCATTGGAGGAGAGTGCCGGGAAGGGGGAGGACGTGCAGGAAGGGTCGCGCAGGGACCCGATTTTGGGATTTCGAAATCCCGTCCCTCCCTGCAAAAACAGAGACCGTAGCCAGCCAGCCTTCCAATCCCCGGACGGGTTTTGGAAATTGAAAACCGGACTGTCCCGGGAAAACTGGGACATCTGCTCACCCTACGGAGGCCCACTGAGCGCAGCACGTGAGTAAGGAACAGTGGGGTCTGAGATGGCTGCCGGCCTGGCAACCGACAGACGTTAGAAGATGAAATGAGCGCCTTCTGCTTTCATATCCCAGGCGTTTTGCATATGAACCAATCGTGTATGGCTCGTGTAATCCTTAGCACTTTGCTCATGGAAATGCGCGCGATCTCTTGCCTGCCTCTTCCCTCCCATCTGCCGATTCTCAGATCCTTGGTGCACGCGCTAAACAGTGTATCTTTTGAAGAGAGGCAGCGAGGTTTTGATTGTGTCAAATTGAGAAAGTGGAATGGGAACTGTGCACGGGACAGGGGACTGTGCTGCCTCCTGAGGCCTTTTCCATGCTTTGCTTTGACTTCTAATGCTTGGTTATGCCTTTCCGTGCCTTGCTGTTTCCCAATCTTGTGCATGTGGCTTCCACTTTGCGTCCCCTCAAAAACGTGCCCATTGAGGTTTACGCGGACTGCTCCCCTCAAACTCTACATACCAAAGCACAACACGTGCATTATGCAAAACCACACAGGCAGCAGTTAAACACTCCTTCTAAGAGACATCAAACGGCATGCTACACACACCTCTACAGACTTCCATACCACACCCGAACCAATGCATGCTAGCACCACGTGCTCACGAGGCTCTCCTCTGGACACAAAGGCCGGGCTGCTCTCCACACAGAACACCAGAAAACAGACTCCCACACAGAGCTCAGAGCACTTACGGTATGAACGCATCAAAACCACAGCAAAGCTGTCTTGCGTTTTCACTCCTCCGCAGACTAACCTCACCCTCACCCTTACCCCACCCAAAGACCATGCAAATGGCAGCAGTGCGCGGTACGGAGCCCGGTACCAAACCATAGCTGCAGGAGGAAGGACTGGCCTAAGAAAAGCAGCTTAGGTTTCCATTAATTACAAAATGACATGGCATGAAAGGAAGAAAACTGCACAAAAGTTAAGGATGGTATCATTAATCAGTAGTCACTAGTAAAATTAAAAACTATTGAAAACACGCACGTTCGAAATTGGTCCATCCAGCTTCAAATCCATGTCGGAGAGCTCAGTGTGTTAGGTGCCTGTTGAAAAGCTATTCTGGTAGTCTGCAGGCCAGCTCGAAGGCATAATGTTCCTGCTGCAGCAATGTGTGTGCAAAGTGCAGGGCACGGCTCCCTCTGACAAAACACAAGACTTGTGGCGTCACACGGAGTATTTCTGCCCATCCCATCCACCAGGGACCTGAAAAATGTACACTCCCATTTTGTTGCTCATAAAAAAAAGCATCTGATAATGTTGTTACCTCATAGGTGTGACACATGTCGCACCTAAAAGGTTTTCTCCTAGCAGCACTCTGTCATTTGTGACGCGGAGGTGTTAATGTGGCCTTTTGGCGCCTTTTCTGATTGGAGGCACTAAAGCATGAGCTCTGACAGAGGCAACAGCTGGGGAAAGTGGGCAGGGATTCTGCCTCTGGGAGCGACATTTCACAGGGCCCTGGCCCGAGGCCAAAGTTCAAAAGGCATTGGGGCCCTGACCCACTTAAAGCCCATTGCCTTGGTAACTTTAGTGAGCGACAGACCCTGGCTTATTCGGCTCTTCTCAGTCCGAGAGCCGGATCGGGATTCTGGCTCGCTATCACCCTCTGATGGACACTTGGAGACATAGCAAACTATTTTTGATGCCTTTCCTCATTTTTAACTTTCTCCCAGAAGCCCTTTGCTCTTACAAGCTTCCAGTGCTGACGGGCCCAGTCTACTCTGCACCGTGTGATGTTTCGGCGCCCCTGCCTCGTTTGCATCTCCATTCAAATAGCCTTTCTACACCTGTGCAAACAGCCCATCTGCACCTGCACCTGTACGTGTACAAACAGACTTTGTGCACCTGTTCAAACAGCAGCTTCCAGCTTATACGGGGGCCGCCGGTCGCCACATCTTTCATTTCATTGTGCAAGGGCCCTGTCCGCGGTTTTCATCTTATCTTTGTAAGTTATTTGTATGCATTTTTAGTCCGTGCTAAATAGTGTGGTAACATTTTTTTGTGATAACCAAGACTTGAGCTCAGTGCTACAATAATGTATATGTATTGTGGTTATGCAGCGCAAAAAAATGCTTTTTTTAATCTCTTGTCAAGTGCTCCCAAATTACCATATCCGGAAAATGTGACTGTCCCATTTACTCCCCTGCACATCCTGGTCAGAATGTCCCTCAAACTCTCCCCATTGGAAGAAACTCACTGCTTCCCGTCAAATCTGATTTATTTTCTGTTGTATGTTCTTTTGTGATCAAAAGAGCATTGCTCCTCCTGTATATAAATAAATAAAATGTGTCAAAAGGGCGAAATATACAGTTTGTCCAGGATCACACAGTAAGCTTATTTGGAAAAAGCTCAATTAAAAAATCTGTTAAAAAAATCCAATTTCCTCGTTTCAATGTCCACAGAAATGTATGGAGGGCGTAAAAAGCCATGCTGAGAAGTGCTGGCCCTGTCTCCTCCCAGCCCCAATCCCTGACATTTTGGCCTATGTTGACTCGACCTGGCTGACCTACAGAGACAGGACACGGACGTTAAACGTCACATTGGCTTTGCTGTTATCAAAAGCCCTGCAATTAACTAACGTAAAATCAATTTCACTGATGGCACCTCCATTCATATGCATACGTTTTTAAGGCAATTGAATCGTGATGTGGGATTGTCCTTGGGTGCAAGGGGAGTGATTGGAAGGGGGGCGGGGGGACAGCAGACTACTCATTCTCACAGCAGTCCAGAAGTGTGTGCAGGAGAGCGTTAACTGCTTGTAACATTGAAGCTGCACTAGACTGGTCTCATTAGAATTCTAAAAGAAGTTGGATGCCCCCACACAAGTAAATTTGCCCCTCCTCCATAGTCTCTGAAGTTAGTGCCTCTTCCAAGATTTGAAGGGTCCCCCCCCCCCCGAAATGTTAGCCTAGGTGCATCCCTGGAGGGGGCTGATGTGCTTGCTTGCTTTTTGTGAAGCTTTCCTGAAACTTTCAGCAAAATAGTGTTACTGTGCTCATGTAGAAAAATGTATTTGCACAAATAAAGGAAATCTTTAAAGCTGCTCCCACTGCCTCGGCCACTCCTACCCCAGTTACCTGCGGGGTGCCCCAAGGTTTGTGCGTGTCTCAGACTCTTTACAATGTATTCACCAAGCCTCTTGACTATCTGGGTATCACCTATAGCAACTATGCCAATGACAGCCAGATACTCATCCCCATCACTGCTGATTACATTGTGGACAGCAAGACCCTCAAAGATATTTACCTTATCATACAGGCCTGGATGGCGAAGCACGGGCTTGTTGTTAATGACGACAGACAGAGCCGCTCCTCCTGGGTTCACCTGCCAATCTAAACAAACTGGACGAGTCATTCAAAGCTTTCAACACCGATGGCAAAATAATCAAGGTCACCAATGTGGTGAAAACATCAGGAATATACATTGACTCTGCATTGACTAACTACACAAACCAACGCCTTGGCCGCCTCCTCATCTTACATATGCAAGCTTATTACAGCCTGTCGACCTTACCTGTCTACAACCAATTGTATTACAATAGCTAGAGCTCTGGTCCTCTCCAAACTTGATTATTGTAATGCACTATATCTTGGCACTTCACAACAGAATCTTTAATAAATTGCAAGTTATGCAAAATAATGCCATTCGTGCAGCGCTAAACACCCCTAGGAACTCCCATATATCGGAAATTAGACATTCTTTAAAATGGCTGGACATCAAACAAAAAATAGCATTCAAAACCATGTCCATCACACACAAATGTCTTTCGAACCAGGCTCCCAGATATCTATATAACACTATCACATGCAAGGCCAACGAGAACTGCCATGAGACACTGCATCAACACACCCCAATTCAAACAACAACGAGCAGGAGGGATTAGCTTCCCTGTCCTGGCAGCCAAATCAAATGCACAGATCAGCCCCTCCTCCCGGATCTGAGCCAACATGTAACAACGTGATGTGCTATTTGACATCCGAGGGGGCGAGGCTGATGTGCACACTTGCTTTTTGTTAAGCAGAGAGGTGGGGGGGATGCATTTTTGCTTTGTGTGTGTGTGTGTGTCCGTCCATGATGAATGGGGGACTAGGTGCGCGTTTGAATGAGCAAGTGTACAGGGAATGGGGCGTGAGTGAACATAGGGGGACCTCCAAGTTTGCCCCACCAGTTTCTGAAGTGGCCTCTCCCATGACCAGTTAGCCCCTGCTCCCATGACTACTGAGCATTGACTGTGCCTGGTGGGGCTGATGGGATTTGTGGTCCAAAACGTCTGGAAATGCAAAGGTTGCAGGCCCCTAGCATAATGGGTAGGATAGAATCGTCTGCTGTCCGGAGGAGCTTATTGTGAAAGTTGGCAATGGGCATGAAGAGACCTGAAGGGATAGGAGCTGGGGGAGAGGGTTGAAGTGTAGATTAAGTGGTGGGGATGTGGAAGGGATGGCGGTGGGGTTTGAGGTTTGGTGGGTGCAGTGTGGCTGTGAGCAATTGCGCTTTGAGGTGACCCTCGCGCATGACGCGTTATAATACCTCAAAATAAAATAGGAGGGTGGGGTAAAAGTAGCTTGGTGAGGGGGTGAACAAGTGGTGCTGGAGCCGGCTATCTCCAAGGTACCCCAGCACTCTGAAATGGCTTCCTATTATTTTGCTGTTGTCATTTGCCAGATCAATGATCCGCGCCTGGTGATCGATGGGGGAGTCGCTGAACATTGAGTGGCTAATGAGGCGCCGCTGGCTCAGTAATGTTAAAGAAGAGAATAAAAACCCAGCCATTACTGCTAAGGAGGGGGTGGGGGGGGGCAGGAGAACCAAGGAGGGGGCAGGGGGTCATTTGAAGCGGCTGTGGGCGGCACAGGGAAGTACAATGAGGACACCAGGGTTTGGGTTGAGACGATCCAGCGAGGCCAAAGAACCACAATTGAGGCTATACTACGCTTAGGGAGGCCGGAGAGACCAACATGGATTTACTTAAAAGTAAGGCTGAGCCATCAACTGCTAGCCTTGTCTTTTGTGCGCAGAATGTTTGGGGATTGAGACCCACTTACGCATGGGGTCAACACCACAGGTTGTTTAAAATTTGAGAACATTATTTCCAAATCTGTTCAATATTTTAAAGGGGAGTCTAACGCGTAGTTTTGTTTCCTCAACACATTGAATGTAGATGTATTGGAGGGAATCAGATGAGTAAATGATCCAAAATCATCTCTTAGGATGGCATGGTAAAAGGATGCACTTTCTCTCAGGGTGCCCAGCGCTCCTATGTTCATATGTAGGTTTATCAATGGATTTAAGAAACATGACTATCATTCACTAGAAGCCGGGGGGGGGCAAACATTCAAGTTGCAAGCTACTAGCCAGCCATCAAAAATGCCCCCCCCCCTCAATTAAGTACATACACAAAGCACACCATTTCTTACTCGCCAAGAGGATAAATATCACTAGTCAATGGCTACTGCAAATTTTGCACCCTGTCGGAAGTATTCATAATCAAACACAAGTGCTAACCTGGTGTTTCTGTTTAACAAGAGCGAGGGATGGGTATGTTTAATAAGCATAGTATGGAGCAAGAAGGGGACCCTGATAACTGAAGTATTGTCTCTGGAGGATAGCTCAGTGGCAATGCGCTCACCTTGGAAGCAAGAAGATATGCAGCAACACAGGTTCGATCCTCGGGTACACTCGTCGAAACCTGTGGGTATTAAGCGCGTTATAAATAACCAATTACAATTAGAAAATCGGGGGGTGAAACCCGAGGACCTGGTTCCTACAACGCAGTGCTAGCTTCAGATGTTTCTATATGTTGAACCATTTTACATGCCTTCGTTGGGACAAACACGCATTTTCACATTCACAAGACACAGCAATCAATCAAAAATCGCATCTTTGATATCCCCCACCCCCATCTGAGCACTTAATGAGAGGAATCAAGCCCTCGCGACCCTTCGAGGTGGCATCTGCTGGGGGCATACTCCTGCTCTACACATGAGATTCCTTCCTCCGAGCAGAGCCAGGCACTCCCAACCATGCCCCAGAATTCTAGAGCCCAACCAGTCCAGACATGCCTCCACCTAATACCTGCTAGGGCAGTGCAATAGACACCCCCCCCCAAACACTCTACACCTGGGGTTTACTAGAGCACAATCTGGCCCTGCTACCTCTACTCCAAATACTCTGCACTGAGAGTAGAGCCGGTAATGGCCAAGACTACCCACAAAATCTACTGCTTTGCAGCACAAAATCTAATCGAGCAGAGTCGCCCTGACCAGCCCCGTACGTTAGGTCTATTAGACCTGAACCAGACACCGGCAGCCTTACACACAAGCTCTACTGGGACCAATCCAGGCTCCGTCAGTGCTACAGGTGAGCTTTACTGAAGAACAACATTGTCCCCATCATCTCTACACTTGGAATCCCTCACTGAGAGCGGAGCCGTGCATCCCACACATGTTGGAGTGGTGGTGAACCCTTTCATCAGATATGTACTGAAGGCAGAGCCAGGCTCTGTCCATCTACACAGTACAGGAAATGAGCCGGAACAAGACGGAGCGGCGCTCCGGAGCCGTCCTCCAGACCCAGGGCGTCCCGGACACCACTCTCGCAGATCGGGTGCCTCATCGAGCAGAGCGTTTTGAGAAGACTGGGCGTTTGTTGCGAGTCTTCTGAAAGCTGCCTGCTCCGTGTAGCACAGGCTGCTACCACTGCACAGCACATTCAGCGTTCAGAATACGCAGTACAGGAGCCTGCATACAGAAACTGCCAAAGCCTCACATACAGTTTTTCCAGCTGTTCAAACTGGCATAGATGTTCTGCATTTTACAGACCACTCTTTATTATGGTGAATATTGTGACCAATCAAAACCAAAGAGTCCATTCTTAGTTTAAAAGATTTTCTTAATGAATCACTGTAAAACACCTTTAACATTTTTAAAATTGTGGACATGATGTTGTTCCCATAATGCTCTTGGCTTTTATGCAAATTGCCAAGATTGGGTTCTATATAGAGATACTGTGTTGCGCAATCTGCCCGGGGGCCATGCCCTTGACCCCGCCTCCTTCCCAAAGCACCTCTCCTCCTAAGAAGTGACGTTCCCCCAATAAATGTTTTCCATTTCCAGCACTCCATCTGCATATCAATCTACTTGAGCAGTCGGACCCTGTTGGCTTACTCCTAACATCCACAAGAGCACATTGAGGCGCTGACGTGCCTACATCAGAGATTCATTAGTGAGAGGAAGCCTGCCAGACTCCCATCTGTGCTCTACTATGACTTTCACAACCTCAGAGCTGGGGGAACCTGGCCAGTAACAGCCAGCCCGAGGTAAAGCAGATCTGAGCAAAGCTCGGCTGTGAGCCGTTATCGGCCATGTCTACTCCTTCCTGCCGGGGACGTGAAAGCCATTCACAACCCTGGGATTTATCAGGGGTGCACGTGTTTTTTTTCTTCTTCCATCCTGTAGATTGGCTGCTTGCGCAGCCAATCTCATGAGGGAAGACAAAACATTTTTAAAAAATGTCCTCCACCATATGGAAAAGGGAAAGTCCCTTTTCCATTTCTATGGCAGCCGGGATCTGGAGGAGATTAGGGAACGTAGCTTTGGGCACAAGCCGTCTCCAGGTGCTCTCAGAGGTTGTGCCCCCACAGCAGAGCAAATAATGGGTGCCTTGCCTCCAGCTCAGTGTCAGTGTCACGTAAACCACAGCTGTTAAGAGCGCAATTCTTTAATAGGTGCTGTTTACATGGCACTGTGCTGGAGGAAAGGCACCCTTAAACACACTTTACAAGAACAGCAAGGGGCTCAGTTCTGTTGTTCGGCTGATACTTGTTCTAGTATCAGCTGAACAACAGAACAGAGCCCCCTGGTGTTATGCATTTGTGGTGGGCGGGGCATGGAGGGGTGCTCAAATCTCGCACAGGGCGCTGGCAGATCTGCGGTCGGCACTGGACACAAAGCTCTTGTCCCAGCAAGTAAGTGGAGAGGGATGGGGGTGGAAAGAGGAAGGGTTTGTTTTGGGGCGGGTGGAGAGTCATCAGGGAGAAGCTCCCTGAAAATAGAAAAAAAACAATGTTGCCTCGTGTGAGTGGAAGCAGCGGGCGCAGCTTGCTCCCTGTTCCAGGCACCTGATTTGGCTGATGGCCCTTCCCTGGGTGCGAATGGAGCATTCGAGCCCGGGCAGCCCACCACTGCTCATCCTTTTCTTGGAGTAGAGCCGCCGGTGGTACAGTGAAGATGGCCGTCTCGGGCCAGAGGCGCTTCTGCCATTGGTGTTCTCCTAGAGGAGGCTCCTGCTCTGCCATCCAGACAGCAAATCCTGGGCTGCATGAACGGGTGGGGGTGCTCCAGAAGCTGCCACGTGCACCCCCTCCTCGGCTCGCTGCCGGATTACATGTTAAGAGTTCCTCGGGAGCCTTGAGAGGAAGGTCTTCTGGGCAAAGTTGGAATCCTTTTGCTGCTTTCGTAGTTGCCATACACTCAGTTGGCACTTCCTCTGCCGCCTCCAATTTTTTCTGTCTATCCAATTTTGAACACTTTTTCTTTCTTTGTCAATTTGGTTTCTTTCTGATGTGTTTCTTTTCTTAGCTTCATTCCTTCATTTAACCTCTGTAACTTCTTCCTTTCTCTTTTCCACTTTCTTACTTTCTTACTTTCGCCACCGGTTTCCTTTCCTGACCTTTTTTGATATCTACTCATTTCCTTTAATAGCACTTTCTCTCCCTTGGTTCGTTTGTCGTCCTATTTAAGTTATGTATTTCAATCATTCATTGATGATTTGAATTCGACACTCCTTAACCCTCTCTTTCCGGTTAATTCTGCCTATATTCTCTTCTTCAATGACCCCCCTCTCCTCTCCAATACATACCCTGTGCAGAAGGACTGGTAGGCCCTTGCCAAGCGCCCAGAGGCCTGTCTCAGCTTCTTCCATTAAGGTGGAGTGTCATGGATGCCAGAAGAGAAACTGCCATCTGGCAAGTCCATGCCACCCACACAGCCAGCTGGCACCAAAGGTGCATTTTTCCATGGGACACGACGTTCGCATTAACACCATAGCGTGTTCCCGGGTGTTGGCACTACCAACACTATTCCCTGCTGCGCGGATCACACACTATCACTGTACCAACGTGGGTGGCACCTTCTATCAGTCTGCCAGTGGATGCCCTGTCATTATGCCAGAGCACTCTGTCACTTTGCCAGGGCACCTTCTGCAACTGTGCCCGGCGTGAGACATGCTTTGTCGCTCCACCAGCGAGAAGGGATCATACATGTAGCTTAACCTCGAGGAAGGGATCAAATGAGTGCAGTGGCTGCAGGCACCCGCTATTCTGCATGGAAGGAGACTGCCTCTCGGCCATCCTGCATGGAAGGAGGCTATCCAGGCCTCTCGGTTATTCTGCATGGAAGGAGGCTGCCTCTCCGCCATGGAAGGAGGCTGGCCTCTCGGCCATTCTGCATGGAAGGAGGCTATCCAGGCCTCTCGGTTATTCTGCATGGAAGGAGGCTATCCAGGCCTCTGTGCCATTCTGCATGGAAGGAGGCTATCCAGGCCTCTGTGCCATTCTGCATGGAAGGAGGCTATCCAGGCCTCTGTGCCATTCTGCACGGAAGGAGGCTATCCAGGCCTCTGTGCCATTCTGCACGGAAGGAGGCTATCCAGGCCTCTGTGCCATTCTGCACGGAAGGAGGCTATCCAGGACTCTGTGCCATTCTGCACGGAAGGAGGCTATCCAGGCCCCTGTGCCATTCTGCATGGAAGGAGGCTATCCAGGCCTCTGGGCCTTTCTGCATGGAAGGAGGCTATCAGGCCTCTGGGCCTTTCTGCATGGAAGGAGGCTATCCAGGCCTCTCGGTTATTCTGCATGGAAGGAGGCTATCCAGGCCTCTCCGCCATTCTGCATGGAAGGAGGCTATCCAGGCCTCTCCGTCTCTCCGCCATTCTGCATGGAAGGAGGCTATCCATGCCTCTGTGCCATTCTGCAAGGAGGGAGGCTATCCAGGCCTGTGTGCCTTTCTGCATGGAAGGAGGCTATCCAGGCCTATGTGTCTTTCTGCATGGAAGGAGGCTATCCAGGCCTCTCTGCTTTTCTGTATGGAATGAGGCTATCCAGGCTTCTCCTCACTGCTTTCGCGCAGCATAGACTGGTCTTCGCAGAAAGAGTAATACATGTGCAGAACCGTCTGGCCATTCGGCATGCAAGGAGGCTATCCAGGCCTCTTAGCCATCCTTCATGGGAGGAGCCGAGGAGGCTATCCAGGCCTCTCAGCCATTTGGCATGGAAGGAGGCTATCCAGGCCTCTTGGCCATCCTTCATGGGAGGGGGCTATCCAGGCCTCTCAGCCATTCGGCATGGAAGGAGGCTATCCAGGCCTTGCAGCCATTCTGCATGGAAGGAGGCTATCCAGGCCTCTTGGCCATCCTTCATGGGAGGAGCCGAGGAGGCTATCCAGGCCTCTCAGCCATTCGGCATGGAAGGAGGATATCCAGGCCTCTTGGCCATCCTTCATGGGAGGAGGCTATCCAAGCCTCTCAGCCATTCGGCATGGAAGGAGGCTATCCAGGCCTCTTAGCCATCCTTCATGGGAGGAGCCGAGGAGGCTATCCAGGCCTCTCAGCCATTTGGCATGGAAGGAGGCTATCCAGGCCTCTTGGCCATCCTTCATGGGAGGGGGCTATCCAGGCCTCTCAGCCATTCGGCATGGAAGGAGGCTATCCAGGCCTTGCAGCCATTCTGCATGGAAGGAGGAGATCCAGGCCTCTCCGCCATTCTGCATGGAAGGAGGCTATCCAGGCCTCTCCGCCATTCTGCATGGAAGGAGGCTATCCAGGCCTCTCCGCCTCTCCGCCATTCTGCATGGAAGGAGGCTATCCATGCCTCTGTGCCATTCTGCAAGGAAGGAGGCTATCCAGGCCTGTGTGCCTTTCTGCATGGAAGGAGGCTATCCAGGCCTATGTGTCTTTCTGCATGGAAGGAGGCTATCCAGGCCTCTCTGCTTTTCTGTATGGAATGAGGCTATCCAGGCTTCTCCTCACTGCTTTCGCGCAGCATAGACTGGTCTTCGCAGAAAGAGTAATACATGTGCAGAACCGTCTGGCCATTCGGCATGCAAGGAGGCTATCCAGGCCTCTTAGCCATCCTTCATGGGAGGAGCCGAGGAGGCTATCCAGGCCTCTCAGCCATTTGGCATGGAAGGAGGCTATCCAGGCCTCTTGGCCATCCTTCATGGGAGGGGGCTATCCAGGCCTCTCAGCCATTCGGCATGGAAGGAGGCTATCCAGGCCTTGCAGCCATTCTGCATGGAAGGAGGCTATCCAGGCCTCTTGGCCATCCTTCATGGGAGGAGCCGAGGAGGCTATCCAGGCCTCTCAGCCATTCGGCATGGAAGGAGGCTATCCAGGCCTCTTGGCCATCCTTCATGGGAGGAGGCTATCCAAGCCTCTCAGCCATTCGGCATGGAAGGAGGCTATCCAGGCCTCTTAGCCATCCTTCATGGGAGGAGCCGAGGAGGCTATCCAGGCCTCTCAGCCATTTGGCATGGAAGGAGGCTATCCAGGCCTCTTGGCCATCCTTCATGGGAGGGGGCTATCCAGGCCTCTCAGCCATTCGGCATGGAAGGAGGCTATCCAGGCCTTGCAGCCATTCTGCATGGAAGGAGGAGATCCAGGCCTCTTGGCCATCCTTCATGGGAGGAGCCGAGGAGGCTATCCAGGCCTCTCAGCCATTCGGCATGGAAGGAGGCTATCCAGGCCTCTTGGCCATCCTTCATGGGAGGAGGCTATCCAAGCCTCTCAGCCATTCGGCATGGAAGGAGGCTATCCAGGCCTTGCGGCCATTCTGCATGGAAGGAGGCTATCCAGGCCTCTTGGCCACCCTGCATGGAAGGAGGTTGGCCTCTCGGCCATTTTGCATGGAAGGAGGTTATCAAGGCCTCTCCTCACTGCCTTCATGCAGCGTAGACTGGTCTTCCCAGAAAGAGTAATATATGTGCAGAACCGCCTGACCAGCAGGAGTATTAAGGCCATCATCAGGAATGGAATCGGAAAACACCTGCTACATACATACATACATACATACATACATACATACATACATACATACATACATACATACATACATACATACTAGCAGTACAAATCCTAGGATAAGAGCAAAGACAGAGCTGGACACTAAGCAGAGTAGACAGTGGTAGAGTTGATGGGGAAAGGGACACCGTGAATGGGACTCGAGGTCAGAAACTGCTGTTATTATCCTAAAAAATAAAATAAAAAAAAGACCAGATTTGAATCAAACCTGTGCATTTTTGGCACACAATGTGATCAGAAGGACTTTTTGACTGGACATCGTCCCAGTTTTCTTTCGCACACCTCTGCAAGCATGAACCCCTCACTTATGTCCCTAGAAGACCTGCCTGGCCTTCCCTCCTTTTAGCTAGACCGCTGTGGCATTGCTTCTTGTTATAAGGAGTCTGAAATTGTGGGAGCACACCGCTCTCCCAAATCTAAACAAACAAGTTATAAAGTACAAATAACATGGCTCCAGCTCCGTCTTTGCTGTAATACTGGGATTGCCTCGGGGTGTCTGTTCCATTTTTCTTTTGGGTGTGCCTTTGAAGAATCTTCAGGTATCCCTTGTTGCAAACGTGTGTTGAGCGAATACTAAGAGCAACGGTGGAGCTTGTTATGTCCGCAACAAAGAACCGTGTTGTGTCCCTGCACAGCAGAATAGTGCACACTAAGCGTGTCCGTGCTCTGCATACACGCTGGGGATTATTTGTCTTGGGATGTCCTGTTAGTGCCAACACCACCAGGACACCCGTACATCTAATGGTAGTAAAATCTGATTGTGAAACTGAAAAGCATCCGCACACCTGATCTGGAGTCTGTTGCACCGCGTGACTGGTGTGTGGTTATTCCCCTGGAAAATTAATGGCAGTGCTCCCCAATCCTACCTTGCTGCTTGTCGAAGTAGCACACATGCTTCCAAAATGCGCGCTCGCCTCTGGCCATTAGCAAGGGATACTTGACTCTTGACTAGTAAGGAGTGTTGTGCTGTGTGCATGTTTGTCACACCGGCCCTTTTGATGTACTTACCTGGCTCCTGCTCCCATGGTGGTGCTGTTCCTGGCGCATCGCTGTCTGGTTGGTGGCAGGTGGAACGGACGCTGCGCAGCCGGGCCCTGCTTTGTTGGCGGCCTCACGCAGGCACCAGGGAACAGTGTCTTCCTTCCGGCCATGCACACTCCCATCAAGCGCTCTGGTTTTCCGCCTCGCTTTCATGCCGATGACCAGTCCCCCAACACAGGGGAAGGAGTCCTCGTGTCTCAACCTTTTCTTGGGTGCCCTTGAAGCTATGCCCTGTGTTGTCATTCCTGCGGTGCACACTGGTGTCTTGCCTTCTGCTGCCTTCCTCTCCAGTCCTGCCGAGGCCTTTCTGGGCCTTCTCGCTCTTTCCGGTTGGTCCTCTTACTGCTTTGTCATTACACCCCCACTAACCTCTCAACCTCCACCCATATAGTGCCTGTTTCCTCCTTTCCTGAACTGCTGAGCATTCTACTGGCCCTATGCCTTGCCACCTGTCTCCTGCTGGCTACTTCTACACCAGTTGTATCGAGCTTTGCAATGAGCATGTACGTAGATAGAATTAAACTTTAGGTCCATAGTTGGTGGCACCGTCGGCATCATGTCACCCATTATACTGCTCAGTAATCTCCATGTTGTTCTCATGTACAGTTATAAGTTTCAGAGTTCGTTTTAAAGAAGAACAAAACATTGTCATCCGGATTCATGGAATTAGTTGCGCGTAAAATGCACATTTGCGTGCCATTCTGCCCGAAAATCCCTGTTTTAGGTATGGGGATTTTCGGGCAGAATGGCGCGCAAATGCGCTTTTTACGCGCAAATAATTCCATGAATCAGGGTGTGTTGTGTAGTCTTTATAAGACAACATTTTAAAAATATCACATAATTGAAAACTTAAGTGTATTATGGAGGCTTTCCAAAAGCGTAAAGCTACCTTAAGGTATTTCTAACAAATGCTATCTGGGAGAAAATTTAAATCCCGGACAACGCCGGGTACATAAGCAAGTGTGCTATAAAGTGCCAATACAGTCACATATTCTGGGAAAAGGGAACAGAGAAATGTGTTGTAAGACGCCCTGTGTACTGTTGGATGCCTGGCAGCTATCGGATATTTTTTGTTTTATCTGTAAATTGCCTTTTTAACAGCCAAAAAAAAAAAACATTGACCAGCCGCTACTGGAAACAAGCTAAAGTTAGCTTTTTCTGGCCTGAGCACGCCTCTCTCCCAACTTACTCCTGGGAAGCAAATGGCCGCGGGCGTGCACGCCATGGTCACACAAGACAACAGCAGGCGAGCAGCACTGGGGTCTGGCGCACAGGTGCGCGGCGGCAGTGGGTTAGAGGGCGACCTAGCTGCAGGTGCTGAGAAATCCGTTTACCCGCCCACGCCACCACCAGCAGCAGCAGCGGCGTGTGTTTGAGCTGCTTTCGTGCCCAGAAACACATGTGACCTAACCTCAGATTGTACACAGAGCAATCTGCCGAGGCGCAGATTTTCAGCCCGTCTGCGAACAGCCGGAGCGGTTTCTTTGGAAAAAGAAAAGTTCTTTCTGTCAAACGCACACCGCTCTGTGGGCCTGCGCGCGCGCGCCAACAAATGCGTCAGTTTGTAAATGTCCTGCAAGGTGTAATGTATACAGCAAAAAGTCAGATAAATCCCCATTTTACATGTGGACCCAATTTTAACCACTATGAAAATCGTTCCATCTCTGGCCACCACAGTGCTAGTGTGCGACTGCGCACACATTGGAGTACACAGGTGTGTAGCTCGGTAATTCTCATTTTACATGCAATATTAGCCTGTCTTTATCCATTGCCGTGCAGTGGGTCGAAGTGCATGAAAAGAAGTAGTGGAACTATGTCCCCCTCGTCCCCACAAACCCCTTTGCACGTCCCCTCCCACGCACAAACAAACCCCCCAAACAAACACACCTGCTGTTTAAGGGAATGTTCACTGCAGTGCAAGTTTCAACTTCTTCCTGCACTTTTATTTTAAAACTAAACCGTTCTGGAACGGTTTCTTTTTAAAATAAAAGTATAGGCCCCCAGTCCCGACAGTCCCAAAATTAGCATAGCCCCGGATCTTTTCCAGACCTAGCAACACCCTAGGCTGGAACTCGTTTGGTTCTCCGGTGATAGGTGCATCGTGCCTAGCATTGGCAGGCAGGATTTGCAGTTACTGACAGTCAAAAAAATATATCTATGGCAGGTCTTGTTCTATGGTCAAGAAAAAGGTTTTACTCGCGACAATTGTGTGATGGGCAGTAAATATTTATTTTAAGACATATGGTAAATTTAGACCTTTCAAATTTGATTCCCTTATTTATCCTCGGTAAAGGGCAATGTGTATCAGCTACATTATTTTGAAACATAACAAAATGATTGTCCAAATCTTAAGAGTCACCGTATAAAGAAGCACATTGTTGGAATCAATATAGAACCTTTAAAACCGGTTTAAATGGGAAAGTACAAAACTACAAGTCCCAGAATTCCAAGAAAATTAAACGGATGGCTTTCTCACGCATGGAATAAGAAAACTAGAGAGCTCTGCAAAGGCAGGGTTGGAAATAAAGACGCTGTTAGAATCCCCCAATGTCACATTTTCAGTTTGTCAGGGTGGCACCAATTTGTCTAGATGTGGGGGAAACTACCTAGAAATGATGGAAATCACTGTAAGGTGTTGCCAACACCCATGCCCCTCTTCTAAACTGCTTCAAGAAAACAGTGCAGTCAATCATACAAAACCCAGTTTACGAGTGGAAAATTGCCAGCTGACGAGGTGGTATATCAGAACTGAGGACACTAATAGTGCAGTATTAAGATTAACAAGCAGCAGGCTTCCCCGGGGGAAATTGCAGGGCAAGAAAGCCCGAGCTTTCATTTGCAATCTGGCGGTGGAAGCTGAGCCTCCTCACTGGTTGGATGTGTAGTCACAGTTTGGTTTGCTCCTAGGGGTTGTTTCACAGGGTCAGCGCTGTGATGGGCCGCGGCTGGCGCTCGAAAGGTTTTGCAGTAAGGGGGGCATTTGCATTCTGATCCAGTCCTTGCCAGAACTTCCTGTTCAACTTTGCTAGCTGCACATCCAACACCTCGCTGCTCAGCTCCCTGTGCAAGCCTGCGGTTCTGGTCAAGTGTGGGGCTCCAGCTGCTATGTGTAAGGGGCGAAGTCCTCCACTGCCATTCCGGATAGGTGCTCCATATGTCAGGGTGGGTCTAATCATCGCTGTGTAAATATTGATTTGACTCCATTTAGGCATAGACTTTGTCTTCAGGAGTAGGTGTGCTGCTTCCAGATGTGTTCTGCCGTGCAACCGCATCGTGGTTCCTCCAGTTGAGCTTGCTCTCCAGGGTCAGGCCAAGGTAGCAGCTGCAGCGGCTACTAGAGGGTCTCTCCATCCTGACTGACGTGTGGATAAAGAGCAAGCAAGAAAGCCGGGCAACGTCCCTAATGGGAGTTTGGGCAGGGTGAGGCAAGCCTAACCTACCAGTGCAAGCCCAACAACCATGTTTGCAGTTTCATAATGGCTTGACCACAATAGTGCCTGTAGTCCACATATTGTGACAACATTCCAAATAGAACCTCCAGTACGATACATGCCGGAGCTCAAAGCAGCACCCCAAGCATGCTGTGATTCAATGATGATAGAAGTCCCATGATCGTAACAGCCCTACAACCCAAAAACCCATTAGGAAACCACAGAAGGGCCACAGACAGCTGTGCCCAGGAGCAAGCGATAGACGAAAGGGCTCAGAAATAGGCCCCAAGTCATTGGGTAGAATAAGCTGCAATAATAAAACCCAAATGCAGACTGAAATTTCCACACAATTGGGTTAGAAACACTTAGCACCTAAATGAACTGCATCTTGTTCTTGCAATACCCCAGAATGCCACTGAACGAGTCTGGGCCACACGCCAACAACTTGTGTCCTTGCTTTATTGCTACTCTACCTCAGGAAAGGTCCCCTTGTGTTGGGAATGCAGGGACACCACCCCAGCCTGTACTGAGTGGCAAGCTCAGAACCTGGAGGCCAAGCCCCAAACGATGCTGGGACTACCGTGCAGAATACCTCACGCCGGTGGGCTCTGAGGCACCGATTGCATCTCAGTAACAGGTTGGCAGAGTAGCAGGTCAGCTGCACCCTTGTTATGCTATGTTATTCTGTTTTATGTTGTGCACCACTTCCATTGACGTGGCCTCTTAGCCCTCTGAAGGAGAGCAGAGCAGGTTTTGGTCAGTGTGGAAAGTGGGAAAATGCAACACAACTTGACGGCTGAGGTGGCGCGTGCAGTTCAGTAGTACCCAGTGCTATGTATTGGTCACTTTCTAGGTGGTTGTGTGTAGAGCTGTATTCAGAGGGGAGCCTTTTGTCGCTGTATGGTGCTGATGCATTAGACTTGGGACTGGGATGCACAAGTCGGTTGGAGAGGTGTGGCGGTCTGATGTTTGTTGTCTGTTGTGTGAGGCGTTCTATTGCCATATGTGGGCATCTGGGGAGCAGTCAGCGGAGACCTTGCTGGGCCTTTGGAGCATGCTTCGGTGTGCCCGTGCCCACGTCCTAATACTAGTGCACCTCATGTAGGGTAGGTTAAGGAGAGGTCCTAACGCACCCTGGAATGGGCTGGTGTCCCTAGCGGTGGAAAGCGCGTAGAGTCTGGTACCGAATCACATTGGAGAAAAAGTTGGAAAGACACACAGGAGCCAGGCAGCCATGTGTAACAAATAAATCGTGGTGTAATATCGCCCCAGAGGGAAGTTCCCGTGGGGGAACCTAGGAACAGAATTACAGTGGAGCATCTGGGAGCAAAATCACAGGGGGGCAAAATTGTAGTGCGACACTGCGGAGCAAAATTGCTGTGGGATACGTGGGGGAAAATCCCAGTGGGACACATTGCCTCGAAGATCAGTCTCACACCTTGGAGTAGAATCTCAGTGGGACACTTGGGGAACAGTGTAGAATAAGGAGAAAAGTATCATGGTAAGAAGATTGAAGAGGTGCGCAAGAAAATGAGAAACCGCATAGCAAGCGAGGCACGACAAAGCATTAGAAATCCTAGCAAGGCTTGAAACAAGCGAACGAGGTAAACCAGCATGGTTCCCTCCTTGCGCTCCTACCACAGGCCCCCATGCACTACTGCCATTTCTCTTCCTCACTTTGCAACTCTGGAACTCTCTCGCTCGCTCGCTCAAACAGATCCATTGTGCAGAGTGCTTAGGAAGGATTTGGGAAATAGCAGATGAGGGGGAAAGGATGACGGAGGACTTCACTCCTTACCCTGCAGAGGCGTAGAGCCTGAGCAGGCCAGGCACCCTCAAAATCTGTAAATGCCCGCTACCGCAGCGCTGTGTGGGCATTTATAGATAACGTCACTGCGGTGGGCCCAACTACATTAGCTTTAGGCCCCACTTGTTAGGTTATCCTGGCTACGCTTCTGTTACCCTAAGCGCAGTGCTAAGGCTTATCTGAGGTATGAACTTTTTGCTTTGGAGGAAGACATGCCCGAGATATGAAAATGGTACACACTCATGTCACCTTCCTTTAGCATATTGGGGGGTAGGCTGTAAGCCTTCTCAAATGGCACGGTAGCTTGTTGCTTGCTGGGGCCTTTGGCTGTCGGGACAATGCTTGTCGTGCAAGCAATGGCGTGCGTCAGTCATTCATCTGATGCTCCGCGCAGGGACCAGGATCTCCGTTCCCCCAGAACTCTACACACCGCCATAGATTTTAAAAGCCTCCACACCTGCACACAGCCTTCCACGGAATGGCAATCTCTGTACAATAATGCCTGCCCTCTTCCTTTTAACCCGACGAAAAGTTTGGTGGCTTTGCTAATAAGCTCAGAAAGAACTGTATTGTAAAACAGCTCTCCCTGGTGAGGAATTTTGGAATGTTTTCCATCCCAGGGGTGTCCATAGAAGTGGAGCCCATCTCGGCACCCCTCGGTGGACTCTTGAAACGATCCCTTTCCCAATGGGAGTATTTTGTAAGAGAGTAAAAATATATTTTAACTCCAAACAGAAATGTTTTTGTAATGTTGTTCTTTGCACCTTGTTATCCAGGAACATAAAGACACGTGTTTACCTCGTCAGATCAGGCAGAAAATCCAGTGGAGCGTCTTCCCGGAACATATCCCTGGAGAGGTGTGACTGGGAGCTAGGGGACGGGCTACTGTGCCTTTCCTATTTGTTTGTCTGTAGCTTTTGTACTCCTTTTTTCATTTCTGGGAGTATCTTCCTACCTTTCGGGGAGTAAAAGTGGCCGATGTGGAACTTCGACCCCTTTACTCTTCTGGTAGAAGCGCCTTTGAAAGTAGTCCCTCCCGAAACCCACTCAAATCCACGCCTTTCATCCCGAGACAGAGCAAGGAAATGCAGCCTGACATCCGGTCCTCCCCTGGTTCCTAACACAAGGCGCCCCTAGCGTCAGAGGTTGCTTTCACCGCCTCCCCATACACCCAATATTTGGCAAGGGAGACCAAACTTTGTGAAGCTGAAGAGAAAACTGGAAACAGGCTAGGGAAGGCCTGGTCTACGATGAAACCCCAAAATCTGTCGGTGTGTCTGGGACTTGCTGTTCAAAGCACCTCTGATGGTGACTAGATGACTCAATGGGAGGAAATGCAGCTTCCTCTCGCCAGGTTTGCTTTCTTCAGGCGCGGAATAGGTTGGGTGCAGAATACCACGAAGCAAGAAACATCGAGGCCCTCACTTATTAATTGAATTTCCGGATCTTTAGCGGCAAAGGAATCCATTGATTCGCCGTTTCACGCGAAAAGGGCCTGCTCCATCACAGGCGTGTCACCGTGGGGACAGTCAGTGGAGCAGAGTTCCTAACTAAAAGTGCCACATACTATTGTAATTCATTTTGCATAGTTGTACAATACTCCTATTTAGTTTGAAGCACCTGCCCCCCTAGGTTAATGTTATCTTTAGAAGTAGGTCATCTGTTTCTTTCTTATTTTGTTCTGTGCCTGGTCTGAATGCCACCTTCTTCACACCCTCACAAACTGGCGCACCACTTGCTCTCATCGTTGTTATATTGTAAAGGAACCCTCCCAGGGAAGGCCTCCCCATAATTTCTGATCAATATTAACATCCCTCTTTTTTCAAATCGCAGGTGTTGCTATTGGGGTGTGCGGGGGGCTGAGAGACCTATAGTCCTGGGTCTTGTAGTTGTAACCCCAGATAGAAGTTCAGGGGCTACATCCAAAAGGCTAGCTAGCCCCGAGTGCCAACAGTCCCGATATTAGCGCAACCCCATATCTTTTCCAGACCTAGCAACACCCCTGTTTCAAATAAATACAAATACTTCACACATTGGCTTCCTTCGACCAGATTCAAATTCAAAGGTGCCAAGTATTACTACTACTTGCTTGCTATCACTCCGAAAGAAAGCCAACTAGGGTCACGGTTCTACATGAGTTGTCCTAGGAGGATGTGGCGTTCCACACCAAAGGGACTGCCCCGCTCTTATTTACTGCCTCCTCCACCCCGATGTCATCTAGAATGGAGATCGCGGCTATCTCAGCTTTCTGCCTAGAGCCACCTTCCTGGGGTTGAGTTGATTTCCCCAGAGTCCTGCCACTTGTGACTGCCCAGTATATAGACTAGGAGAGTTGCTTGGGATGCTACTTGACACTGTCGTGTCTTGATTACATGTAGGGATGTAACAGTATAACGGTATACCGTTAACCACTCAATTGAACAATAATAACCGTCACATTGTTTATACCGGTATACCGTTTATACCGTTAAGTGTGCTTTTCAATCTGATTTGGAAAGGCTGCAGTAAGCAAGTGCTGCGCAGTCTTGGTCTTGCACCGTTGGATGTGCCATCTGCCAAGTAGTTTCAGTTGGAGCAGTTTTTAATGCCATTCCATCAACCACACATGTCTGAAACAAAATCAATATGTTAGCAACAGGAAGAATAAATACAGGGCCAAGAAGGAAAAGGATTTACTTTGGGTTGGCAGCTTTGGGGTTTATTTATATTGGATAATGTTTTCTAAACATATGACAATGGGGGATTTCCCTGGTTCTATCATTGAATTTACATACAATAAGTCACACTGAGAAATTCACTCATCTCTGTCGGTATTCCCTGCTGCCATACCAAAAGGGTAACATGTCAGTGATTACTGAACTCCTTTTGGGGAGGGAGGGAGGGAGAGAGAGAGAGGGAGAGGGAGGGAGGGAGAGGGAGAGGGAGGGAGAGAGAGGGAGAGGGAGGGAGAGAGAGGGAGAGGGAGGGAGAGAGAGGGAGAGAGAGGGAGAGGGAGGGAGAGAGAGGGAGAGAGAGAGGAAAAAAAAAAAAAACACGAACACAAGCGTATACTACCATCAGCCTCCATTGATCTGTGGCATGCAGGTTATAAAGATGGCAACATGTTCATCTTCACCAGTAGCCAGTGGGGGAGCTAAAAGCCTAAATGACCACTTAAGAAAAGCTATTCAGTTTGCTTTGCCAGTCGTAGCAGGGCTCCCCCCCTCTTCCTCTCCACACGTGTATTTGGTGGAAGCAAGGGGTGGCATTTCAGTGGAAAGTATGTTGAAAATCCCAATTCTGGCCCTGGGTGCCTGCTTTTGTTTGTGATGATAAATCTGACCATTTATGACCTTTTTAGAAAATATTTGTTAAGATTGGTTAACTTCACCTGCTATACCGCGATAACCATGATATGCCGTCATTTGGCAAGAAGGTTATCGTACCATCATAAAACTAATACCATGACACCCCTAATTAGATGCTGATCCACTGCCATCCTAAGGTCCTTTGAAACAGTTAGCACCCAAGCCAATAACTGCACATACATCAGGCTGCCTGCAGATATCTCCTAGGCCTCTCGTTTTCCTCCTTCCGATTGCCCCTTTTTTAAACTCTATTTTTGGCTGTTTCCGGATCGCATCATCTGCTTCTCCGTTCCTCTGCTCCTGTCGGGTCATGCCTGCCTCGCCATGGGAACGGGTTATTTTAATAAATGAGAGCTCCCTTTCACCGTTCCATGATGGAGCTTCTTCTTGGTGAACATGCTTCAGTCTATCAAAAGGAAAGCAAAGCACCTGGGCTGGCACAGCTTGAAGCCACAGGTGTTACTGTTCATTTCCTTTCTCCTCTGTTAACTTTGGTCCTGCTGGGTTGGGTACAATTTTGAGGGTGGTGTTATTCTCATTAGAAATGTATGGGCAACCTGTCTTTGTTTCACTTTTAACATGCCCTTTCTAAGTTTTAAAACATTGGTATGTTAATGTTTGTGTTAAAGGTATTTGTACCGTGCACCGTTGCCTCTGCTGTGGTCCCCAGGCGCTCTGGCGGATCTGAAAAGGGGGTTGTCGAGAGGGAGTGGGGGTTGTTTCACAGGGTGTAGTGGGAATAGGAAAGTGAGAGTTGTGATGTCCTGTTGGCCACTTCAGTTCGGTTTGCACCGTTCGCTGAGTTTAAGTGCGGTTTTCTATCAATACCAGAATTCCGATGTGCTGTTGTGGCGGGTTATGTGTTAGTCTGTTGTTGCAATGTGGGAAAGTGTGTGCGGATTGCTGTGCACAGAGGTGGTTGTGTGAGTTTCTGTATGTTGAGTACACAGAAAGTTCACATTTTAAGTTACGGTTATAATGGTTTTCAAGTATTTGCCGATTTCTTACCTCTTTGTCTTTGCATTTCTGCGCTCAACCTCTATGGTTATCCTGTGTGTTTGTTACTCTTCTTTGACCTCCTAATTGGCAGGCATGCTGCGTAGTGGGAGCTCTCTTTTGTGTGGCCCCAGTTTGTGTATCTAGCTCATATCCGCTACTTCCCCCTTCCCTGCAGCAGGTGTAGTTTTGGTCACAGCACTTGTCCCTTATTGTCCATCCTGTTGGTTGTCCCCACCTATTCAAGTATCTTTTAGGATTGGTGGCAGGTGGGTCTGGGTGGGCGGAGCGTGGCCAGCCCCGCTTTTATAATGGCGGGGAGGCAAGTTAGGGTGTATGGTTTCCTACAGGGGTATTGCACAGTTTTGTTGTGGACCTTTCTTCATAGTTGATGCCTCCTGAATGTGGAGCAAGGAGCCAAGATTTGAGTCATTTTCTGAACTCCAAATGACCCCTTGTGTTGCGTATGTTTTTTGGTAGGTTAGTCTGGGTCGTGGTAGCCAGGTGAGTGAAAGATGATCCTCCGAGTTTTCTTTGTTGTAAGGTTTTTGTTCTGGGCAAATGTCGTTGCCTGATCTGAGTTATCTTGGCGGGTGTTATGTTATTTTTTTTTCTTCAGGATCTCTGCTCCCTGGCTGGGGACTGCTCTGTGCGTTACACAAATCGTTTGGAACTTTATTCTCTCTTTTATTGGCAGCTAGAGCAGCATTTTCAGCGCAGGGATAATGTGTTCACTTTGTGGTAGTCTGAGCAGGAGTCTTTCCGCAGCGTTCTTGATGTGCTGAAGTTTTTTTAACAGTTGTGCCGGCAATCCTAGGTATAGGTTATTGGCATAGTCTACTCTGGACATGATGAGTGCGATGATGAGTTTTTTGTGGGTGAAAGAGAGCAATTGTAGGATGCTTTTTACTGCGTGTAGCAGGACATTTCTTGATTATGGCGTTTACTTGTAGTTCAATTGTTAGTTTGTTGTCCATCAAGACTCCCAGGTTTTTTACTATCGTTAATTGAGTCGGTGCTGTACCCAGTTCTGTTGGCCATGGAATGTAGTGGTTGTTTTCCCTGCTTTTAGCTATGATCATTATTTCAGTTTTGCCCGGGTTGAGCTTGAGGCTGTTTGTGTTCATCCAGCTGTAGAGCTCTGGTAGGCATTTGTTCAGCGTTTTGTTTTCTTCCTGTGTATCTTGTATTTTGTAGATGATCATATGTAATTAAACTCACTTCTGTTACAAAAAATCTTTCTTGAGAATTATTAATTTGGTGTATATTGCAGACCTGCCTTCAATGTTTTGGTTTTCAATTCCTTTTGCCGGCCATTTATTAGTCTGACTTCTTAGACCACGTGGTCAGGATTCTTGTGGGTCTGGGCTAGGTAGGGATAGCCAGGTAACCCAGATGTGAGGCAGGTTTTGAAGAAATAGTGGAAGCATCACACGGGTATGGAGATGAAGGGGGCAGAGAGTGTGGGCTCACTGAGAATCCTGGGCAGCTTTGTCAGGTTCTAGCAAGAACAGGGGTCTCAACGATTATCTTATTTCTGATAATAGTATGCACCCCTTTCAGAAACGAGCTTTGGCAAAGCCAGATTTTTGGCTTTTGCGTAGGATCCATATTTCGCGGGCACTGGCATAATGGTGCTACATGGCCATAAGATGATAACAGCTGGCCATGGTGCTAGTACCTGGGCATATTATGGCTGTGTCTGGCTAATGCCTACGGGTGATTCAAAACGGTTGGCTTTGCCAGTGCTCATTTTAAAAGTACATCAGTGCACGGAGCCGATGCAAGGATACGCTTGCTGCTTATAAATCTGGAGGCTGGGGGGCACATTTGGTGAAGATACTTTTAGCTGCAATGAAGCCGTTGTCGTTCAGGGGGCTGCTGGGAAGCACAGAGCTAGGCTAGATCCCAGAGGCTGCTGGGAAGCACTGAGCTAGGCTAGATCCCAGAGGCTGCTGGGAAGCACCGAGCTAGGCTAGATCCCAGAGGCTGCTGGGAAGCACCGAGCTAGGCTAGCTCCCAGCGGAAAGTGTTTCGGGAGAGGCAGGCAGTGGGTGGCAATAGCCATAGACACAATCATGGGCATGGGCCACAACACCCACAGGATGTGTCCTTCATCACATCTCAACTTCACTTCCCATGACAATAGTTTCGGCTTACAAGTCGCAGTTTCAGCACCACCTAATGGCCAAAACTAAAAAGAAATTGACCGTTTTCGGCTGAGGTCTTGTGACAAACTGTCTGCACTGCCTCCTAAATAGTTTGCAAATAAAAAATGTTGTGAAAAGAGTCACCCGGACACTGCTTTTGAACGTTGGGATTTCCATCTGAAAACTTGCTGCCACGGTTTCATGTGGTCACCCGAGGCACAGCGTGCCAGCCAGAGGAGGCTTGCCGCAGCTTACGCCTGAATCCGGCAAGTCCCCGCCTAACTGCCCTTTTTACAGCGCCTAGAAGGCTTTGTCACAGGAGCCCTGTGCCCTGACCCGCAGTGCACACCCCCTTCCCCTTCCGCTTCTGGCGCACAGCCGCCCAGTCACAGACCTGCCTGTGTAAAATGAGAATGGATTAGGCGCTGGTATTGAGCCGCTTAGTAATGAGCCGGGCGGATGCTCGGGGCACCGGAGAGCAATTTACACTCCTGGAGTCAGGCACCGAGCGGCCTGACTGCTAATGTACTGGGTGGCATGGGCACTCCTGCGTGGAATAGAGGCCCGCCATCAATCTCTGACAGCGGCTACGCTCATTAGTCTCTCAGACTGGGGAATGGGCGGAGCAGGTTCTTGCTGCCCTCCAGTGGTCTCTAGGAAACAATGCATTTCTGTACAGCCTAGGATTTAAAGGCGTTTTTTTTTTTTTTTTTAAGGAAAGCACTAACACTGAACAAGGGCAGCATCCAGGCCCTGGTGTACAGTAGTACAAGTAAAACGAGATTATTTTGTTCTCATCTTATTGTCCTCAGATCTTTCCTTCTGAGAATCGAATCAGTGACCTGGAACTTGATTACACTGTTAAGATGGCGGCCGTCCTTTCAGTGCCTGCTCTGTGAGAGAAGGGGCCTCGGGCCTCAGTCCTTGGGTAGTCTTCAGGTCTGACCCTGGCATTTGCGGAGCCCTAGGCGGCAAAATATGTGTGGGCTCCCTTTATTTGCATTGAGTGACATCATTGAAATTACAGAACGTGATATCTCAGAATGAGTTTTTAATATGTGAAGGTATCATGGGATGTTAAAATAAAAACACCGAGTACCCCTCCGAGTCTTGATTGTAGGGGGTGAGTCAGCCAAAGCTGTTTGGTGGGTGCAGGAATAGCAGGCATAAGAGGGGGATCCTATAGCAGAATATTGCAAAGACAACTCAGCAGGTTAGACGAGTGTTGCTGAGATGTCAAAGTTTTACATCTTGATGTAAATCCTATGGCATTTTTCCTATTCTGGCTGCAAAATGAGCTGGAAAATGTGGTCTTTCTTGCTTCATTCGGTGTGGGAACTTCTACCCCCATAGCGAAAATCAAAAGCTGGCACCCATGAATTATACGTACAGTATGTGAACATATCTTAAAGTGAAATATACACATTTATTTCAATAGACCTTTTTCCCTTAAAAGAAAGTGCACAAGACAAACAAGCATTGGTCTTTCAAAAAAAGTAATCAACGCTGGAAAAATAACCAGAGAGGAGATTTTCAATAACTACCCTGGCAAAGTATGAAAGGTGCCCACCTTTTAAACCCAACAATCCATACTGAAATATTCCCTGGTAAACGAAATCCCAATACGAGACATGTGCTTTGATGACGCTTGTGGTCTTGTGGGTATGCACCTGCACTGGGAACATGACAACCTGGGTGAAATCCTGGTAGCCGAAGACTTGAGCAAGCTTGTGGCCTCAAAAACACCCAAGAGGTTTTGTGCCCACCCTCTGTAAAAAGCGATGCTGTCCACCAACATGGTATCCTTTACTTGTGCCCTGCAAAGCATCACATGGCTGTAACCAGGGACTAATAACATCTCCAGTCTCTAGGATTTCAACCGCTCTTGCCACATCCTGGACAGATATTCATGATGACTCACTTGCCCTCTCATCATTGCCTCTCCTCACCCCCATATTAGACATCATTCCCCCCACCTTGAATGGGTGACTACAAGTACCAGAATTCAATTTGGTAGAAGGCAAAAATGGGCTTTGGTTTTTTATCAAAAGTAATTTGAATACAAAGTTTCATTTTCAATGTTTGACAAATGCAGGCTTCATATACGATATTAAGAAATTATTACGTTTTAATAAAAGTAAATGCTTTTTGGTGTGAACATCTGAAAATGTCGTTTAACCTGGTTTTGTTATATTTTTTAATTGTCCTGTATAAGGACATTGAGGTAGACCGCTAACTGGTGTTTTTGTGTGTGCTTTCCGAATAAAAGTGCACCTTTGCATTTCTTAACAAGGAAACGCGAAGAGCATCTTGCCAAAAACAACAGTCTCTTAAATGAGCCATGACTTTTTTAAACCACTCCTACTTTAAAATCTCTAGAAGAAAGAGATGAGCAGTAATTATGGGGCCTGCAGCAACTGGTGGGCCCCTGGGAAGGGGTAGCTGTCCATAGAACATAACAGGAGTTTGGGGGGTCACACCATGGCCTCACTCAGACAAACAGAAAAGTGGGCTTCTTAAATGAAGCAACACTGTCCCTCTTTAAAACAGTATTACTTTGTATATATGCAAGGCAGGCACTTTTCCCTGCAGGGGCCCGCCGTGACAGCGGTGCCCTGGGCAACCGCACAGATAGCCCATAACTCGGGACAGCCCTGGATGCCTTTATACTTCTCCCCATTTATTTTTCAACGTTTTACTTCTTTATTGGAATCTGAGGAGCTGGATCAGGTGTAGACCTTACGTGACCTTGCAGTTCTGACCACCAACAGCCAGTCCTGAGACTAGATTTGTTTTCCCATTGGACATACAGGTTTACAAATCCTGCCATGCAAAGTATTGTTGGCTAAAAATCCAGGGCAGTACAAAAGAGCCTGTGGGGCTGGTTGGCAGCTACTTTCATCACCGTTGAGAGCTTGTAAAACAAGCAAAGCCTATGGAATCCAATGCAAACTCGTTTCCTGTTTGTACACACTCCTTCCTACAAATGTCCTAATACCTGGTACATCTCACTTGCTACCTCTCATGTATGATTGTAGTGGGGCAAATATGCGCCTGGAAATACATTTAAAAAGTGGCACAAATTCAAGAATGCATTTGTGACTTCATGTGTAGTAGTTACTGGAACACACAAGCTGTCACCAACATTAATTCTGTCTGTGAGCGACACTGCAGAGGGTGTGAAATGTGGTTTGTGCTAAAGGCAAAAAAAGAAATTGAAACCGAACACTGTTGTCAAAAATCGAAATTAGCGAAACCCACAAGGGGCCTGAGGTGTTGACTGGGCAAATAGGTGGGATGAGATAGGATTAGGACAGACAATTGATAGCATGAGGAGGAAATTCCTAGTGAGAACAAAGGTAAGGAGTAGACGAAAGCAAACTCTATTTTGGAATAGCTGCATTGCATTCTAACCACACTGGCTTTAGAAATGAATGCGAGTGGGTGATCGAGAGAGCGAGGCGCGCATACTAAACCACTCCAATTCTACTCTCAAATTTGTCACAGTTAAACCAACTAAGCTACTCACAAATGGCTTCTTAATACAATTTTCGTCAGTCTGCAAATGGAATAATACACCTCTACAACTAACTTACATACCACCCCACCAGCTCAGCCAATGCATCCTAGCACTATGTGCACACAAGTGCTCCTTCCTAAACACAAATGCCTTCATGCCCCTAACACTAAACTCGTAGCAGGTCAAATGCACACAGAGCACAGGGTACTGTTGTAAGTCAGAAGTAGGAGTCGGACAAAGGGGTGGCATTTCAACTCGCAGGTTTATAAAGGACATTTTGTTCCCTAGACCTAGAGGGGTTACACTACCTAACTGAACTGAAAGGGTTGTTGTCAAACTTGGAATCCATCCTCCGTTCAAAAACTATCCTACTCTGACCCTCCCACTAATCAAATGTATTCAGCAAACAGAAATGAAGCCAGGAGAATGACTCCCTTCTCCTGGTCCAACCGGAACAGCCTTACGGCCTGTTTTCTTATACTCTTTAACAGTTCTTATAAGTTCTTGTAATTCCTCCAAATGTTAGAGAAGGAGCATCAAGGAAACCACTTGACACATTTTACCACACACTCCTTGCTCCAACCTTGACCTTTAGGTGGAGAAGACCATAAGAGGTTCAGGAACCAAGGGCTAGAAAGAAGAGACATGGTAGGGGAAGGAAAACCACAGAAAGGCTGATGCAGAACTAGAAAGGAAGGCTTTACCGGGTAGTACAAGGGCACAACTATGGGCAGCAGAGTGGGAAGTATCCATGGACGTGTCCCAAAAAATCTTGCTGCAGACTTCAAACAAGAATGCATTTCCACAAGGAAGAGTCACCAGTTCATGTAAAGAAGTATTCAAATCATAATCCAAAAAGCAGGGCAAGAGTCCAGAAAACCAGAAGAACCAGTCCAGGGTCAAAGCACAGTAAAGCAGACAAACAGAAAAAAAAGAACAGCATTGAGGAGCAAAGACCCCTCAGTTGCGGGCATCTATATTTAAAGATCTATGTTCTCGTTGCTGCACTTCCATTTTCCCCATAATGTCATGCCAATATGTGTTATGTGCAGCCGAGGGTGTCAGGAGCTGTAATCTGTGTCGGGCGTGGTCCATCAGGCCCCGTGGCAACCACCAGGTTCTGGGACGCTGTGCGTGCCGCAATATGCTGGCAGGCTACCTTATGTGGTAATTGTGTGTGATGTTCTAATGGCTGCACCTGTGTTCCTAATCTCATAGGTTAGACTTTTAAATGGGGAAAGAGCCAGCGCTTTAAGGCCTTAATGATGACACGTTTTTTGTGGCCTAGATATGGAGAGGCAGCCATTTTCAGAAATTCTGCCTACTGTTTTTTTGGAGTATAATACCATCTGTAAAGCAGAACGGTCTTGTAGGAATTTGATATGTCTCAAAACTCTGAGTGGGGGCATTTAAATCAACTCATTATAAAGTGGTTCACTGCTGGAGTGGTTGGAGCATATGCTAAGAAAAGGAGGAGCTGGCATTACCAAATGGGTGCTATTATATATATACATCTTCAGAAGTGGAACAAGGTAACAGGCCTCATTACGACCCTGCCGGTCCGGAAACAATGGTGGTGGTAAATCCGCCGCTACTGTTGTTTCCGGACCGGCTGATTCCGAGTTCTGCAGGCGAGTGGTGTCACTCCCGCTAGGTCAGACCTGGCGGGAGTAACGCCTCCCGCCTGCAGGCGGAAATGGAAACACCGGCTCCATCACAGACGGTACCGGTGTTTCCATTGTCCCCGTCTCCATTGGAATGGGGATTTATGGAATTCCGCCTCCGGAATTACCAGGTCACCGGGGTCGTAATGCTCCACTGATTCTGGCAATCACAGAGGCAGAATGGTATTTCAGGTCCGGTGGCAGCCTGCCTGTTTTTCCGGCACGGCTACCGGCGGACTCATAATGAGGCCCAACATATTTTTGATCCCAAACGATTGTCTCGCAATGCAAACAGAAACTTAAGTAGAAAGGAGGAGGATCCGCTGAGTGCTCATTTGACCCTGCAGCAAAGCGGGTTCCTTTCTTCCTAACCAACGTTTGCCTAGGACTGAAGAGTCCACAGCACTTGACCTTTCCCCTTTTCCCAAGAGCATCTATAGCCACTGTTGACCGAGCAGAAGTGGCCCCACTTCCTACGAAAAGGTTCCTTGTTCGGAATTCTATATTTCATCCTCATCAAATAACTTTATTCGCCCAAAATGCCATCAAAGTACCTCCTAACACAACTTTTACCTAAGTTTCCATAATACATCTTATCACCATTGAGGAAAGGAAGGGAAAAATAACAGAATCTAGAAAGCCCTTAAGTGCACAACGGTTCAGAAGTAAGGAAGAACCCTGATTTAATCAAGACACAATCCACAATCCTAGGCCCATGTTGCTTCCAGATTTGCCCTAGTCCCTAATGGTCAAGGTTCGCACCAGAAAGAAAATGATTAATTAACATGTTTCCAGGTAGACCCACATTTCCAGGGACAGAGCTAGTGCTCATTGCAATCCCACTGTTGGCAAACTGAAGATTTATTTATTAGATTTTTTGTATTTATGAACCGTGCTGACAACCCAAGTGCATCGAGGCGCTGTTACAAGATGATGACTTGGTTACATGGAGCATACAGGTGTTACATGAGAGACAATACTAGGCACTGGGTGTAGACCGATGCTGCTTTGCATGACATGTTATGTACGATGGCTAAACAGCCGGCAGGTTCATACAAATAACAAGGTTATGATCGCTTTGCAGAAGGCTAAATGGGATGCTACTCCTCTAAGATGAGTTGGCAGGGACTTGAGTGGCAGCAATGAATGGGAAACTGGATCCTCCAGCCCTAGCTTGTTTGACTTTGGGCACTGTGAGTAAGTTGGCGTAGGGAGTCCTGGTTGAGGATGATCTGATAATTCTTTGTGTCATGTATTGAAGGGCAGCGTGATTCATGCATTTATGCGTAAGGGCAAGTGTTTTAAAGAAGACACGTTCTTTGATGGGTAGCCAGTGGGCTTGTCTCCTGGCAGCTGATATGTGGTCCCGTCTGGGAATGCCGATGGCGGCAAAGATCGCATTGTTATGGACGAATTGGAATTTTTCATTTTTTGTAGATGTACCAGCAAAGAGGACATTGCAGTAGTCAAGTCGGGAACCGGTTATGGCTCTGGCTATGGAGAGGCAGTTTTGCTTAGTCAGCAAGGGTCTGGCTGCATTAAGCAGCTTAAAGTGGTATGCTGCAGAGGACGCAATAGCATTTACCTGCCTGGTCATGGAAAGGTTGGAGTCAAGGTAGACTGAGGGTTTTAACGGCTTCAGAATCTGTGATTTGGGTGTTGTCAATGGTGAAGACTCGGTATTGGTTGTCAGTTTCTTTGGGGTTTTGGTGGAACCAATTAAGAGTAGCTCTGTTTTGTCTCAGTTCAGGCATAACCAATTCTCTGCCATCCAGGCTTGGATGGTGGAGTAGGCGGGGTTGAGTGTTTTTGTATCCGACTCATAGTCACCGGATAGGGGGAGGATGACTTGTGTGTCGTCAGCGTAGTTGGTATAAGTGATGCCTAGTGACTCAAGAATGTTGAAGAGTGGCCAGGTAAAGATGTTATTTAGAGTAGGGGATATGCATGAACCCTGTGGCACTCCTCACTGAAAAATGTCAGATTTGGCGTGGGCTTGATCAGAGAAGACTCTTATGGCTCTGCCTTGAAGGAAAGAGACAATCCTAGCTGTGGTGATAGGGGAAAAGTGTGCTGAGGACGAGAGGTGGTGGCAGAGGGTTTTGTGGTCAACAAGGTCAAAAGCCACTGATGGGTCCAGGAGGAGGAGTAGGGCTGGTTTGCCAGAGTCCCTAATGTCCTCCATTTGGTTGTTTAAATGTTAGTGTGTGGTAAAATACTTTAACATTATCACCACCGGAGTGGTCCCCTAGCCCTCTGGTGGCTCTGAAAGAAAGGGAACGGGGGGTGAGTTAGTGGGTATTATCTGGAAAAGTGCAAGAGAGCAGTGATGTGCTGTTGGCAGCCTCAGCCCGGTGGGTCCGTTGGCTGGGCTTGAGGTGTTTTATGGTCGGTATCCGTTGTGTGCTGTTGTGCAAGTCTGTGTGTGGTTTGTTTTGTTGTTGCAGTGTAGTGAAGTTTGTGTGGATTGTTGTGTTGTACGCTTGTGTGTTTGGTTAGAGTTTGAGAGGTGTATGCAGAGGGGTGAAATTGTTAGTTGATTGATCAATCAAGTAGGGCTGTTCTGTTCCATGGCCTGGGAGAAAGCCTGACTGGCGGAAGCCAAGGAGGCTATTGGCTTCGAGGAACTGTTGGACTTGAAGGTAGATAGCTTTCTCCAGGATCTTTAATAGGAATGGAACCGTGGTTATGGGTCGGTAATTGCAGGGGGTGGTCGGGTCAAGTTTTAGTTACTTTAGGAGGGGGCGCACCCGTGCATCTTTGAGGCAGGCTGGGACAGACCTGGATGAGAGTGAGGCATTGATAAAGGCAGTAAGGAAAGGAGCGAGATTGGTGGCGCACTCTTTGATGAGAGGGGCCAGGCATATGTTTGCTTTACAGTTAGAGGGTTTAATGGTATTCATGAGGGTAATTACTTCCTGTTTGTTGACATCCTTGAAGAAGAGGTGTATGTTGCTGGTGTGGTGGGGTGGGCGGATTGGCATGGGTTGGCGCTGTGTCTGTTGGTTGGCTTTGATTTTGCTGTGCAAGGTGTCCAATTTGCTAAGCATGGCAGCTTAAATACTATTGCATCAGTCTTCATCTTCGGTGATTGCCTGTGGTGGGAGAAGTAGGCAATACTAATTCCCTGAAGATGAAGATTATCTCTTTGGTATCTGATTTGGCGTTCGCAATCCTTGTATTGAAGAAGGTGGCTTTTGCTTTCACAATTGCTTTTTTGTAGTTTTTGGCAATTTTGCTAAACTCTAGCTTGGCTGAGTCGCAGTGATTTGCTTTCCAGGTAGATAGTTCAGGCTGTTTTTTGGCACAGAGTTCTAGAAGCTCAGGGGAGAATCCGGAGTTTGTGTTCTTGATCGGTTTAGCTTTCCAGGAGGTAAGAGGGGCAATGGTGTCGACTACTTGTTTGAAAGAGGAGCTAAATGTTTGTGCTAGTATTTCAGCGTCTTTGGAGAAGGGTGGCCTGAAGGCAGGCACTTGAAGGTGTGGTAGGAGCCTATCTTTAGTAAGCTGACGAGAACTCCTGGTGAGAGCAGGTGGGGGAAAGGCCATTGCAGGCTGGTGCACTTTCTTGGGGGTGGGGAGGTCGAATAGGATGACGTGATGGTCCTTCCATGGGAGGGGGGAGTTGGCCTAGACGGTGAGTGGGCAGTTGTGGTGGGCTATCCAGTCAAGGGTACGGCCCTTGATATGTGTAGGGTCAGTGATAGCATGTTCGAAGCCTAGAGTTCCGTGCATGTTATCAAGTGAAATGGCGGAGTAGTCTTTGGGGTCTTTGAGACCAAGGATTAGGTCTCCTAAAATGATGGCCTTTGTGGATATTTTTTAATTGTCGCAGAGGTGGTGTGTCGGGGATGCCTGGAAGTCAGCTAAGTGTCCGGGTGGGCGATACACAATATGGAGGGTAATGGTACAGTTTGGAGAGCAGTTGAGTTTGAGAAGTAGTCACTATTGTTCTCAACTGTCCGGTCCATATTTCTGATAGGAATGGATTCCTTTGCTATGAGGTAAACACCCCGCCTTTTAGGTGCGAGCGGTCCTGTCTGAATATGGTGTATCCTAGGGGGAGGGCTAGCGATAAGGCTGGGCCAGAGGCGGCTTGGTGGTTTCGGTGAACATGAGGCGATCAAGATTTTGAGTGGTAATAAGGTCATGTATATCAAGAGCATGTGCAGGGAGGGAGCGAGCATTAATGAGGTTGTAGCTGAGTGGGGTGTGTTGTGCCATATTGGAGTGGGTGGAATGGAGAGTTTTGTTATCAATGTGCAGGGGGGTAGTAGATTCCATCGGCACGTGCGAGGTGCTAGCACTAGTGGATCTCAGAGGGGTCCCAGCAGCATAGGGAGAATCCGGGGGGGGGGGAGGGGCAGGCATCATGGTGTGGTGACTTAGGGATGCTTACAGTGTGAGGTTCAGCCATAGTAGAAGCGACGTGCGGTATGTTCGCATCATAGGCTAACACCTGTGAACCGTAACTCTACTGTGTAACTAAGTCTCCGTAATGTCACGTATTCTTAAGTTCAAGCGCCCAGATGCCCGAAGGTTAGGTGCGCTATATAAATGCAATAAATAAATAGATAAAATGGGAACACTTCCACAATTCGGCATATTGGCCACATGGTGATTCAATGGATCACTTACAGGGTGCATCAGGGATCACTTACAGCAATTGGCATGTTAGGAGCAGAGTGCATAAGAGGGACACTTGCATCATTCAACATGTTAACAGCATGGTATATCAAAGGCGCACATATACAATTCGGACTGTTGGCGCGAAGTGCTTCAAGGGATCACTTCCAGCAATTGACATGTTAGGAGCAAAGTGCATAGGAGGATTGCTTACATCATTCACATGTTATCAGCATGGTTTATCAAAGGAGCACATATGTAATTCGGCATGATGGCAGCATGGTACTTCACGGGAGCATTTACATGATTAGGCAAGTTTGAAACGTAGTGTGTCAGTGGGACACAGATATCTTTAGCCAGGTTCATAGTAGCGTGCATCACGGGAGCAACACCAATGGCATTAAGCACATTGCAGGCAATATTCATAGTCTTGACTTGGAGCAGGCCGCGACAGGCGTAGCCATGTTGCTGGTGATCCAAGTAGGCACCATGTCTGTGCACAGGGATCCAGCACCGGCGTGCTTAGTTGTACCGTTGAGGGATAGGCATACATGGCAGTGTGATGGAGGGGGCGCTGGACACAAGGTGGGCCAGAATGAGGGAAGGGTAAGGATCCAAGGGGCCTTGGGAGGGTGCGCTCACGGAGGCGGGCCAGCCGGAAGGGGAGTGAAGGGCCACGAGTGTGGGACCTGGCTAGTGCACGCCTTGGGACCCTTCAGAGGGGGGGTGACTTGCAGAGCCAATGCCTAACGGGCCGATATGTAGCTTACCTGGTACACGACCAAGCTGGGGGAAGCCGGAGAAGGTAAGCAGCTTTGTCGAGCAGCGGAGAGCAGCTGAGAATGTAGCAGGCCTTTGCCCATTGCTTTCCCTACATGGCTCCGCCTCACGGCCAAGGTGCCTTGATTTTATTGGCTGACAAGGCCAATCCGGGCCTCCGACAGTGAGTTTTAGTTGCCAAGGACACGGTGTCCATGTGGGTAGCCATCTTAGGAAGGCTTCGGTCCTCTGGGAAGCTGCTTGCTTTCCTGGATGCAGGGATGCACTCCTGTGCCCCTGAAGTCTGGGAGATGTGATAATCCCCAGATCTGCCCAAAACACCACTGGCCACTCTCTTGTCCCGAAAGTCCAGTTTTACTGAATAATGAGGGTTGTTACCATCAATATTCATTCTGTGGCAGCCCACCAAAGTTTCCCTAGATACAAAAGAGCAACCCCCAGTCATACGAAGCCAGTTTATACATTTGATGAATCGGGCCTCCGTTGGTTCTCGCTTATTAGCGGGCAGTTTAGGCACCCCATGGAGGAATACTTAGACACTTCCCAACCCCCCCTTGGCCCTGACGCTTAGCTATACTCCCCCTGAGGCATTGGGTATGTGTTCTAGGTTCCTTCGTGTTGGGGTGTCAGATTCCCGTTGAGCATAGTTTACGCGCCACCAATACAGTGGGTGTTATATGGGGATCAGGGGTTTTTGCAGGCATAATGTACTGCTTCAGGTTCCCTGGTTGGGACAATGTCATCTGGGAACGAGTATAAACATTGGACTCGCAGGGGACAGTGGCCTGGAGGGATCTTGCATAAACAAGATTGTGGCTTTTGGCATTTTCTTCAGGGGGAAACAAACCTTGAATGTCCTGGTTGATGAAACATTCCAGTGATGGAATATTGGGATCCTTGACAACCACTGAGCAACCCCCTACCTCATCCCTCCCCTGTGCTTCCAGCAGAACTTGGAGTCGTTTTATTTATAGATACTTGCTCTAGGAGCACCTGATTGCAAAATGATATCCCTTGCAGTGAGGTCCTTTTAATCCAGAACAGGACTGCAAGACTTGTCCTTGGCCTCAAGCCCTGGGATCGTATCTCTCCAGCTCTGAAATCTCTCCATTAGTTCCCAGTGGATGCAAGGATTAAATTCAAAACCCTCTGCATTGTACACAAGGCTTTTTGGGGCATGGGTCCAAAACACCTTCAGCTATCCCTCCGCAAATACCTCCCATCTCGAGCTCTTCGCTCCTCTACCTCCAACTCCCTCAGGGTCTGTCGTTTTTCAAAGAAACGAGCTGGGGGTAGACCTCTGCCTTCGGCTGGGGCCTCCCTCTGGAACAGCCTCCCTGCCACTCTAAAACTTGGGGAGAACCATCTCCGGTTCCGGAAGCACCTCAAGACCTTCCTCTTTTCTTCTGCCTTCGCTCTCCATCTCCCCTGCTGATCTGTTCTCACTGTTCTCACTTGGCACCGTGCACCTAGCCACCCTCTGTCCCCAGGCCCAGGTAGCTGCTCACCCTGCCACCCTCCCGCACTACCTCCGGGCCCCCCTTGCACTGGGGTCTGTATCTGTACCCATACAGCCTCCCCCCCCTTTTTCTTCCTGCACTTATCAGACCTACCCTGTCTGCTGCCTTAAACCTAGCACTTGCAAATTGCTGGCTGCACTAAAACTGTTTGTTGGCTTTATTATTTATTTATTGTTATTTATCTGTTTCTCCACCCTTCTATGCACTTCTCCCCTCCCCCTCTCCCATGCACTTGCGTGTTTTCAATGTCACTGGGCCTAGTAAGATCACTGTTTTGTTCTCCCCTGTTCCCCTCCCCTCCCCTCCCTTGCCTTGTCGCGCTCTGAAACACTTGTGTACGAGCGCGATAGAAATAAAATATCAATATCAATAACAGATGGATCAGAAGTGGGTTGAGTACCCCGGATAGGTGGCTTAGAAGCCCTGAGTGAATAAAATCGGAGGTCGGAACTGGACCCTGAGTACACGGACTGTGTGATCTCACTCCAGATGCTAAACATGGGGCTGGGAAAGGACTTGGCTCTAGTTTCGTCAGACTCAGTGTCCTCTGGGTCGAAATGATGTTGTGCTGGGGTGTGCGGGGGGGGGGGGGATAGTCCTGAGTAGGACCAAGCACAGGCAGACAGTCGGAGGAAAAACAAGAATTCACAGTGGGTACCTTAGATGACATCCCCTCCCCCAGGGTTCTGAAAAAAGAGCAGCCAGCAGACTGTAATAATGAGGCAATCGTATCAACGCCCACCCCTGGTGCTGTCAGTGTCCCATCAGTTTATCTAGTCAAATGGGCAGTGTGGGGGAGGCGTTGCAGAAGCCGTTGAGCAAACAGAAGGGGCACCGACTAAGGAGATTTCGGCTGCAAATGAAGACCAAAGGTCTTTAGTGCTATTGGGGACTTGAACTTCAGCAGTGTCTGTGCCACCAGATTTGCCATCGGTGCTAGTTTGGCTTTCAGGTACGTCCCTGTTTTCATGTGCACGGTATTCCTCCTGGAGTGGTACAGGCTGCCACCAGGATTGATGAAATTGCCAGGGTTCTCCCCTCCCATGGTGGCCCTCGTCATGCTGATCCTGGTCATCCTCTATGACCGGAGCGTCTGTATTTTTCCCCACGGTGGACGGAGCACTTCTAGGAATGTACTTATTTCCATAAGTAAGTTGTACACATCGTTGGTTATCATTTCGGGGCTATGGGGGTCTAGCCTTGTTGTCACCGTCTCACGGTCTAAGGGAGGCAGGTCCGCTAGCCTCCGCTTTACGATTAGAATTTTCCTCCTGGTAAGCCCATGATTCTTTCCATGTTCGGGGGAGGGGGCGAGGGCACAGATGAAAAAGGACTTGGGGGAGGGGGAGACAACCAAATCTGTCGCCACGGCTGTCTTAACATATTAATGCAGGCAAGGGGGGGGGGGGCAACGGTAAAGACGTGGCCAAATCAGCAAGCAAAAACGAGCACAGGTAGGGAGCCAGTTGGAGTAGCCCCCTCCCCGCACTCCTCACCTGTGCTCAATTCCCTGGGCTGAAAATGCTTTCTGTAGCCAACTTGCGTTTTTGGCGCTAAATGGCACTTGTGCAATCGCTTAACACCACCCCCCCCCTCCCCGCAGTGCTCAACACTACCCCCCCCCTCCCCGCAGTGCTCAACACCATCCCCCCCCCCCTCCCCGCAGTGCTCAACACCATATGCCTTTGGATCCCCAATGGGCTTCGGCCCTGGGGGGGAATGCAGCTCCAGAAGGGGAAAGGGGGCGTGGCCTAACTCCGATCCTCGAGGTGTGGTATGGAGGCCCTCCTGGGCCAAAGCAAGATGCTGCTACTGCTGGACACCCCGCACCCTTGGACCCCCATATCCAGAGACTTTTAAATATGTGGCTCTAAATGAGGGTTTTTGCAGCTACATGAGAAAGTATTCTATGTGTTTTAATTACTTAAAGAGGTTTATCTAGACATTTATTTTGTTTTAATGCACCACAACATAACCATAGTCATTCCAGAGCGCTTTCGTAGCCATATGCAGATGAGTAAATTGTGTAAAACAGAAAACCAAGTATAAGGAACACCCTGACTGCAAGGGGTTGTGTGTCATGGAGAAGAGACGTCAAGCAAAATATTGACCACGTGTCTTCAAATGTTGCACGATGAAAGCAAAGCCAGCATCCAAACTGGGACTGAGCTTTTATGTTTTGCAGTGCCATGGGTCCTGTGCATGTCCCCAGCACTGGTCTTGGATTTTGAGCCTAGGCCTTAGCGCTCTTCACAGCGCCGCCATGCGGGGAGGGCGACCCGCCGGCCATTAACCCTGATTTTCTTGTCCTGGAAACACGGGCTACCAAGGGAAAGGAAGATCAGTCGACCTTACAGCGCCCTCATCTCCCCCTCCCTCTCGCCCAATTCAGCGTTGGCCTTCCGGGGTAAATGTATCCATCAGGCAGCAGAGAGCCATGGAAACAGGAGGACCCGCTTCCTGACACCAAGGAAAGAGAGAGAGGACTGCGTGCCTAATCACTTACAACATCAGACGGAGTTGTATCGTATATAGAGGCATCACTGACTAGTGACTAATACCCTTTCACTCGCCTGCTTTCTACTCAACCCCCACAAGCGCCCCTTTCTCATACAGCGCCTTGAACTGTCCCAAAAGACGGCATCAAGTAACATACATGCAGCCTTGTAAAGACTAATACATAATAAACCACACAACGCACGCCCATGATTATGAATCCCTTGATTTCGGAAACCCCTGGGCGTTGGTATCGGAGACTGCATTTATGATGACATCTGTGCTTTGCTTGCACTAACACACTCCTGATGAGAAAATGATGAAAGTAGGAATCGCATGGGAGACCACAGGCGGAATTCTCTTTCTAAGCTGCATCTCATTGTGGGTTCGTTTTATTTCAGCGTGATGGCCAAAGGGCTGAGGGTCCCTCGTGTCGTCGTAAATAGCTCAATCGGTCCAGTTGGGAGGGGAGTTGAAAGGGGAGGGGCGTGTGCCATACGTAGCCCTGCTGCACACAACAGACGTGATTAATTACTTTAGAGACAGCAGGAGACAAAACCAGGCGTATCCGAGGGAGGCCACTTCTATTGAGCCCCCCAGGCTTCCATGAACTGTCGGGGGCGGCGCAGAGCCACACATGCCAACATTGCAATGCACCATGGAGGGAGATTTTGTCAGAGAACGTACATTTTCCCATCGGAATGCATTGGAGCTACAATTATTTTAGGCTGTAGAACGTGAAAAATAGCAATATTTTTAATGGAAAAGTCAGAAGTCCCCTGCCTAAATCGGGAGAGTTGGCATGTATGCCCGAGTAGTTTGGGGACGCACACATTCTTAGATCAGGGAGTTGGAGACCTACCATGCAAGCTTGTGATGAGCAGCTGTGTGTTCATCTGCAGGCAGGCAGGGCTGCCCTTCTGTTGGAGGCCAGGGGGCAGGGTTGAAAGCAAATGCAGCATGCTGGTGGGGATTTGGGGGGCAGCTAATGCCAAAGAGGCACTGATTTCAGTCTTAGATTTTCCTTTTACTAAACACTCTAATGTGGTAAAGCAGTCTGAATGATTCAATTGAAACACAATTTTAACTGCCAGAATATGTTGGTTTGTTGAACAGTCACGTGGGGTACCTTGTGATATTAAGCAATATGGCGCACCTCTACCCGCCTCTCCTAGCTATTTCTTATTGCGGGTATCCTCCTTTTGATGGTCTTAATATCTGTGTGCTTCAGCGGGTCTTCCATTTCATTGGAAATACAATGTTTTACAAGGCCATATTCATAATTTCATTGGGATTCCTCACCAATTTCCATTGGGTGTTAATTGAGTGTGGACCTAGCTTCTGGAAGCAACAGAGCGTTTTACAATCATTGGGGGAAGAACACAGTGAGGGAAGCAGAGAAAAAAGGAGCAGGGAGCTAACAGAGGAGGGTGGGCAATTGGCAGCATGGGGGGGAAGGCAGTGGAGAGCAGATCACTGAGTGCAGGGTGTGTGGACCTGGGTGTTAAGGACACTTCCTGTGGTTCTGGCTGACATAGTACAGTCTGTTTAGCAGCTGAATATTGGTGTGTCCCGTGGACTTTTTGCATGCAACGCAGTGTGACACATCCTTTGAGCAATTCCTGCTGAACAAAAGAGGACGGGGCACAACAGCCCAGACCAGCAGACAAGGTGTGGTTAGAGTCTAGGTGTACGCTGGGAAGGAAGCAAGCGGACTGGGGAGTGGAGAGGCAAGAGAGGTGGAGAAAGGGAGTGACAAGGGTTCTGGGGATGTTCCAATGGACATGGTGAACAGGAAGACTGGAGGGAAGGTGGGGGGGATAGTAAATAGGCCGGGGTTCTGGGGTTGTACCCCCCTGATCCCAGAGATGAACCCGGGGCAGAGGCTACACAATGTGTTTTTTCCAGCTTCTGTCTTGCAGGGGTCTCATCACAGTGGGAGCTGTGGAAAGGTTAACTTTTGCCAACATCACATAGAAGCAAAATGTTCAGGTGTTTGGCCAATATGCTGGTTGGGGTGGGTTGAATCACACTGATGTTGCTCTTGGTATATGTGGACATGTTGGTGCCAGTCGCATAGATGTTGCTCATTGAGGTAATTGAGGTGGATTTAATGCCACACATGTTGCCTATATTTATGCATGGCTGTTGTCACAGATGGCACACGAATCACTCCAATTCTCTGAGGCGGTTCAAGGATTTTTATTGAAGCATCAATGGGCTTTAGGGCCCTCCCGCTCTCTCCTCTCCAAGCACCTCCTCCCTCTCCCAGATGTTGTAGCTTCATGTTAATATATAGTGATTGCTTCTCCCTCTGTATGCTAAACGAGTGAAGATGATAACCCAAAGGCCATTGGCTTTAACTCGACCTCCCTCCTTGACTTCCTAACTTTACCTACTTAAACCAGTGGTTAGTTTTCTACAGCGATAGGAAATAGTGCCTTGCAGATGCCCTACTTTAGTCAGGCTCCTTTCAGGATCCCTCTCTCCTCTCCCTCTTATTCCTGTCTTCCCATCTGCTCATTCAACTCCATCCTTCTCTACTCACCCCTCCCACCATTCTCTTGTCCCCCTGGAGAGAGTGCCCCCCTGGTTCTCACATCTACCTTAAATGTTAGTACCTACTCTACACTGTTACTGCTCTCTCCTGCTCCACTCTTTCTCCCTCCGTCATACTCCTTCTTCCCCTCCACTTCACTACCCTGTCATCCACTCTACTAATACTGCTTCAACATTCTCCTTTCACTCAGTACCATGCACTTTGACGTCACTCCTTACACTATATTAACCCCACTTGCCACACTTATACGCACACTCACAATGCAGTCCCTCATTCACTCACTACCTCAGCATTTCCAGAAATCTCCTCCACATTCCTTCCTCCCTGCGTCTGGTCTCTTGGCCATCCATCTCCTCCTGTGATCTCACCTGAACAACCCACACGTCCTGCTTCTGATGGTTCTTTTTTATATGACTGTATATTCACTGAACTGTTTAGGCTAGCAGTTTATTTTTGTCAAGCGCTTGCATGTTCCCCGGTGTGTGCCATTGGGTTTATTGCACTCTGTCCCCTGCACATGTGGTATCTGGGGGAGGGGGGTTTGTAGAATTCCTCCAGCCCTGGGAAAGGACTCCAAAGAAAAGCAGTTGACTCTGTCATTAAACCTGTTCCCCGCCCAGCTACCCACTTGTCCCCCATCCCCACTTTGTCTTCCTCCCTGGGTCCTGCAAAACAAGTTCCACTTGTGACCATCATGGGTGGGACGCTCTGGAGGGCAACTTGTCCACACAATATAACTATCCTGAGTCACCGATCTAGCCCCTGTTCTGGGAACCTCCTCCATTCCCTAGTCCAACAAGTAACCTACCCTTTGGCCCCAACTGCCCTGCACTGTATAATTTCATCTCCCCATCTCCTCTGGGCTCAAACTGCCAACTCCCCTGACCTGGGAATCGCACAGTATACCTGAAAGTGTATGTGCCACTCTGCATCCAATCTCCCCAGGAAACGACCCTGGCAACACTTGCCCAAACAAACACTTGCCTGGGTGAGGTACCGGCCCTGCAGTGGGTGGGAAACAACAGCCTTATATAAGCCAGTGGAGAGCATATTGGGGTCTCTTTTTTCCTTGGCTGCTGGTGGTCTGGTGTGCTGATCTGGGTTGAAGGCAGAGGCTGCAGAGGCTCTTCTGACGGGTACCATTCCCCTGTCTGGCCTTATACTTCTCCCTTGGTTCCCTTCCTCCCCAACCCTGCTCTATTTTTCCACCAGGGGGTCTCCTGAACTCTGTCTCTTCTTCCCCAGCTTCTCTGTCCTTCCTGGCCTCTCAGCCTGTGCCCCCCCGCTGCCTGCCTCCCTGGCCCCGCGTGCTTCCACGTTCTCCCTGTGCCCATGTTCCCCCTGTGCCCTGTGTGTCTCTCTGTGCCTCTCTGTGCCGGCCTCCCTCTCATTTCCCCCCCTCACCATCTCCACCAGCCCTCCTTCTCCAAACCTTCCGCCCTTGGTGTCCCTCCCCCCCTTTTCATCCAAGGGTACTCCCCAGACCCCAGGTTCCATGTCAGTGGGTGTGCCTAGCTAGTCCGTGTGTCAAATGCATCCTGCTGGCAATGAGTTTACTCCTCTTCCTGTAACACATGTTCCTGGTTTCTGCAAATACTTTGGTGCCTTCATTATGTTCCCACTTTTCTGTGTAACCTGCCTGTTATTACCAGAGGGAGGAGCCAGTCTGTCTGCATACACAACACATCCTCACCGGGTCTGTTTCCATGGTCCAAAACTTTTGCCCTGTCTGGTGTCTCCCTGACGGCCTCCCCCATTTTGGTCTGCCTTCCACTTCCACACACTGGGTTGACTCCCTGTCCCTGGCAAATCTGGCCATTTCGTTCCCACCCGGTATGCATTGTCGGAGGCCAAGATTACAAATTGGAGGATGTACCCTATCCACTTTTTCTGTGTGGGTCTGCTATGAAACAACAATTCTGGCATAGGAGGCCGAGTGTTCGAGTTTGTGCTTTGGGGCTTGCATCTTTGTGCACTGAAGGTAGGCTCCATTGTTTTAAGCGAGCTTGTATCTGTGTCTTTAGCCATTGGTGGACTAGGGGTTTTCGTAACAGTTGTGAATGCTCGCCACAGTTATTTGGCAGCACTGCGCAGTTTCCCTTGTGCACATGTTTGGATAGCGCTGCAGTTCTCTCTCTCTCTGCTGGTCTCTTTCTGCCGCCAATGGGTCGTACACTCCAGAGAAGCTGCATATTGGTGGTGGGGTTGCGGTCTGCTTGCGGTTGGCATACAGCGTTGGAACATTGCACTCGGGATGCTTCTTACTGGTTTCTCTTTGGATTGGGTTGCCACTGAAATGAACAAGAAAACAATGGCAAGCATTTTGTCGGGGAGGTATGGCATGGGACAAAGGTGGACTGTTTAGAAACAGACTGGCACTGTAGGCGTTACAGGAATTGGGCCCCTCTCTACTGCAACCGTCCACCTTCGGGGTAGGACTAGCTCTAGATTTCTTCCTGGTCGGCCTCCCACCCCCAGCTGAGAGGGTTTCCCTATCCCTCCTTGACAAGGCACAGACGTTGGCTTTGTAACGCAGTGGTAGACCATAAGATGATCTTTGGGTTTGGTGTAATTGTGGTAGATTTGGGGTATTTGTGCTGTTGGGTTGGACTGCATTACAGATCTTGCTCAGGGTTTGTGTAATTGTAGTGGACTGGGTCTCCGAAGTTGTTCTTAATTTGTGTGTTGAAGTAACTTGAATGGCCCAGATGCTCATAACGATTTAAGAGTGCTATGGGTGTGTTGAGTCCCAGATGGTGCAATGGACCTTTGTACCGTTGAATAGGAGTGAGTTCTAGATGTGTGTTCTTAAAGGTTTGAGTAGCAAAGGGGGTTTGATCCCCAGGTTTTTCACTAGGTTAGTTTGGTGTATGTGGGTTGATTTTGAGACATTGCTCTGGTGTTGTGGGATTGGTGTGGAATGAATCATTGAACTGTGTTCTGGCTAAGATGTGGGGGGAATAAAATGCATTGCAGAGGTCATCACTCTGCTTGGCTAAGTGTTAGACAGGGGTGTCATCATATAGTTATTTAGTAGACCACCTCTGTTCCCATGCTGTGAATGTTTAAAAACATGTTTCTTTCCATGGTGACATGTCGGGCAAGTATCGTATAATATACAGTAATATGTATTTTTCAGCGTTCATTGCAGTTCAAAGTGAATCATTATTCTGAGGCGCAGAAAACCTTCTATAAACAAGCAGAGGGTGTGTTAATAAAAATGAACAGTGTTGACCTACCCGATATACATGTTTTAAAGAGCAGGTAGAACATGGATGTGAATGATGAACTGGTTCACAAATTGGGAATGAACATGTTTTAAACAATGCTCAGAAAATATGGATGGGTTAATAACTGGATATCAATTTGCTGTGAACAGTATTAGAAGGTGAAAACTACATTACATTGGAGTGTTCCTCTTATGGAGGGCACCTAGTGGGAGAAAGAGATTGAGTGCCAGATTTTGCTATGTTTGGGTTGAGTGCTAGGTGTAGCTGTACAGTATTGTGGACAGGGTAGATTGAATTTTTTTCAGCTGTTGTTGTGTTTGAAATTGATTGAGATACAGATGTGGCTCTCGGTTTGTGCGGAGGAGTTGCATAGAGTGTTTGGCGTCGTACTCTAGGTTCTTGTGTTTTAAAATGGCTAGTGTTTCAAAAATAACATTGTACGTTTTTATGTCTCTTAATGGGAAAAGAGCTTAATTTGGGGGTTCTGCAAGGTTTGCCTCCCCAGAGAGTGGAAGAAGTTGGAGCATATTTGTGAAGAATTAGACCATCCGCATGGGGAGAATGCGCTCATCTGGGTTTTTGATTTTTTAATAATGAAAATGAATGATAGGAGATTAGCCTCCAAAATGTGTGTGCCCATTCGACACCCATTTTAAAAGCTCACCACACAAAACGCATGGTCACATGTACTTCGGGAACACACAGCCTACAGGCGCCATCTTCCCATGTCATATTCAGCTGGAATCTGACCGCAACTAGTACATCAAAGCATCTCAAGTAGGGGGAAGGCACACCTTTCTTCCGGCAGTCGGCAGCCTATTTTAAATACCAAAGGCTCCATGGATCTTATTTACCTTTGTCTAATCTGGCTGGTGGTAGTGAGCGATAATTGAGCCAATCCTGCTGAGGGGGCTTGGTTGCCGGACAGACAACAGGAAAGGCGGGGCTTACACCCCTTTGCGATCCAATGTGTGAACTTGAAGTTAGTTCCCACCCCTCGGTATGAAAGGTAGTGAAATGCATGTCTGGGTCCCGTATTTACCATAGGCGAACCCCTGTAGAATTGACCCCTTTCAGAGGGGAGAAGTATGTGATTTGGAGGAGACAAGAAGTCTGCTTTCGCCACATACATCCAGGGAGACATGTGCTTTAATCAAGTGTCACAGAGGGCTCAGTTAACCAGAGAGACACTTTGCTGTAGTTCAGACAGGGATATGGGTGGGACCTAAGGTATATGTTACCCCTAGTCTGTCCTGTTGCAGAGCCCTCTGGTCCTGACCTCATGCATAACAGAAGATGGTTGGTGGGGACAAAGGATTGGTTCATTAAGGTGGGCTTAGCCTGCACCAATCACTGGAGCCCATTTCACTTTGAGAGGGCTGAACCCCTCACTTGAGGGATCATCCGACGACTTTGAAAGGAGTAAAAAGGACTCATTTGGACCCAAGCTGAAGTTATAGGCTACCTTACATCTTGAGCCAGTGAAGGAAGGCCAGGATTTCCAAGAGGGAAGCAAGATCCCTCCCCTAAACCTCTTCCAGTGAACAGAAGGAGATACCGGACTCAGAGGACCCGTCCAGCAGCTCCAGAACCAGTACCCAGCCAGCACACTGCGTGCCCTGCTAGGTTCTGCCAGCAAGCTTCTTAGGTGAGAAGTTCCAGAGAGTCTCTGGACAATGAACAAGCATGTTGCCTGCAGTCACTCTCCTGAGCTTTGGGCCGTCCGCCTTGCGAAGAAGCTAGAAGTGCCACACAATCATCATCCAGCGTCCATCTTTTAAGGACATTTTCGAGACAGTGGAGTCCACGAACTGCATCCGGCTGCAGCGCTGACTATGGCACGCCGCAGTCGCAAGATCCATCTGAGCCGCCTCGACCAGCATTCCAGATCGCCAACCAGCACAGACACCGAGTCTTGTCCCTGAGCCGCCGCGCCAAAGAGCCTGCAGACCTCCATCCAGTCTTGCTTGCCGAACTGCCTGCTTCCTGGTACCTGCAGCTGTCTGCCGCCACTAACTCTGCCTCAAGGGCTGCGAAGCACCCTGGAACCACCTCAACGCTGTTGGGCACCAAGAACTTCTTCAGCAACAGGTACATTGTGGTTCTGCCCCCCTTGCCCTTCACTGAAGGCCCCTAGAAACAGTTACGACCTTTTGCCCCTTTGGTGCTGGAACCAAATAATACTTTACCGACTAACCTCCTGTCAGTATCCAGAATGCATCCCTTTCCCTCGTGAACCTTCCTATCCTCTGTATTCCTTTACAGTGTGGGTTGTATTTTGTAGTGTGCTAGACCTGTCTGTTGTAGTAATAATAAAGTTTATATTTTGATACAACCTTGATTGGATAGCCCCTTTTATCATTGGGAAATAATTGTATTTTCGCTGTGTTGCAACTAACCAACGATCCACAACCCATGCAGAGATAAGCCTGCCATTCCTTCCACGTTACCAAAATTGGAGGAGGTGGTCTTATAATGCACTTGTATTCCAATATGTTCGGATCCCTTCTGGTGTACTAGAGGTGTGGGGTTGATGGTTTAGAAACCGATATTCATCCCTGGACCACTGGTGCCCCAGAAGTTGATTTGTCACAATATTCCCCCCCAGGAGAGCACGGATCAGGGAACTGGAGGCTCCAACGGAACATGCTTATCATGCCCTGTGCGCATTTAAGGTGGGCCTTGCTTGTGACTGTCAACGGGGCTCAAACGTCATGTCACAGAGGAAACATGAGCCTCGGGCCACAAGTGCGGCCGAGGTACAGGTAGTTGTGAGCTGGGTTGGCAGTCCAGTGCCTGATGAAAACAGGCTAGCAGCACAAATCTTGGACCTCTGTGTCAGTGGGGGAAGCTGGGTTGAAAATCTGGCACTGGCTGTCATTCTCCCATTGGCTTGTGGAACTTGAGATGGGGTAGAGGCACGCTGCACTGGTGTGTTGGACAACCGCAGCTTCATCCGTTCTTTGTTTCAGTGGTGAAGAGGAGCAGGTACAGGACAACACAGAAGTGGCGACAGAGGATGGGGTCCCACCCAGCACTGTGCATATACATTGCATGGGATGAGTATGACTTGAGTGTCCCAGGGCATCAACATAGGAGCCCTGTTGTGGAAAGTGGTCTGATTCCATCACAGGGTTCTTTGGGGTCCTCTGCAGAGCCTCAGCAACCTAATGGCAAGGCACAGCTCAATGGAGTATGCGAATTTGTGTACAGACAACCAGCCACAGGACAATTAGTGTAGGCTATGCCACAATTCGATTTAGTACCAAACTTGCAGTGTCAGTAGGCATGCGTTACCGACATCTGTAACCGCACTATGTGAAATTAGTCCAAGGAGGCCAGGGTTGGTCTAGATCCATTAGGCGGGTGCTTGGTATGCCTCTCGGTGTTACTTAGCCGTTAGCTCACGGTACTGAAGCTGATCAGCTTGAGAAAAGCCTGGACCTTATGGTTTTAGCATATATGCATATCTGATGGGCTGTACCACAGAAATGCCAATGTCTCAGGCAAGAAAAACAAACCTCGTAACAGCAGGTATTGAGAAGGAGCCAATGTGAGGGGTGCATTTTTGGTAGTCCATTGTTGATCTAATGATTGCTCAGTGAGTGGGGTCCTGCATCTTTCCCCGCTCTAAAGTGCGCCCTAGCAATACTACCTGTAATGTCTATAGTAACATTTGTAAGTATGCACCTGTATGTATCATGTATTATGCCTTAAGTTATCCACTTTGTTCAGATTGTGACCATTTCCTTGCAAACTATGCGCCCAGATGCCCCAATGCAAGGCACGCAATACAAATAAAATAAATAAATAGAAATACGGCAATGTTGGACAGTGCGGATGAGGTCGTCCACTACCAAAGATGCTACACGTTAGCAATGTTTATGGGTACATACACTGTTGTATAGCAGGCTGGTTTCGCCAGTAGGGCATGACCCGAAATGAATGGCAATAGAGATCCTCATTTGCGAAATGTTAATCAGGCATCGTGTTTGACGCTAGTTGTATAATGTACTTTATTCATTTTAGCAGGTCTGGAAGCATAGTTCTCAACCATTTGTGTTGCAACGGCGGGTGAAATCACCCGATTTTGTTTTTGGCGGGTGAGACGCCCATTGGAATGAATGGTCGTGCAGGAGGCTTGGCGGGTGAGTCACCCCTTTACAAGGCAGGTGACACCCGCCAAAAGCGTGTGAGTTGAGAGCTATGCTGGAAGGCGTTTGTGTGTGGTTTTCAATCCCCTCCCCCCTCTACCTTTTGCCCAGACTAAAAACACCTGGCCTACATGAGTCTGCCTGATGATACTTATGGTTTTTGCAAACAGGTTGATGCAGTCGTGTTTAAGTGTTTCTCTGGTTTTACTGGTGTATCAAATGAAATGACCTAAGGGTGTTCCTGCATCGAGTCAAAGTTGTTGCTCTGGGTTTGTGTGATGGACTTGTTATGCCGTGTTGACTCACTAAGATCTGTACAGTGTGAGGCTGCAATTTGCATGGTCCCAACAGGCACTAGCGGATCTCATGGTATGGTTAGTTTATGTAATTAATTCTTGCACGTTTTCTGTGTCGTCAACTTGGACTAACTCGTATAGTGTAGGTTGTGTAGTTTGATTGAATCCGCCTTTGAAATAGCACGTCTGATGTATTTGTCTGTGTACTTTGCATACATTCCGTTGTTACATTAAAGTATTCTGATTTCGTTTGTTTTTGCAACGGATTTTTTTTTTAATTTATGGACACCGGTTTTTGTTGTAGTTTTAACCACCTCACAAGTTGCAAAAAAACATGTAGTTTACCTCTCCTTTATATCATGTGTGCCTAGTTCACGACACCGATGCTCTGTCACCGTTGGCTACATTGATTATACACTAACCTTCATTCCCCACAAAGCCCACTATTGTGTTCGCACAAGGACCCTAGGGCGCGTTGCGACTCCCCACTGTTGGTGCAATAATGCTTTATTGGCAATGCCATGACTGAACACGCAAGCATTGTCATGCGCCCCCTCCCGCCCGCTAAATACAATTAGGTAGTTTGTAGTGGCTCGCCCTCACCCCGCCCCCTCCCTCCCGTGCATATTGCGAGTCTCGCAGCAATCTTGTCCCCTCCCCCGTGGTGTGCGCCCTGCTCTCTGTACACACAGGCTCTTGTGGTATGAGAGGCGGGGCTTTCTTTGCCGGAAATGTGGCTATCGAGGGCTCGGGCCTTGCCCTCTGTAGCCGGGGGTGCGGATTCGTCGAGGAGGTGTGACTGGCGGAGTCTGGGGGCGTGGCTCTCGCAGCCTGGGGGCGTGGCTCTGTCGGCCTGTAGTCTAGAGTGGTGGGAGGGGCTCTCCATACCTTGTGCATGACCATCGGTGACTGGGGCGTGGCCTCCTGTATTCGGGGGCGTGGCTTCTGGAGAAGGCGTAACCCAAGAGCAGGTGTTTGTCCCCGGCAGCCAATGGAAAGGTGGGATGTTTCGTGGGCGGTGCCGTGAGGCGGCGGCTGCTGGCGGCGCTAGGTCTGGCAGAGCTTCGAGGCGGGCTGGTCCCCGAGAACGGTGAAGGAGAAAGGGGGATCCTTGCCAGGTGAGGGGGGTGCTTATGAGCGGTCAGCTGCGGGACAAGGTTTACTGGGTGTTGATGGATTACGCGAGGGCTGCATAGGTGTGCTGTGCGTGGAGGAGTCGTGCACGCTTGTAAAAGATAAGGGAGAAAGTGCTGCCGCCCTCAGCGGAAAGGAAGTCTTCCCCGTATGAACCCCCTCCTGTTTAGCCTTCTTGTGATACCGTGGAAGGGGTTGGGGAGAGCACACTAGCTCCGACTAAACTCTCAGAGGCCGTACGTTACACTATTGCTTCATTCGCCCCCCCCCGTCTTTGTTTCAGTGGAGCCCAAAACATCGACTAGAGATCTATATGTAAAAGTGCAACTCTTCTCCTGCCTCCCTGTTTAAATGCAAACCAAAGGATGTTTGAAGGCTGACCTCCGCGAACCGATGCCCCCGCCCTCCGATTTGACACTTTTCTCCTGGGCAGATGTAGCTGGCCTCTGCCCACGCCTGAACACAATGCAACTTAATCAGGATTACTGAAGTGGGAGTATTGCTCCTCCCCCACCCGCGGTTAGATCCTGATGTCTCATTTCCCCACACGCCTCCCTTTAGGTTAGTTCAGCTCTCACAGTGCAGGATGTCAGGTAAAGGACAAAGGCATCTGTGTGCAACCCAAGTATACCCAAAATAGCGCACGCAGACCGAACACACATTTTATCTTTCTATTAGTCCAGTAACATGCAGCGTTGTTTAATCCACAATCGAAGGTATATTGTAACACCCCCGGTTTCACCAAGTCACCTTATCTATACGCACTCACAGGTCCTTCAGAAATGTTCTCCACTAACCAAACTGCCTTCCAGGAGGCACTGACACAGGGGTATAAAAACTTAGGCTCTCCAGATGGTTTGGACTACAACTCCCATCAGCCAAGGCCAGCATAGTTAATGGCAAGGAAGCATGGGAGTTGTAGTCCAAAACATCTGGATAGCCAAATGTTGCAGACTCCTGCACCACAAGGTCTTGCCCATAGCGCACAATGCTTTGAAGGGGGTGCAGGTATATGTAGTCCCTGTTTTTTTCAGTTTGAGAAGTCCAGGTCACATGATTTTACATCCGCTGCAGTTTTGGAACATGTTCACTGAGAATATTAGAAGAGATGTGGTGATCCATTTGGTACCCTGTGTTAACATGGCTATTCTAGAATGGGACGTGCCTAGTGGGAACAGTGGACCACAGTTGCTCCAATGGATGGTTCCAGGCATGAACCAGATGCACACTCCTGCGCAATGTCCAGTGCTTCATGATCATACATTATGCACTCGCCGGAGGAGGATAATGGCTGCCAACTGGTCTTTATCTAAAGCAGTTAGGCGGTCTTTGCAAATATGGGGCTGCTGAGTCAATTCGTCCCGGGAGGATAGCTCAGCTGCAACGTGCTCGCCTTGGAAACAAGACAACACGAAGCAACACAGGTTCGATCCACGGGTCCGTGCTTATAAACCTCTGGGTATTAATTGCATCATAAATACGCAATTAAGACATATTCTCTAACAGCGCCTCAATGCCCCAGGGCTGTGTGAGCACTTTAAAAATGCAAATAAATCAATCAATCCTTGGTCATGCACGTGGTTGGTTTGCTCCTTGTGCCACGGATGGGGTCTCTTGTGCACTACCTAGTCTTGATTGGCTGCCAGATTGTAGTTTGAGGTGTGACTTTCTTTGAGGGGATGCATTCTATTGTGGTTATTAGTGTTCCAAATACAGGAGTTGAAATAGCTGGGAGCTATTCAGCCCCTGCTTGTAGTCCACAGGAGCCTGGTTAGCCTGACCGCAAAAATCCTAGGAGCTACTTATGATTCCTCTGCTTATTTGGATTTTGCCCTATGCACTGGCTTTTGGCATCCATGCACCCTGCAGCGGTGCCCCGCATTCCCAGTGGTTGAAACATGTGCTTGATTAGTTGGCATAAGCCTGTGTTCCATGGTGGGCTGCTGGTGTCTCTCCCTGCTCTGTCATTTTTTGTTGCCTGCTCACTCCCAACTATGCCTGTGACCCCCTCTAACATTCTCACATCCGCTGCAGATGCGCCCCCCTTAATTCAATTCCACATATCTGTTGCCTGCTCCCTGTTTCCTCAGTGTCATCCAACAATATAGAAAACGAACTTGCAAAGTTTTCTGCGTTGCGTGGCAGCCATCTGTATTTTTAGAACATAAGTCCTGTACTGTCGGTGCGCACCTTTTTTAAAAACAATTCGATGACTGGAGAGCGACAGAGGGTGCGACTACAGTTATGCGCCAGGTTGGGTGGCAGGCTTGGCTGATGAGGGCCTGCTATTTCTAGTAGGCCCTATCTTCGCTCTGGCCTACTATTACTCTGGCTAGACAGCCGTTAGCGGCCAAGCCTGTCCCCCAACCTGGTGCTTAACACTATAATATAGTTCACATTGCTCTATATTCTCTTTATTTATAATGTGTCCCTTTTTTTGAAGCATTGTTTGCTTATAGTTTGTCATGTTTAACTTTAGGTTAGCCTGAAGTTGTTCTCGGTGGTGTTGGTGGTGAGGGGTAGTTCCTGAATGAGTTGAGCGTTTTAGCAAATGTTGTCGGAGGTCATTACTGATGTACCCTAGTTGTGTGCACCATAGTAGGGGGATTATGTCTCACAGATGTACGATGCGCTGGAGCTGAGTTATCTCTTCTCAGGGTGGTGCAAGGAGGATCCAACTAGTGATTTGGTGTAGCTTGAGGTTACGGTAGAAGATTACATCCAGTGTCTTGCCAGCCTGCTTAGCTGACATCCCTGTTCTGGTTTCCCAAAGGTAGAGTTCTTGCCTTCATTGAACAGTGCCCTGGAAATATTTCTTTATTTTATTTTTTACATTTGTAGAGCGCACTGCAGCCCAAAGGCATTATTGAGGCGCTTGTTGCAAGAAAGTGTACGTAGGCAAGATTAGAAACAAACAATGGTTACTTAGTTACAGCACATGAGCAAGGTTACAAAGTACATTTTGGGTGTTCATATTTGGTGACAATAGTGTACAGGGTAATGACTTGCATGGGAGTTGACGAAAGCAGTTTAGGCAAATAGCGTTATTTTGATGGCTTTGCGGAACGCTAGGTGTGAGTCAATTCCCCTGATGTGCGGAGGTAGGGCGTTGCAGTGGGCGGCAGCAATGGCTGGGAAGCTGGAGCCGCCTGCATGAACTCTGCGTGTTATGGGCTTGGTGATCATATTGGTATAGGCTAGTCTGGACGGCCTAGTGGATGTGGGCATGGCTACGCGCTGAGCCAGGTAGTGGGGTGCCAGATCATGGAGGCATTTGTGTGTGAGGGATAGGATTTTGAAAATGATTTTCTGTTTTACAGGTAGCCAGTGGACTTGTCTCCTAAGGTCTGATATGTGGTCCTTTCTGGCGAATCCTGTAGCAGCCCTGAGGGTATTGTTCTGGACAAGTTGGAGTTTGGCAATGTTTTTGCCTAAAGGCCCTCCGAGGAGAGCATTGCAATAGTCCAATCTCGAGCCGATAGTAGTCCTGGCAATGGTGAGGCAATTCTGACTAGTTAGGTAGGGTCTAGCTGCATTGAGCCAGTTTTCTGCCATCCATGCTTGGATGGTGCTATAGATGGAGTTAAGGGTGGTCTTGTCTACTTCGTAATCACCCATGAGGGTAATGACCACCTGGGTGTCATCAGCATAGTTCGTGTATGAGATGCCCAAGGAGTCAAGAAGGTTGAAAAGAGGTCTCGTGAAGAGGTTGTAGAGGGTGGGCGCAATGCAAGAGCCCTGCAGCACTCCACATGTGATGTGACTTGGTGAGGCACAGGCTGAGTCTGAGAAAACTTTTCGTAGCCCTTTTCTGTAGAAACGAGGTGATCCACTCACAGGCTTTGGGAGAGAAGTTGGCAGCAATAGAGAGGTGATGGCAAAGGGTATTGTGGTCCACAAGTTAAAATGTGTCCGATAAGTCGATGAGCAGCAGGAGCGCAGGTTTGCCAGTGTCTCTAATGTCATCCATCTGGTCTTTTAAGTCAAGGAGGGCGTTTTCGGTCCCATGTCGTGGTCTGAAACCAGACTGCCGAAGGCCAATAAGGTGGTGGTCCTCGAGTAATTTTTGGACCTGCAGGTAGGCTGCTTTGTCCAGAATTTTGAGCAGGAAAGGGACAGCAGTGATGGGTCTATAGTTCCCTGGTGCCGATGGGTCAAGGGATGGCTTTTTGAGGAGTGGTCGTACCCAGGCCTCTTTGCGGTCAGTAGGGGCATGGCCAGACTGAAAAGAAGCATTAATGAATGCTGTCAGAAATGGGGCACAGTCTTTGATGAGCAGTGCATATGTCGCCCTTACAGTTGGAGGGTTTGATCGTTTTTAAAAGAGAGATGACTTCGGATTCGGTCATGTCCTTGAAATTAAATAACGGGGAGGAGTTGACTTTAGTGTGCTTCTCCTGGTTGTAGTTCTGCGAGGCAATTAGGCGAGTGAGGGCCTTTTGTTGGGCTAGGATTTTGGTTTTCAAGGTGTTAAGTTTGTTGAGGATGGCCGATTGGATATTATTGCACCAGTTTTCATCCTTCATGATGGTCAGTGGCGGGGAGGACGGGGTTTCCAGCTCCCTAAAGATGGCAAAGATTTCTTTGGTGCTGATTTCGCATTGGCTATCCTTGTGTTGAAGGAATTGGCTTTGGCTATGATTATGCCTGATTTGTATTCTTTTGAGATGGTTTTGAAGGCAAGTTTGGTCGCGTCATTAGGTTTTGCTTTCCACGCTGCTAGAGCGGCTTTTTTTTTGCGCGCAGCTGGAGGAGTTCCTGTGAGAACCAAGCATTAGTATGCTTCGTTTTTTTGGCTTTCCTAAGGGTGAGGGGGGGGGGCGATAGGCAACAGCTTGGGGATCGCAGACTTAAAAGCTTTAGCTAGAATTTCAGGGTCAGGTGAGAAGGGGGCCTGAAGGGCGGGAACTTTGAGGAGAGGAGTGATCCTTTCCACCGTGAGTTGGCGCAAGCTTCTGGTGAAGCCTTGAGGGAGAGGGATGGAGGGCTTAGGTGGCTCTTTGGAGGTGTTGAGGTCAAATTGGATGTAGTGGTGGTCCGACCATGGGATGGGAGAGTTCTCAGTGATAGCTACCGGGCAATTACGGTGGGTAACCCAATCCAGCGATCGTCCTTTCGAATGAGTAGGATTGGAGATGGTTTGTGCGAATCATAGAGTAGATCAGGCTTTGTTTAGGGTGGCTGCATGGGTGTCAGAGAGATTGTGGAGGCCTAAATTAAGGTCTCCTTTGAGTAGGACTTTAGATTGGAATCAATCTGCATCTTTCTGGGGTGCTTGGTTTTTTAATTAAAAAAAATGACTGTGGTGCATGGGAGCCGTGTCCTTTTTAGAGTTGGGTGCAATTGTAAGAGTGGCATATGTCCATGACGCCAATAGAGAGGTATCTGTAGCCTTTGGTTAAACACCACGATTTTAGAGAGGGGTGAGGGGGGCCGCAGTTGTGTGAAGCACAAAGGGCATTTTTCAAGGTATATTTGATGATGAAGGTATATGTCCCTTTTGTGTTTTCTGCTTCAGGCGATTTTGATGTGGGTGGAAGGGTTTTGAACAGGGCCTAGTGTCTGCTTACTTAACACCAAAACCTAGCCATGTTTCTAGAAAGAAATCCAGACACTACCATGCGCTGTGGCTTAGACATTTGTTTTTTTAAATGATTTTCTCAGCACAAATCAACACCACTCTTAAAAACCATGAATGCAACAGATGTTGAGGATAATCGCATAAATTCCAAAACAAATCAGAAACGCTTCACCAAAATGTGGTCCCTAATTGAAGAGACTTCACATTAACTCATTAGTGAGCATGTGCTAATGTTTTGCCCAGGCCGGGTCCTTTAACGACAGTTCATTACCAGTAATTCATAATCCTTTTCAATCTCAAAGATTTTCTGTATCTGGTTGTTGTCCTTTGAGAGTTGTGTGATCATTCTTGGCCCGTTGTCCTTTGGCCGACCGACTTTCAGTGTAACAATGTTTCACTGTTAAACATATTAACTTTTTCCTTGGCCTCCTCAATACTTTTCCTGGGGTATCACCTTTCTAAGAATCTATCTATGAGTGATTTTTCAATGTTGTTGTCACTCATTTCATTCCTTTTTGCACGTAGAAATCCGCCTTTGGGTATATTGTCAATTACACTCTTCATATGACAGCTTGTTGAGTGTAAGATAGAATTCACCTCAGTTTCTTTCCTGAATGTTTGTGTACATAGTTCCCTGTTTTTAACATTGATAAGCAAGTCCAAAAACGTAATACTGTTAGTCCTTGATTCTAAAGTAATTTCCAAAGTTATTGTTGTATGTTCTTAGCTCATTTTCTGTACCTTTCCATGTTATCAAAATATCATCTAAATCCTTTACCCAGTTAAGCACTTTATTACTTCTGGACATGTCAACGTATGCGTATATTCCAATTCCCCCATGAAGAGGTTAGCTAGGGCTGGTGCATAGCTTGCTCCCATGGCCACTCCCTTGATCTGTATTTGCAAACAGAAATGTATTGTGATCTAGGGTAAAAGCCACAAATTCCTTCATCATTGTTATGAGAAAGGGGCAGATTTGTTATACAAATATTCAATCGTTTCCAAGGCCAATTGGTGGTCTATGGATGTGTAGAGCACCTTAACATCCAGTATTGCCAAGGTGAACTGATCATTCCGTCGGATCCTCCTTAGGATATCTAGCACCTGCATAGTATCTCTGACGCAGCCATTAGAGTTGCAGGCCGGTGGTGTGGGATCTGGAATGCTAAGTAATCAACAAGGCTTTAGGACAGGAGCAATGTTTACGCAGGAATGTATTTTGATAGGGATAAATGTGATGGGATATCGTTTTTGAAATTCAAGATTGGAATGCAAAAAGGGACTAGGTAATGCGTTATGGCGTGTCTTCATTAGACGTCTCTTAAAACTACTCATGGCCATATCTTTCTCTTTCTTTCAGAAAAGATTTTTAAAGAACACAGATGATTAGGGCCGACAATTTAGAAATGTGTTTAACTAGAATGTTACTAGTTGCTTGATGGTACATTACAGGAATAAAATAATGTTGAGATTGAAGTTGATTATTAATTATTGTTAATGAACCCGGACAAAGCGCTAAAACGGGCAAAACATTAGCACATGCTCGCTAATGCGATAATGTTGGTTTTTGTGAAGTCTTTGTAATTAGGGACCAACTTTTGGTGAAGCGTTTGATTTGTTTTAGCTTAAAGAGATGGAATGTGTGTGTGTGTATCCGTGGCATTAATGGTTTTTGAGAGTGGTGTTGATTTGTGTTGAGATGATCATAAAAAAAAGTCAGAACCAAAGCGCATGGTAAGGTTTGGATTTCATTCTTTAATTCTTAATACCGGTGGCTTTTTAGTATTACAGCCACCAGACGACCCACGCAGCAGTGGTGGTCCATTAGAAGTAAAGAGTTCATACTGAAACAAACTAATTATAACTGTACTTAATATTAGGGGAGCGCTGCATCACGTTACTAAACACTTAAGCTAGTTTCGGAATGTTTCTAGAAAGACCATTAATGTGCGCGGTTGCTGTACTGAAATTCGTATTGATAAGTATTCTCTGTCGGGATAGTTTTTGCTTTTTGTATAGCGACAGAATGCCTGGCTCTTTGGTGGGTCCACTGCTCGAGCTTAATGTTTATCATAAGGGGTTTGCGATAGCCATGGGCATGAAAGGGTTCTTGTAAAGGTGGCTTGGGTTCTTACCCAGAGGAAATCGTACTTTCTCAGAAGGCAACCAGGCCGCACCGATCCTCCCTTCGGTGCCGTCCCTTTTTATTGGACAGTTCCTGTACATACTAAACATCCCCATGAATGTGAGACGATATCAACAACATACATCTGCTTTGGATGCAGTCTTATGGATTTAAATGTCCTCGTGCCCGAGGCCCTTCAAATGTCAGCCTTCTGAATAATGGATCACTTTTGAGCCACCCCTCAGGCCCCCTAGAACATTTGCATCAGAACCAACGTGATAAGCCTTCACTGCTGCCCTCTTGCAGGCAAAGCTATTTTCTCTGCCATCTACCACCTATAATCAAATGTGTAGTCCACCTGCATTCTATAAATGAGGTGTGTTGTACATCTTCCAGGAGTGTGGTGCCCCTTAATGTGGCGCATATGGGGCACTAGTCCATGTTATTTTCATTTCAGTACCTTGTGTAGTACCACTCGCTGAATGAGCACGTACTTGATGGTTTTGACTCTTGAACATTGTCATCCAGGACACCCCGAGCAGTCGTTCTATCTTCCTAGTTTGTGATCTATAATCTACCTCCATGACACCCCTCAACTGTTTTCTGAGATCCCCTGAAAGATTGGAGCAGGAGGTTGGCAGATAATCCTCACTGGGCCCTCTGCCTCCAATTATTGCATCACGCTGCCATTAATCCCCGAGTGCAGTGACGCGCATGGCTCAGTTTATCATCCGTTACTCACACTCGGGTGATTCGGCTGATTGACACATCATGTCCAGCGTACATTGCCTTGCTTACTTTGAGGATAAATGTGATGGAGTGAAGGCCTGAAAACCCTGCCTAGCTTTCTGGAGGAGGAGCCTGGAGGCAGTGATGCAGCAGCCTTGGATCCGCGCCCACTTTCTCTATGGGCATCCTTGAGTGAGCGTACCACGGACTGAGTCTGGAACCAGCCTCCACGCATCACTGATTCGCTGTAAGTAAGACACTCCCTGGAGGAGTGCTGGTGCAACAGCAGGCACTCAGAACCTCTGCTTGCCTTCTGTGTGTATGGACAACCCAGCAGTTTTACAGCAAATGATAAAAATGCATGATATGCTCACGCATGTTGTTCTTGAGTAGGTGTTCCGTTGGGTGCGGTCCTGCCACGTATAATAAAAGTACGGATTTGAGAAATGTTGGTTGGTATGCCCCCGTCTTTGCTTCTTTGAATCTAAATCGTGCAGTCCTGTCAGGATAATCTGCATTTGTTGCGTAATTCGACGTTTTAACATTTAAAGATAAATAACTAAGTCTATGAACTGGGGCGGCTCTGGACATTTCATATATGCAGGGATCCAAACAAACTTTTCGGTGGGTAGGATCTTTGAGTAACTCCTCAATGTCTGGTCATCACCCATAAGCAGGAGCGACCTCGCGGGGACAAGTAGCCCGTACAGTGTGTTCTGCAAACCGAACTCCCACGTTAGGTGCACACTGTCACGTTTTTTTTGTCTATTCTGTTGTACTTGAAATGTATTCTGGCTTTGCCCTAATGGGCCTTTATCCGCATTCTCCAAAACGCAGCGTTAAAGGTGCGTGCAGTTTTTCCAATTGTCTCGGTAGGGGAGCACATGAAAACCAGTGCCTGCTAGGTCGCCACATCAACAGTGCTTTGCATGATTTTGCAGCACGTGTTCACGCTCGTTCTGTCCAAAGAAATAGCAGGGAGTAAATGTTCTACTTTACCAATGGGCAGGCACTTGGATTTTAGCAAGCCTGCAACAACTCTGCCACTCAGATGCTACTGGGTCAGACCTGCACTCTGCGATATGAGCTGTCATACCCAACCTCACAACTGCAGGATGCATGCTCTGCATGCAATGTTATAAGTAATGCCCATTAGAAAACCATCAATATGGACCAAATGTTATCATCAGTCTTACTCTGTGCCACTTATTGTGCAACAATTTAGTGCCACAGGTCATCCATCCTCGGACACTACCAAACGTTCACCCTGACTCCACTTATACGCTACCACAAACATTTAAAGAGCGGTGTCCCTCCCTACAGGTCCCAATTCTCCATATATGACACAACCAGGGGGCAAATCGCAGAGGCATGCACACATTGCCTCCTCATACTTGGCAGTGATCAGGGTTGTGAAGTCTCCAGACTCCTGTAAGAACTAACCCACCATCTCACTAACCTGAACTTGAAAGTGATGGGTGGAGCATCTCGCTTTCTGACCCTCTGCCGGGACCATAACCTCATATCTACACTATGAAAGGCCGACAAAGTCCAGTAAATCGGCAATCCCGTGAAAAGGTCTTTATCGGCACGAGACTGTCAAGTCTTGTGTAACATAACCCATAAGCACACACGCACATTCCCGTCAAGTGATCAAGGGTGTTGAGTAGTTGTTATTCTCCCATCGGGCTTCATAACTCCAAGCGCCTCAGCAATATTACAGGGAGGCTTCCGCAGCATGATGGCTGCTTTGTGCTGTCTTTTGCGATTGTTCTAATACCAACAAGGTAGGTTTGCCCCAAAATAACCTTCATCGCAAGGCCAAAAATCAACAAAGCCAAACAAGGAGGTGAGAAGGTATCTTGACAAAAACATATATCCATGTATTTGTGAAAAACGGGGGTTAATCAATAACCTAGAAAATGAGGAAAATCATTGTCACAAATTAAGTACAAAACATATAACCACTGGTCTGACATACCTGGATATAAATAGTCAAAATAAACTCACAAAGCCCACGAATGTGTCTCGTATATGCAAAACGACTTAAATGCGTAGACAGCAATACAAAAAAAGTTTTAACAATTCATCAGCATTTCACATCAGTTATTTACGATTCATAAAGTGCTGTGTGCGTCCCCCAAAATCAAATTTAGGTTTAAAGAAGATCAAACATGACAAAAGGAAATTAAATGTCATGAGTCTACTAGTTGAGACAACTGTACAAGTTCCCTGGTGTTGTCTTCAAATATTGAGCTCATGAAGTGGTTCCCAACTGTAGCCCCCTCCTCTATTTTCAACAACTTCTGATCCTCAATTTGGGAAATTCTTTTCATCGGGACACGGCCAAGTAATCTAGACATCAAAGACACAAGAGTGTGAATGTATTTTCGTGACAAATGACATTACTCTTAGTAAATGCAAAATGTAATCGACTTGCATGTCTGCCATTAAATATGAGCAACTAAATGTCAAACGGGTGCCTACAAATGTATAAAAGGGAGGAATGGCGTAAAGACAACATAGCATCACAAACCTTGTGGTGGCCCCCAAAAAAGAATAGCCCTGCGATTGTGTTTGTGATTGTTCAGCATATTTGATGTGACTTTGTTTGCCGACAGTCTTAAACCTAATAAGTCGTCCTATTAAAACAAATTGGCATTGCTCGTTGTATAGGTCACCCGCCCCGGCTTCTGTTGGAAATGCAGTGCCGTATCAACGGTTACTGTTTCTTAGGGCATTTATCAGGCTAGTTGGCTAGCACAAGTTGGGACTAATCATGGAATTAGTCTGTAAGGGCAGACTTGACAGGTGCTGAATAATGGCTATGCAAAGGGCATTTACTGGTGTATGGAAGAAGCAACACCCTTGTACTTGTTCTAATCATTTATATAGGGGGCAAAAAAATCAAATTGCAAGCAACTAGCCAGCCATCAAAGTCACTCGCCGCCTCAATTCCATGCATACAGGCAACCTTCCCCCGACACTAAGAAGTGCTTCTAACCATCTTGGTTTCAGAAGAGCTCTTAAGACCATTCTGTTCCAATTCTTCTCTTAGGCCATTTTCTGCGGGTTGAGCTCTCCCTTCTCAGCACCATGATGCCTCGGCGACCATGCGCCTTATAAGCTTAATAACGTAACATAATAGCACACCATTTCTTACTCGCCAAGAATCTGATATACCCAGCCAGTGACGGGTGCACATTTTGCACCCCGATTTATTTTCGATTTGCTTTGAGTTACCATGTGACTTGGTGGCGAGTGTTGGTAACTCATCTGGTCTGAGTCGGTAAGTTTTTGCAAATAGAAACCCGACACCCGGCTTCTGTCAAATGCCCCCACCTTTTAGAATGACCGTGGCTTTTGCTGCTTAGAGCCTGACGCACACTAAACCATGCAATGCAGTCTTTGATCTGTTTGCAGGCAGCCCTTTGTGATTTACATAGAAAGTTTAAAATCCGCAGAATTAAGGATGAATTGTTCTAAAGAAATAATGATTTCTCCAAACCGGTCAGACAAACTCTGTTCTTATGGGGAATTTGGCATAGAGTCCTAAAACGCAAGCCGTTGTCGGATCATATTTCAGGTGCAAATGGAAATGCTCCAGCGGCATTCAGCAGAGTGTGGGGGCTGGAGTCCAAATTGCCAACTTGAGGTCCCTTTCTCAAAATGTGTTATTTTTTGTTTTTGTTTTTTGCAGCACCATTATTAAGCTGAGTGCAATAAGAGTTGGTTCAATTTTCTACAAACCTAGAAATAGTTGCGATTTTAAGCCATTGTAGTAGTTGAAAAAATCTGGCAGTCCTACGGGTGCCCACATGGCCAACACATATGTCATGTCACTGCCTTTGGAATCAGCATCAAAACTACACGAACACATTTTTTTTTTATGGCCTAATCTTTATACTGTGTAGTGAATTTCTCTATTCTACTTCAGTCATTGCCGGACAGCAGGAGCATGTACATGCCATGCAGCTATTGTGCTTTGAGTGACAGCCTCCAATCCCTGTTTCTCCTTCCCACTTGCGTTAAACGCCTTCACCTTGCTCACGATCCACTCTGTCGCTTCTGATGGCTGGCAGGGGATTCCCAGATTTTCCCTGTAGTGTTCTGTCTGGTATGGTAACACGGAACTGACAGCTCCATGCTTCAAGGGTGTGCTGTACCACCTGCAACCCCTTATGGATTAATGTCGGTACCCTTTAAGTAACAGAAACTGCCCTCAAGAATTATACTCTCGTTCTTAGGCACATTATATGTTGGGCATTTTCCCTGATCACTGAGTGTATGCCTTAAGACCTCTTTCCTCACTCTACAGGCAGGCCAATTATCCCTTTCTCCAGCCCGGTCTTCCATCCCTTCTCTAGTGTTCAACTCTGCTCCCCCTTTATTTCTCATGACTTCTCTATTCCCCCTTACACCATGCAACACTTTCTGGACAAAACCACTATGGTGATCTCTGGCACAGTTTACAAAGCCTACTAAGAGAACTTGGCATGCATTCCAACATTAATTTGGGCTACCGGAATGGCCTGACATGATACAACACGATGGGTAAATGGGTGATGCCAATATTCCGGACAGGACCATGCCACGCATCTTTTTTACCACAAATCCAACAATTTTCCCAAGTGTGAATTAAAAACAACTCATAAAGTGCACAACATATACTATGGCTTAATAAAACTCCACTTCTTAGACTTTCGTAGGTATTTTGCGTCCTTATGTGTCTGCTCTCAAACTCCAGCTGGGTTCGCTCGCTTCATCGTCCTCCTTCTGTTCCTGTATTGATCATATTTGTTTACGTTTTCTGGGAACTTAGTGCATAATTGTTTAGGCACAGCAATCCGCCCCCCCACACCCCGACCCCCTACTTTAGCACGTTTCCCACTGAATTTGTATAAATTGGGTTATTTTAAGCAAAGCTATTGAATGTTTTCCTGTTATTTAACAAATTGTCACAAAAACTGAATTAAAATAACTCACTGGATTGCTGGTTTATATATTATGAGCTAAAATAATGCAGCCTCACCAAGCTTCCCTATTTTGATCAGTTGGCGCTTCGCCATTGGCATCCTCTCCTTAAATCGTACTTAGTTTAAGGTCTTCAAAATTGTTAGTTAAAGGCCCTTGCTACGCTCGGCCTATTAACCCAGCCCCAAGGCCGTTACCACTAGTTCCAGCCGGTGGAACGGGTGATGATTGCTTAATTCAATCATGCCAATTATATACATCAGATTGGGCCATAATTTGCATGCTCACTATGGACATGTTGACTCATTTAACTAGGCACAAAATTTGATTTGCAGGCATTTGTTCGCTAAACCCTCAATCAACTGTGAGACAGACATGTATGGTATCAATAAAGAAAATAGGAACAAAGTTACAGACTGACTACCCCTCTCTCTAAGATCTAACGGCACACCTGGTAGAGGTGCTGCAAGGCTGGTGTGTAAAATCAGCAGCAGTTGCCTTGGGAAAGAGACAGTTTATAAACAGACCCGTAATAATTATAACAATAAATCTCTTTAATATGTTCTATAAAAAATATGTTGTAGAAAAATATATATGTTCATAGGCTTTATCATATCTCACTCATACCATTCATATCGGTGCAAACATTCTGTGACAGTCAGGTGCAAAAGTTAACAATCTCTTAAAACATATCAGTTGTTGTTGATATGGGAAAACAATAAGAAAAAGCACAATCGAATTTTCTATAGGTCGACATATGTTTCGGCCCCTTTCAATAGTCCCATCGTTGTCTGCGGTGGTCTAAGTGGTTAGTGCTGGGCCATCTTCAGGACAGTGATGATTTGCTACAAGCTTAACGTCTTCACCCTGATTCTGTATGACAAGCCAAATCTAAAACAATGAATAAAACAACAAGTACAATGTTTAACGGTCTGGTCCCTTGTGGATGGTCTCAAGGTGATGGCTAGACATCTAGGCCAGAAAAAGAAGCACCTACCAGTGGCCGAGAAAATGACGGAGAAGGAATTGGGGGGTATCTTCAATAATCCCCTGATCTACGGCCCTAATGAAAGGAGGATAGAAAAACAAGGGAAATTACTACCTTGTGTATATATTTGTAACACTGATTCGTTACTCAACATTGGATTGTAGAAGTGGCATCACAGAGCAAACTTACTAGTGTCCCTTGAGTGATGAGTGGCACTTTAGAGAACTGAGGCTCCATCATGGACCAGTTCCAGTGTCGGGAGGTTTTCTTCCACCCTCGACCTCGTGATGTCTATTCAAAAGAAAGGAACAAACACGGGGAGTTCAATAAGTGGCACTGTTGTAGACCATTTAACGCTAGCGCACATGATAGTGTGCTAAGCACGTCGTGAAAAGTGCGGTTAAATCTGGGGAAACTAAGTCCTATCGTCAATGATGGTAGAAGCACTGTAACTGTGTATCTTTTTAGTCAGGGACGCGGCTCGCGCGTAGAATAATGATCGTTGCTAAATGGGTAACTGAAGGTGAGGCGGTGAAGTGGGCCGGGCGGTCATAATTGCTCAGTGGCAAAAATGGTCCGTGGATAGATGCTAAGAGCTCTCGGAGGGAGCGCTATTCCTCACCTTTTTCGAACGTTTTAACAATGCAGCGTTGTTCTTCGAGCGGCGTCTGCTTGCTTCTGATTAGAACGAAGTCGAAAAAGGGGGAGGGCTCGGTATTTTATAAGATCACGTGAGGCTCAAGGCAACGTGAGCCTCAGTGAACGTGAGTCGTATGCACGCTGTAAGATCACGCGGTTCTTGAAATTGCATGAAGTGCTGCCAGAGACCTAGATAAATGAAGGAGCCGTGTTCACACAAATCACTAGGCTGGTGAGGCAGCCACATTGCATCTAGGAATGTTGTATATATGCACCTGACTGTCACAGAATGTTTGCACCGATATGAATGGTATGAGTGAGATATGATAAAGCCTATGAACATATATATTTTTCTACAACATATTTTTTATAGAACATATTAAAGAGATTTATTGTTATAATTATTACGGGTCTGTTTATAAACTGTCTCTTTCCCAAGGCAACTGCTGCTGATTTTACACACCAGCCTTGCAGCACCTCTACCAGGTGTGCCGTTAGATCTTAGAGAGAGGGGTAGTCAGTCTGTAACTTTGTTCCTATTTCCCTTACCCTCCCTGTCTACAGACTTGTCCCCCCGTTAACAAAAAATATTTGGGAGTACCCATTATTATACCTACCCTTGGACAACCCTTGGTTGTTGGGTTTCATTTCTGGTATCACACATTAGCAGTGTGTTAAGAAGTGAGAAGATGGACATTGAGAACCTAGTGTCATTTTCTGATGAGTATTACAAACAACTCATCAACCAGCCTACACTGTTGGGAGATACCCCCAACGAAGCTGTTAGTGCCCCGCAGTCTAGCGACGCAGAACTCTTAACTCAAAAAAAGAAAAAATTGATTCGAACTGAATCCCATGGGAAATTGATGCTGGCATATCTCAAAGCCGGTACAATTCCCGAGGGACTACAGATAAAAAATATACCACGAGTGTTTACCAACAACACCAAATTCAAGTACAGATTCAGCGGTGTTAGCAATAAATGCTCTAGAGATCTACTAATTCTAATTATAGAAACTTCAGAAGAAGAAGTAGTAATACAGAAAGCAGAAATAGAGATCTTGGAAGCCAAAATCAAACACGAGAACACTATAAAAGATCTGAAAGAAACGCTGGCGAAAATCGAAGAAGAGATGGCCACTTTCAAGAAAACAATTCTTGACAAAAAAATCTGGAAACTAAAGAAAGATGTGGAACAATACAAGGAGACTAAAACCTATCCGTACCTAGTGGAATCGTATTATGATGACATCCAAAAAGCTAGCCAAACAAGACCCTATAATCAAGCCAACAGAAGAAGACCATTTGTGAATTTTTCCAATTCATCCAATGCATCATCAAGTAGCGGATCAGACTCGGGGCAGCAAGGCCCCGCAGGACCTCCCCCACAGCAATTTTTTCGCGGGAGGGGACAACGCGGACGCATCAGACCTCAAGGCCCCCCGCGTATGAACACCAGGAACTGGCCGGCACCAGGACAAACTTGGTAATGCCTATCTACAACCTGTCTTCCCAGGATCTTTCACCTACGGAAATAAGTGTTTTATCAAAAGGACTGTCATTCGTTCCAACAACACAAGCCAGGTCTTTTGAGACAGAAGTTGAGTTACAGAAGTTTTACAGATCAATACGCCTGAAATACGTTTTCCGCAATGCAACTTCGACCCCTAAAGCAACAACTACCACAGGACTGAAACCATCCTCTAAATTTACTCCCACCAACGCAATGGTGAGTCCGGCAATAATAGCCTTTGAACAAAAGATCTCGAGGGAAATTCAACAAGTGATTAAAAGTCAGAATCACTCAAAGAATAACCTATCAAGGGCAGAAAGAGAAGCGCTAAAAGCGCTAAAAACCAACGAGAATCTGATAATCAAACCGGCGGACAAAGGAGGAGGGATAGTATTGTGGACTAAAGAACTCTACGAGATCGAAGTAATGAAACATCTGAATGATACTTCCTCATATAGAGAACTCCCATCTGACCCCACCCCTCGGCTACAAGAAGAAATTAACAGCCTGATGAAATATGCCGTGGAAGAAAATTGGATTGATCCTGAGGAACAAAAATTTTTGGTGAACGAGTATCCCACCATCCCAGTCTTCTATCTACTTCCGAAAATCCATAAACATGAGACACAACCTCCAGGTAGACCGATCGTAGCGGCCATCAATTCCGTTTTAGAACCTCTATCAATGTACTCCGACTGGTTTTTACGACCTTTCGTCTCGAAAATGAAATCGTATGTCAAAGACACCACAAGCATGATTATAATGCTAGAAAATGTCCATCTAGACCCTACAGACATTCTAGTAACCCTAGATGTAGTGAGCTTATATACTAGTATTCCACAGGATGACTGTCTCAGGGTGATGGCCGAATATCTAGAGAGTGGCACAGATACCCTACTCCAAGTACCGACGGCATTCATTGTCGAATGCATGAGGTTAGCTCTCACAGAGAACTTCTTTCTATACAAAGATCGGTTTTTCAACCAACTCAAAGGCACAAGTATGGGAGCTACTTTTGCCCCTGACTTGGCGAACCTTTATATGGATCATCTAGAACAACAATCTATTTACAGCTCCAGCAATCCTTTTTTACATCATATAAAACACTGGCTACGATACATTGATGATATATGTTTAATATGGAGTGGTACCCCAGAGCAACTTTCTGCGTTTCACCAGTGGCTGAATCTTCAGAACGTTCACATTCAGTTTACAATTCATACTGATCCAACCAAAATACCATTTCTGGATTTAGAAATCCAGAAAACTACAGGAGGCTCTATTGCAACAGCTCTGTATAGAAAACCAACGGATAGAAACACGTTGCTAAACTATACAAGCTTTCATCCTCTGAGCTTGAAAGAGGGTTTACCCTATGGCCAGTTTCTACGTATTCGTAGAAACTGCACAGATGTCCAACAATACAAAATACATGCTACAAGCCTTAAGTCAAGACTTAAAGAAAGAGGTTACCCTCACAAAACGATACAAAGAGCATACAAACGCGTGTTACACACTAATCGCATGAATACGCTAGTACCTACACCAAAACAGCAAGAGGACAAGATAACCTGCGTCAGCACCTTCAGTCCTATTAGTAACATATACAGAAAGATCATACGCAAACATTGGAAGATGATCTATACCGAGGATTTTACTCCCTCGATTCCAAGGTTTGCCTTCAAAAGACAACCAAATATTAAAGACAATTTGGTACATTCGTATCAACCTGTCATAACCAAAAAATTCACACAAACATCTTTGTGGGGCTTTCCGCCCCTAATTGGCCACCATCGATGTGGCCATTGTTCAGTGTGTGCTCAAACCACCACTTTTAAACAAATCACTTTATGTCACCACACCATCCAGCTGAAAGAGTTCACCAACTGCCTTACTCCGTGGGTGGTTTATGCCATTATATGTCCATGCGAGCTGGTATACATAGGTAAAACCAAACGACCAGTGCGTCAACGGATTAATGAGCATAAATCCTGTATTCGCAATGCAGTTGAAAATAAACCACTAGTGGCCCATTTTTCCAACAAACAACACAAATGCACAGACTTTCGCTGGTGTGTTATCCAAGTTATCAAAACCCCCTGCCGCAATGGGAACAAAGACAAAATTCTGACCCAAGCGGAACAAAAATGGATTTATAATTTAAAAACAGTCCAAAATGGACTAAACATAGCTGTCGACTGGAGTGTTTTTCTTTAAACAGCCCAGGCATCACCGTATTCCCATTTGTTACATGAGACTCCACGAATGATGTCAAATCTGCGGTCAGACTTCGGTTTGTATATATACAACATTCCTAGATGCAATGTGGCTGCCTCACCAGCCTAGTGATTTGTGTGAACACGGCTCCTTCATTTATCTAGGTCTCTGGCAGCACTTCATGCAATTTCAAGAACCGCGTGATCTTACAGCGTGCATACGACTCACGTTCACTGAGGCTCACGTTGCCTTTAGCCTCACGTGATCTTATAAAATACCGAGCCCTCCCCCTTTTTCGACTTCGTTCTAATCAGAAGCAAGCAGACGCCGCTCGAAGAACAACGCTGCATCGTTAAAACGTTCGAAAAAGGTGAGGAATAGCGCTCCCTCCGAGAGCTCTTAGCATCTATCCACGGACCATTTTTGCCACTGAGCAATTATGACCGCCCGGCCCACTTCACCGCCTCACCTTCAGTTACCCATTTAGCAACGATCATTATTCTACGCGCGAGCCGCGTCCCTGACTAAAAAGATTACACAGTTACAGTGCTTCTACCATCATTGACGATAGGGCTTAGTTTCCCCAGATTTAACCGCACTTTTCACGACGTGCTTAGCACACTATCATGTGCGCTAGCGTTAAATGGTCTACAACAGTGCCACTTATTGAACTCCCCGTGTTTGTTCCTTTCTTTTGAATAGACATCACGAGGTCGAGGGTGGAAGAAAACCTCCCGACACTGGAACTGGTCCATGATGGAGCCTCAGTTCTCTAAAGTGCCACTCATCACTCAAGGGACACTAGTAAGTTTGCTCTGTGATGCCACTTCTACAATCCAATGTTGAGTAACGAATCAGTGTTACAAATATATACACAAGGTAGTAATTTCCCTTGTTTTTCTATCCTCCTTTCATTAGGGCCGTAGATCAGGGGATTATTGAAGATACCCCCCAATTCCTTCTCCGTCATTTTCTCGGCCACTGGTAGGTGCTTCTTTTTCTGGCCTAGATGTCTAGCCATCACCTTGAGACCATCCACAAGGGACCAGACCGTTAAACATTGTACTTGTTGTTTTATTCATTGTTTTAGATTTGGCTTGTCATACAGAATCAGGGTGAAGACGTTAAGCTTGTAGCAAATCATCACTGTCCTGAAGATGGCCCAGCACTAACCACTTAGACCACCGCAGACAACGATGGGACTATTGAAAGGGGCCGAAACATATGTCGACCTATAGAAAATTCGATTGTGCTTTTTCTTATTGTTTTCCCATATCAACAACAACTGATATGTTTTAAGAGATTGTTAACTTTTGCACCTGACTGTCACAGAATGTTTGCACCGATATGAATGGTATGAGTGAGATATGATAAAGCCTATGAACATATATATTTTTCTACAACATATTTTTTATAGAACATATTAAAGAGATTTATTGTTATAATTATTACGGGTCTGTTTATAAACTGTCTCTTTCCCAAGGCAACTGCTGCTGATTTTACACACCAGCCTTGCAGCACCTCTACCAGGTGTGCCGTTAGATCTTAGAGAGAGGGGTAGTCAGTCTGTAACTTTGTTCCTATTTCCCTTACCCTCCCTGTCTACAGACTTGTCCCCCCGTTAACAAAAAATATTTGGGAGTACCCATTATTATACCTACCCCTGGTATCAATAAAGATACATATTCAAAGATAATTGGTTCAAAAACCTTTATTTACTAAAGGCCCCAGGTTGGTGTAATGTTTAACTGGCCCTAACACTAAAGGGATGGTTCCCTTACCAGGTGTTTCTATGGGCCAGCAAAGTCTAAAAGTCTTTCACAAAAATGTGTTGGGAAGTCTTTCAAAAGCAAAAAGTGGTGGTTCAACAAAAATAGGAAACCGGGATTCTTTTCAGGTGATCTTCTTACCTAATGTAGGTTGGTAATCTTCAAAAGTATGCGTCCAATCCAAAGGGGACTGTTCACAGGACCATCTCCATAGTTCAAACACTGTCAATGTCTTTAATGTCTTGGGGTTCCCTCCCAAGCTTCAGTTTCTTCAGTAACACAAAGTAATCAACATTCCACTTTAATAGGCCTCTCAGGGTTCCCTTCCCCCAAGCGTAGGCCCCTTTTGAGAGCTCAACAGATAACACAAGTTCAGTTTGTCAGGGTGTACCTTTTTCTTCATTAACCGTTCTTTCAAAGGGTTAGCATCAAACACTTTCGAAAACGGCAGGTTATTTACTCCTCTTTGCGTGACCACTCTGAGCTTTAACCCCCCCCCCTTTTATTGCCTGCTCTTAACCTTTTCCTTCGGGGGCTTTCTTCACCTTCTTTCTTGTGCCCACTGGCACCTTTCTTTCCTTCTCCTGCACACTTGCACTCTCCTTCACTTGCGCTTTCTTTACCTTTCCGTGCCCGCTGGCACTTTTTCCAATCTGCAGGGACGCTTGCCCCCCTTCCCTCTCATTTCGGGTCGCTCGTGCCCTCTTTAGTATAGTCCTTTTCCTTTTGTGTTCTGTGTACGCTCAGTTTTCTAACCTTCTCTTTATTTTCTCTCAATCTCGTCACTTTTCTTTTGATCTGCTTTCTTTCCTGGTTTACTTTTCTTTCCTCTTTTCCGCTCTGTGCCGCTTTATGCATTTCCTTTTGCCCCCTCCGCTTCAGTGAGTTGGATGCTCCTGAGTCTCTCTCTCTTCCACGCGACTCAGCCGGGCAGCAGGGTCTCACCACCTGCCCCTCAAACACCCTTGGGGCTGGCACAGGTCCCAAGGGAACAAGCCATATTCCAGCTGCCTGCAAGGTGCTTCACTCTGTCTCTCTAGAGACACAGCTCCCTAGCCACGCTGCAGCCCCTCAAATACCAGGCCAGCGTCACGGCACGCCGTTCTCCACCGGGCCGTCTACCTTGCAGCTCTCTGCTCCGTGGATTTTCTGGCCAAAACAACGTCCCCAGCTCACTCATTCAGCTGTGCCGGACCACACCTTTTATAGTTTGGGAAAGCAGTCAAGTGGAGTCAGGTGTGAATGGTAATTAGTGAATGCCTGACTCTATCGATAGGACAACGTAAGTTCTTTCTACGCCCGGTTTGCCTTACACTCCCCATGTTATTCCTATGAGAAATCTTCACTACTCCCGGTTGCCTTTTCCTTGTCCCAGTATTTGCTGGAAATGGGGAGGGTGTGATGGAGTTGGTTTGAAAATTCCCCATGAAAGCTTAGGGGAAGGGTTTCAAGGTAGAATGGGATTGAAGTTTAGATTGATGGTTAAGTCTGTTTACTATTAGGAGATTGGCAGTGGAGCTAGGAACATCCTCTAGCCTTGTTTTTATTTAATGAGATAGCTTCTCCTTGTGGCAGAGTCTTGATAGTATTCCCTGTGGTCTAGATTCCCTGTGATCTAGATTCCCTGTGGTCTAGATGCGTAGCAGATGAATGGATATTAATATCATGGTCCTGTCACCGTTGTGCTTGATCTTTCATCACGCCCAATCTCATGTACTTGTCTTTTCTTCCTCTTACTTGGACCATGAATAATGGGTTTTGAGGAAGGAAAGACACTGTTGGAGTCAAGAGTTGTAAAAGATTTTTTTCTCCCTAGTCATCCAGGACATTTTATCTTCCCCTTTCATTAGGGAAGGTCGAGGGCTAGGGTGGGACTTTGGTGAAAATAGCCCATGAACAAGGGTGGGAAGGATGAATTGGGGCAAGGAACCGGGGGATATCATATCTCGCCTTCAGGCGCAGTCCCCGAGGATCCCCTCCCCAGGGGATCCTCCCGCCCTGGTCCACCCCCAGGGTTGAGATCCAAGAGCGATGGCCCTCCCCTGTCCACCTGAGCAATGGATCCGGGACACTACTTGTGAGAACACAACAGGTTTCTCACACAACGCATGGATGGGACCAGATGTTCTACGGTGTGGTGCTATGTGAGTTCACATTTGCGTATTATCTGATTCTTGCAAATGTTGACTTAGTTTGCAAAGCTCTAAAATATCTTTGTGCAAATCTGCTGCAGCATCGGCAGGTATGCAAACGGTTGTCTCTTAGCATGGAGTAGTTGGGCTTTTTTTCCGTTGAACTTCCTTTCTAGGCAAATGTGGTTCTCTGTTGTGGACCTATGTCTAGCTCAAATGCTTTTATGGCAAATTTTTGTGCAAAATCAAGTCACATGTTGCCAGCCCCAAGGATAAGCCGCATAGGGCTGCTTTTTACACTCTTAAAAACAGGCAGCCTGCACCCCAACCCCGAAAAAGGAGTAAAATATTCCCAACAAAAAAATTGGAAATAATTGACACACGGGACACGTTCCCTTCATTCCACACACACTGCCACAGAAAGGAGTTCTAATATTATTAATGCCTGAGCTGCAGGGGATCTTTAAGGTAAATGGCCATTTTTTATGTGCACTATGGAAAAAAATGGCTTTAGAGTTAGAATATGCAATTGCCCCAAAAATATTTGTACTCCCAACTTCGAAAAGGGAGTAAAATACTCCTGATTGAAAATCTTAACTGGAGCTCTGGGGTGGCATTTTGGCAGCTAGATCTTTACCACATGTCAGCGCTTATTTACATAACAGTTTTTGGGGGGTGTTGAGGTCACTAGCTCTTCCTTTACTGTAGACGGGCCTTGCTTGCAATCTACTATTGTAAATGTGATCTGTAGTATTGGGGGTGTAGGCAGGGGTGTCTTTTGATGAACGTTTTGAGTGTTTCCAGTGAGGAGGCCACCAATTTAAATGTGAGGGGGTTCAAATATTATTGACTCTTTACAAAGCACATGCTACAAACTGAAATTGGCTTTTTGCACCCGTATCAATGGCTCTCATTCGAGTGTTGGACATCAGTGCCTGCCCTACCGGAATTCGAACCTGCAACTTTCAGGTTAGACGCGCGTCTGGCAGAAGCGTAGCCAAGATTGTCCAACAAGTGGAGCCTGAAGCTAATGTAGTTGGGCCCACCACAGTGACATTAACATCTGTAAATGCCAACACGCCGCTGCTGAGTGGGCCTTGCCCGCTCTGGCCCTGTCTATGCCTCTGGAGTCTGGTAAGAATGAAGAACCACACACTCCATTGGTTAAGAGATGGTACGTTTTAGAAGCACCACTCTGTGAGACAACCTACAAGCAGACATATAAGCACTTCAGGCACAGGAAAAACATTAATACGACAAATCGGAAAATTGATTTCCAAATTCGGGCGCCTTAAATAAGAGAATGTCATCAGCCAGCCAGAATAGTGGGTCTCCACATCGAGCACTTAAGCCCATAACTACTACTTCATCCGGCCAGAAGCCGCCATGGATTCTGGCGGCTATCTGCGTTTTGGCATCTCCTTCACCACAGCATGTTTAAAACGAATGCAGCCCTTGTTAACATCTGTAATGTCCTGCAGCAAAAGCGGGCGATTCTCGTTGCCAGCCACGAAACAAAGGATGCTGACAGGCCTAGCAAAGAAGGCCCCATGTGTGAGCAGGTAGGGGCCGAATTGCGGAGGCTGGCGCTGGTGGGGACAGTTTACATGGATGCAGGAGGGAGGTCCATGCAGAAGGGCTGCTGTCCACAGAGCAGAACTCTTGGGGCATCCTGTGTCAATGCATCTGTGAGGCGGGAAAGCCACATCTGCTTTTGTTTTTTATTTTTTATTTATTTTTTTATAAATAATAAAAGGATACAGGTAATACAGTTTCTGAAAATGTGATCTGCAAATCGAACCTCCATTTCATAATACTCCATGCCAAAAAGCATAATGTACCCATGTACCTTACTGTGACTGTCCCCTGACACCCCCGGCAGCTGCCCTTCAGGAGCAGCAAGGCAGATTTAAAGGTCACATGTGCAAAGCTGCTTTTTAACTGTGTGCACCTCTGGTTCAAAGTATTGTGTAGCCCAGAACCCTGGTGGCAGCTGTTAATATATAAATATAATCCGTGGCTAGCGTTGACATGGTAGCTACATGCATTACATCACACAGCCACAAATGCTTGCTTAGAAAGAGGGAAGATTTCACCCCTCCCCCTTATCCATACCAAGAGCTTATTTTGTGATAACCAGTCGACTGTACAAGGCCTACTGCAAATGACACTGGTACCCAGGGCCTACTAAATAGACTTAACTGAACCCTGCAAGTGACCTCTACGAACCTTCTTAATTGGGAAAAGCAGAAGGAAGGAGTCAACTTGACACCGACACCCACAGCGGGGGCTCCCAGCGACTACTGGCGCAATGCTTTTCAAGCTTGGCCATGCTTGTCTCAATTCAAGCTGTTAGGGGACTTGCGGTGCTGCTTTTGGCACTTCAAGCACTTTGAATCTGCTTACCTGCCCTTCAAGCAGCCCCAATGCTGACTGCACCTCTTGAAGCGTGTTGTCTGTCCGGGGAAAAGGGCACTGGCTTGGTTGCATGGAAGCCACCCACTCACTGTGTTTCGACCACCGTCTCAGCCTGCTGGAATTCCTCGACTTGAACGCAGATTCGATCCACTGGGTGCCTCCTCTCGGCACTGACTTGCCACTGTGATAGCATGGGGATAGCATGACTCCACTGTCTCGACGCCAGCTCCACTGCTGAAAAGCATGTAGACGCCTGGCTTGATGCTGCGCCCTGAAGGGAAGGAACTAAATGATGTTTGAACTGGCCAAATTGCCCTAATAGACCTTAAATGTCCCTCGTACCTTTTCAGTCCCTCCCTCTACTTGTTTTAAAGTCCTTTTCATTCATTTTGACATTTTGCTGCTGCCATCTTTGCCTGGGCACCCCTCTCTACTAACCCACGGTTCTGCTTTAATGTAAAGTCTTCTTTCTCTGTGTTTTAGCTTTGCGGTGTGGGACAGTGGGGTTTTTATTAGTTGTCCCGGTTTCTGTTAGTTTAATTAAAGCCTGTATACTTATAGACCCTTGGTTGGACATTCTTATCTTTTGTTACCTTAATAATGCTTTGTTACACTTCGTACAAGCTCATACAGCCCTCCTGAAAAGTATAGCCTGCCCTCTACATGGACTTAATTATTGCAATGTCCTCTGGGCAAACCGGGGAACTAGACAAAGGTGTATTCGCTAGTCATCTGTCGACATATGTTTCGGCCTTTCTACTAAGATGCGCTTTTTTCCTGGCGTTCTCAGACTGCTGTTTGTTAGGTCTTCATCAGGACGATAACCTTGCTCACAATTGATGTGATAGTGTAAGGGTGGCGGTAACCGATCTCCACGCCTTATACAGTGTCATGCAAGAGCAGCCATGGACAGATTATGACAAGAGATGGCAGGTCTACCGTCTAGCTGCGTTGTCCAACTCTAGGCCTCGAGGGGCGGGATCCTGACGGGTTTTCAGGCTATCCCTCATGAATATTCATGAGGAATAATGTGCATACATTAAGAAAATATTATATGCATACTTATCTCGTGAATATTAATGAGGGGTATCCTGAAAACCCGACACGGATCCAGCCCTGGAGTTGTACAACCCTGATAGGGAGCAGCAGGGGGGCGGGGCTGTTAAGGATGGCTGCCAGGCACAGAGCTATAGAGGACAGGAAGTGGATTGATACGACAAAACAATGCGATTATGCTTTATTGCCATGACTAAAAACACAAGTATTGCCAAAGCTGGGTTATTCATGCCATATGCTTATAAAGGTATGTTGTTTATTGCCTAGTCATGCAAGTTGTGCTGTATGCTATTACAGATGGCTTGCCTTACGTGGCATGGCTGCTGTGTAATGAGAGGCCAGGTGGGGTTATAGCAGTGTCGCCTCTTCCAAGTATGGCTGCCTCGCGCAGCGCTATATAGGGGAAGATGCGTTTTATAAAATCCTGGACGTTGTGCACAGAGCTATGAAGCTTGGCTAATGAGCAGGAGAAGTAATTTGAAAGTATGGCAGCCGTTCGTGTGGCCTCCACGTTGAGCTACCAAGTACCATTAATTAAGACAATAACGCCTATCATCACGTTGCTTAGAAGCCGGAGAATCCGTCTTGTTGTGCTATATAAGAACAGACATTTTTGGCGCTGCGGGGAGGCGGGTGGAAGGCTGTGGGGCATACTGCTGCAGGTGGCGGGGGGGTCGATGGAGGGCCTGTGAATTTACGCATGGCGTGCACAGGGCTGTGAAGGGAAGTGCAGGTGAGGCGTCCTTAATTGCCCGGCGAAGCTCGCGTACAACATGTCCTCAAAGAGAGAAGAGCAGGGCTGGCGGAGGATCAGCTGCTGCTGTTTCCAAGCATTGAAGCGCGAAGAAGGGCCTGTTTGTGATGGCCCTCTCTCTCGTACAAAGGAGACTTGTCATTGTGGGATTCCCCCCCCCCCCCCCCCCCCCCCCCCCCCCCCCCCCCCACCTCGTGCCGCAACCCCCGCCCGCCTCTTGTCAGTAAAACCCTTTTCAAGAAAGTAGTTGAGCAACACGGCCAGGAAACGTGCGGAGGGCAGATAAGGGCCTAGGCTGGACAAAGAGGGCTTGGTTTATCACAGGGCGGCGAGCGAGCACCTAAGATAGGGAAGTGGAAGAGTAAACGCGCGAGCCTACCAGCAAGATTACAACGCGGCCCTCGGCGCGTCCTTTCGCAGCTGAGGGCGGGGGTGGTGGCGACGTGTTCTCGTGTATTTCCTGGTATAGGCCTAACCTTTCACCTTCCTGCTGACTTTCTTCCTCGCTTCGAGATGCCTAGCCCCGTAGAAACGAGCAGGAAGCCAAGTGTCCATCGGTTTGCCCTTGTGTACAATTAAGTCCAAACAGCACCCCCCACTCCCAAGGCCAATGTACTCTTCCCGTTTGGACTACAGGCGCAGGGAGAGTTTCACTTTCAGCTATGCACACATGGGATTTGTAAAGCGCCCGCGTAGCTGGGAAGCAAAAGAGCGCAGTACAAGCGGTCGCACCCATGGGTGGCTAAGGAGCTATGAGGAGTTAGGGGTGCTGGGGAGAGGAGAGGCGGCTACCGAAGTGTGCAAATGGGGTTGAGTGCAGCAAGGGGCTCACCCCAATAGCGGGGGGGGGCACAAAGAATGTTCAGGGGGGACACGAAACTAGTAATGGCATTTGCCGGGGGTGGGAACAATAATTCATCGCATGGCGGGGGCTCATAAAACAATACGAGTACCACTGGAGTAGGGACTTGGGTTCCTTCCTGTATTGCAGGATGGAGTGGGGAGGCGGAATGGGGCAGGCAGTCTTATCTGCCCGCCACGGTTGCATTCTGTAGGTTTCTCGGTTGGGGCTGCTAGACCCCACCCACAGACATTGGCTCCTGAGGTGTGGGGGTTCTTCGCCTGATCCGTTACTATGACATCTATTGGACCTCCTCTGCGAGGGGCTCAGGAACCTTCCCCCCCTTAAGAGTTTGTGTAGTTGGAGGCTACTAGCCAGCCATAAAGTCACTCTCCACCTCAATTCTATACACACACTGAGCACACCATTTCTTACTCGCCAAGAGTCCAGTATCACTGGCAAGTGGTTATCTTTAGGTGTGAAGTTCTGCCACCCAGTGCCATCCACCCTCCGAGAGCAGCCCTGAATTGCAGAATAGGACAACCTGATCTGAGCTGGCCTGTAGGACAATACCTGGCATACAAAGCGTGAACCAATGGGGGTTAGTTTGAGTTATGGGTCAAATTATTGACCCAATATGCTTTGAAAATGTTTATGCCGCACATTGTACCAAAAAAGGCCCATGGGCACTGCTTGTTTTGTTGCAAAAAGCAAAGTATTATGATGGCTTTGTTTGTGCCGCCCTACTGATGTAGCCGAGTCGGGGTGGTCCCAATATCCTGCATCTTTAAGGTCCTGCTTTTTCTCCGGGGATGCTGTGTCTGTCCACCAGGGCCACACTTTCCGGCTGTTCGCAACCCCTGTTCTTGGGGAGCCTTGATTGCATGGATATTACTGTGCGGTTTCATTACGAGAGAGCCACAATGCGCCAGGAGAGCTCCTGACCGACATGCACGAGATAGGAGATGTAAAGGCAGAGCAGAGCGGCAAGTTGGAATTGCCAGCTGGGCAGGCCCTGATAAGGAGCTTAGCGCAGAGAAATTGCATGGCGTCAAGATTTTGTAATGGGTTTAATGAGTTAATTCATTCCACGCGATTTACCTTCGCCAATGCAAGCTGGCGTGTATCAGTGAGGTCATTGAAATCAAGGAAGGACTTGGGCACCGAAGCATTACATGATTCACTATTTGCCCAGGGCTCCAGGCAGGTCGAAATATGCCCCATGCACCTGCCAAGCAAGGGCCATCTGGAGCTGAGGCACAGGTAAGTGGGGGGGTGACGCATGCAGCTTTGGGGAGGGGAAGAGGACAGAGGGCCAGTGCAATGGCTTGTGAAATCAATCCCAGTCATTGCTTTGATACACTTAAAATAAAGTGCCGTGTTACAACCCCAAAAAAACCTCCTATTTAATGAGAACATCACATACCTGCCTATTGTCCTCGCACAAGGTGTGGTGCTAGGTTTCCACAAATGTTCACGACCATGCTGCTTGTACCGTGAATGGGTTTGGTGGGGACAATCTGGGCAAATGTTTCTCTAAATTCTACATGACATTTGCCAAATCTGTGAGTTCATTGACCGGGAGTGAGCTGTTTCATCATCGCCGCCTCATTCATGTGCAGGATATTTTAGGAGGAACAAAAGTTTGAAAACCAATTCCGTTTTGGTGATTATTGGTGAGCTCCACTCCTAATCGGGAATAGTTGCCAGGGTCAATTATTGTAATCTACTGCTCCACTCAAAATACCCCCTGGCATAAAGAGTTGCAAGATGCTGCGTTTGTACACAGAGAACCACTGGCACCACAAAGGAACACGTCTAGATCTACCTACTCCAGGTGTTTGAGGTGGGCTTTCAGCTAGCACCAGTATCTGGTATATGGACTGATGTATACAGAAATGAAAAGCAAGCACTACTAGTGGAGGTGCCCCCAGAGCGGAGCCCGAGCTGTTGATGGCAGACACAGCTCTGACTAGCACAGTAACTCATGGGTGATACAGCACCATTGGCCAAGCAAGAAACTCAAATTAATGGGGCATTGCCAACTCATCCTAAGCGGGAGTGCTACCTCTTGGGGATTTAGGGGAAAGGAAGACTAGAGAAGCTTGCATGGGGGTGGGGGGTGTTGGGCATGGTGAGCACTCGCAGACCTTTAAGTGCTTCCCAAAGTTGAGTTGACATTTCTTGATGTCGTGGTCCAAAAGAAAAACAAAGACCAACCAGTCCTAGAGTTACTTTGGTCCATAGTGGGTAGGCTTGGGATTGCTGGCAAGGGGGTATGTAGGTGCTATGAATGGGAACTTGAACATGACTATCAATTATTTTACAAAGATATGCCATATGAACTTGCCCTGTCTGCCTTTAGCACTTATCCTCGACATACCTGCTGTTAACAAGCCTGGGTACGGCTGCCTGCATACTCCACCCAGAGACCAGAAGGCCCCCACCCACTCCTTGGCCTGGGGGGAGGCGCCTTGGGTGTGGCCCACCGAACCTTGGTTGTGCATGTCTGGTTGCATGGGTTACAGCACCAACCCTTAAGGCAGTGGTCTTCAAACTTTTTTGGCCAGGGCCCCCCTGAGCAAAATTTGGGCAGGTCGGGACCCCCCCAGAAATGCCAAATGGACAGTATATATTGCGCGCCGTCACCTGCTCCCATCAAAGTCGCTGGGCTCCCTCATCCCACTCCTACCCAATCGCTGGTCTCTCCCCACCCCATCACACACCCAGGGCTCTCCCCACTCTGCTCCCATCACTATCCCATGGTTCCCGCCCATTGTGCTCCCACCATAGTCCCTCGGTTCCCCCATCCCGTTCCCAACACAGTCTGAGGGCCAGTGGCGGCTGGTGAATCTTTTTTAAGTGGAGGGGCATTAAGGGGAGGTTCGGGGGGGTTTCCCCCTGTGAATTTTTTTTTAAATAATAGGTTAAAATGTTGCATTGTAGAGCATACTTTTAACAAAAAATGGGTAAATAGCCAAACAGTTTGCAATTGTTGCTGGGAGTCCAGGGGGCAGGCATTGATATTTTATTTCTATTGCGCTCGTACACAAGTGTTTCAGAGCGTGACAAGGCAAGGGAGGGGAACAGAGGAGAATAAAACAGCGATCTTACTAGGCCCAGTGACATTGAGAACGCGCAAGTGTGAGGGGAAAAGTGCATGGAAGGGGGGAGAAGTGGAAAGTGCGAAGCAGAGGAGAAACAGATAAATAACAATAAATAAATAATAAAGGCAACAAACAGTGGTAGTGCAGCCAGCAATTTGCAAGTGCTACGTTTAAGGCAGCAGACATGGTAGGTCTGATAAGTGCAGGAAGAAAGATGGTTCTCCTCAAGTTTTAGAGTGGCAGGGCGCTGTTCCAGAGGGAGGCCCCAGCCGAAGACGGAGATCTACCCCCAGCTCGTTTCTTTGATAAACGACTGACCCTGAGGGAGTTGGAGGTAGAGGAGTGAAGAGCTCGAGAGGGGAGGTATTTGCGGAGGAATAGCTGAAGGTATTTTGGACCGAGGCCCCAGAAAGCCTTGTGGACAAGGCAGAGGGTTTTGAATGATAGATGTCCGGTAAAAAGATACCATCCCTGTCCCCTGGGCCCCACTGGTCCTAACACAATGAACATGATTATGTGTATATGCAAGGCGCTGTACATTCATACAGCAATCACTCTATCATTCACATGAGCATCCATCACCATACACTCACTCATAACGCATCCATACACATGTTTAAATAAAAACAATGAACATAAACGTACCTTCTGCATTGGCCTGTGTGTGGGTGCTGCTCCAGCTGCTCTGTCCGTATGTGCGAGGAGGCGCAGGAGCTCCCCCTCGGACATACAGACATGCAGTGCCCCAGCCAGCATTTCCAATGAGCTATGCAATGCTGGCGAAGCAAAACGCCCCAGCACTTGCATGGCTCAGTGAGCATGTGCGGCTGGGGAACTAAACTGAACTGTCAAAGGGAAACAGTGTTTCCCTTTGACAGTTCAGCCAGCCCAGGAGCACTCCATTAGCTGGATAAAGCAGCTGAGGGAGTGCTCACTGTTTCACTGGGCTGGCTCCTTAGCTCCTCCATAATGGGTGAGGGGCCACTATGCAGTTAGTAATGTTGACCATTGTTGCTGAATATATCACAATTTACTTACATTTTAACACAAAGCACCCCTTTGGGTACTATTGAAACAGTGGGCTTCATAACTACTCTGGCGGTAGCTGTGCCGGTAAAACCGGCACGGCTGCCACTGGAGTTGCATCCGGGTCTGGCACCCGCGAATGGGCAATTACTAGGTCATGCCGAGTTAGGCGGACATGATAATTGCCCTTTCGAAGGTGCCGGTAGATCCCCATTCCCATTTGAGCCCCATATGGCTCAAATGGGAAGAGGGAGCTCGGATGCACCGGCACCGTTAATAACGGTGCCGGTGCATCCGACGAGCTGAGGTCAGACCTGGCGGGGGCTGTCAAGCACCCACGAGCACAACTCTTACTATGGCGGAACGGTAGCAACGGTGCCGGTAGCTTACCAGCACCGTTGTTACTGCTCCGCCATAGTAGTAATGAGGCCCAGTCTGTGACTAAAGGAATGAATATCCATTTACAACTGTGGGCCACTTTTTCATTGTTGCCTGAGACAGTTTCATGCTTCAGCCCGCCCATGTGGGCCACCCCTGCCCATTTCTTCCAATCTAAAAAAAAAAAAAAAAAAAAAATCTTTTTTCATGCTGAGCTCTCAGGGCCCCCCTGGGATGCACCCACGGACCCCTAGGGGGTCGCGACCCACAGTTTGAATACCACTGCCTTAAGGGATCTTGAGGAGTGAAGGTCCCGGTTTTGCTGCGCTTCCAGAAACACAACACACTGCATCTTGGCAAAGTTGGGAGCCCCAATTACCAGGCGAATTTGGTTTATAGGCTGCATGTTCTTCAACCACAGCTCACCTACACTGAAGTATGATGAGTGCCTGATGCAAACTATGATGCCAGTACACCACACCCAGAAAGCCTGAGAGGAAGGGACACAAACCCTACAGGCTATGTGATCAGGAAGCAATGAAGCACACAAGGGAAACCTACTAAGCAATCATCAACACTAGTGAGAAATCAGTGATACTACAGGGATCAGAACATAAGCTATACTGCCCGTGGGAAACCCTGAGAAAACTCTCCATTCATCCACCTAGTGGATACCCGTGAAGAAATCAAAGTGCCATTGAGAATGCAAGATTCTCTGTCCTGAAGAAGGCGGCGAGTCATCCACTCCGCTGAAACCGGTTGACAAATTTCAGAGTTGATAGGCTGATGACCACAACTCCGAGATCCTACATACATTTGAAGATAGGGCTCGAATAATCATGCATCATTTTAACCTGATCTAACAGTAATAGGATACTAACTGGTAGATTTTAAAATTGTTTCTGAAGCTGAAGTTGGCCTATATGACCATAACCGTTTACTATTCATAAGACACATTGACGGTGGCGGTAAACATAAAGAAGAGAACCGACCACCAACTAATGTGCACTAATTAGTTTGTTTTAGGAAAGTAGTGAGAGAGCTGAGGGCTAGTATCTCTACACCCCCTTGTAGGCGGCACAGCATCGCTTTTCTAGGGATGGGTGTGCCAAACATTCGGGGACATGAGATAATTTGAACACGGGGCCAGTGAGTTATCTATAGGGACTTAGATCCAGGAATAACTTATTTTTTAATGAAATAACTACTGTCTACTTTGAAATGGAGCCATCAAAATGTTCATACTCTCTTTTGCTGCTGCTCCTTTTGAGGATCCTTGCATTAGTCAAGCTTACTGGTTTGGGGGTCTTATCCTCATTTAACCATGAGTACTATATAGAAATGTACTAATGATATTTTTCCCCCATTGAAGACTAGCTTAGAGTATTTTGGTTAAACCGTCCAAAAACATGGTTATTAAACCCTTCAGCTGCAGCAGGAATTCCTGCCACAGTTTGGGCCCATATTTAACCAGTTAAGGATTTTGGGATGCCACACACCTACCTGCATTGGAGCAGGGAAGGGCAAGCTTCCCTGGGTTGTATCCCTAGGAGCTTGCCCAACTCTAGCAGCGGGAAGTAGCCTCCAGTGTTCAGGAGGGTTGAAGGATTAGAGGTTAGCGCAAATGAAGAACCACCCAAAAATGGACTACAAGTGCCATGTCGTGCCTCTCAGGCCTTCAAACAGATACAATGAAATAGTAAGCCAGAATGGACCTTCGCGTAGACAAATATGTGTCACGGTAAAGAAAAGTAGATCGGCAAACCACTAACTCCATAGCATTGACTGAGAAACCAGTGGAATGCCATGATCCTTGAGTACCGGTAGCTCGCAGGCCTCTTGACTTGGTTGGCGAGTTTTTCAAACTCCTCCTCTATTTAAACTTCCTGCAGCCATAGCTATGCCGAAACGTTGTCTTAAGTGGTGCAGCCAGGTGACTCAACATTTACCACCACATCCACTAAGAATTTTGATGCAACTTCTCGGCTCACCCCCTGAAACCAAACCGCTGGCATGGTTTGCCGAAACTGCTTGAATAGGGGCATACCCTCCTGCGCCAGTGACATGCTGATGCCACTCCATCAGCATGCATCCACTTGGAGAAACACTGGCAGAAACTCCAGTGAGAACCAGCCGCCCTGTCTCAACATGGCCACTCTCTGCAATTTTGCCACATGCCCAGGCGACGCGTGTGAGCGTTTTCTCAATTCACACAGAACCCCGCCTATTGGATGGTCCCACAGATTAACGTTGGTAAGCAGCATGATATGAAATATTGAGCGCTATGCAAGAATCCTGCATATGCACATGGTACAAACACTACTCCCTCTCCCTTGTGATCTCTGGCTGTCTTTTGAGTGCCCAATAGACCAAGACCTCGAGGGTCATATCGGATATGCTAGACTGCTCACAGCGCGTTCCCCTTTTGGAAACCACAGCAGTTGCATTTTCAGCCTGTCTGTTATGCTGGTGTCTGAACGCAGCCCTGCCTGAAAGATATGAAACACTACTAATGCAACTGAAACCGAAATTGTACACACACAGTGCATTTATTGGAGATGGCAGGCAGTGATGCTTCAACAACTTGCCGCTTCGTGTGGTTGGCACTTGGCTTTCTATTAGGTTGCCATACCATGACAGGGTGCTGCATTGCAGAGGACCGTACTTTAGGAAAGGGCAACTTTCCAGAGTGATAATGGCATCCTCCTGAAGTCTATATGGATATTAGTACACTGAGTAATATTATAGGTATGTGAGTTATTTTGGAGCAGGAAAATTGTTTGCGGTCAGTATCAGAGCTTGACTTCCTTAGCATTCCATGACCACCAGTCTGGCTTCAGAGCGGCGAGAGGCACGGAAACTGCTCTCCTGAACATCCGTGAAGATCTGCTCTCCAACCTTGACTCTAACATTCCCTCTGTCCTCATCCTACTTGATCTCTCCTCTGCCTTCGAGACGGTCAACCATACCATCCTGCTCAACCATCTCATGATTACCTGGGTATCACTGATCAGGCTCTGGCCTGGCTGTCCTCTTTCCTCTCTGATCGACCCTCCCAGGTCCAACTTGGGTCCTTCCTATCATCTATTTTCCTCTCTACATGTGGCTTTCCCCAGGGGGTCTAACCTCTTGCCCTGGCTTTTCAACCAAACCTGGCAACCCTTGCTCACTGTATTGCCATTTTCTGCTCCAATTCGCAGTGCTACGCTGATGACAGTCAACTCATTTTCAGGCTCCCCTCGGCCACCGCCTCTTCTTCTCTCATCTCTGACTAACTGCCAATCAAGTTTGGTGTGCCGCAAATGACCTCTGTCTGAATGCCAGCAAGACGGAGATCCTTCTCATCGGCACACCTCCACCATCCTTTTCCCTTACTCTGCGGCCGGCCTCTCTTGGCCCTCCTCCTACCCCCACCTACAAGGCTAAGAACCTTAGGGTCATCTTTGACTCCACCCTTTCTTTCTCCTCCCACATCTCTGAGGTCTCAAAAAAGTCAAACTTCCTACTGCACCTCCTCAGAGGTACTCTGCCTTTCCTCTCCTTCCCCCAGAAGCTCACTGTCTCCCAAGCTCTGGTTCTCTCAAGGTTTGACTATTGTAACAGCCTCTTCCTAAATCTACCTGCCTCTACTCTCTGCCCTCTGCAACTAATCCAGAACCAGACTGCAAGACTTGTCCTTGGCCTGAAGCACTGGGATTGTATATCTCCAGCTTTGAAATCTTTCCATTGGTTCCCAGTGGATGCAAGGATTAAATTAATTCAAAACCCTCTGCATTGTCCACAGGGCTTTCTGGGGGCTGGGTCCAAAATACCTTCAGCTATCCCTCTGTAAATACCTGCTCTCTTGAGCTCTTTGTTCCCCTACCTCTAACTCCCTCAGGGTCAGTCGTTTTTCAAAGAAACGTGCTGGGGTTAGGTAGATCTGTCTTCGGCTGGGGCCTCCCTCTGGAATAGCCTCCCTGCCACTCTAAGACATGAGGAGAACCATCTCCTGTTCTGAAAGCACCTCAAGACCTTCCTCTTTGCTTCTGCCTTCACTCCCTCTTTCCCCTGCTGATCTGTTCTCTTGGCACTGTGCACCTGGCCACCCTCTGTCCCCAGGGCCCAAGTACCTGCTCACCTTGCCACCCTCCTGCACTGCCACCTGGCCACACCTTGAACTGGGGACTGTATGTGTACCCATACAGTGCCCCCTCCCATTGTCTTCCTTTTCTGCACCTATTCAGACTTACCCAGTCTGGTGCCGTAAACCCTGCACTTGTCACTTGCTGGCCGCACTACCACTATTAATTTCCTCTATCTATTTATTTTTATTTATCTGTTCTCCTATGCTCCGCACTCTCCTCTCTCCCCCTTCCTTGCACTTTCTCCACTTTCCCATGCACTTGCGCGGTCTCATTGTCACTGGGCCTAGTAAGATCGCTGATGTATTCTCCCCTGTTCCCCTCCCTTGCATTGTCGCGCTGTGAAACACTGGTGTACGAGCGCGATACAAATAAAGTATATCATTCTGATGTTGCAAGAGGCAGTCAGTAATCACTGCCATGTTGCATTTGGGAGTAATAAGCCCATGCAATCTTACAGGGCACTGTGTGAGTGGCACAAGCTTGTTTGCCCCGCAGCTCACTATGTGGAAGAGCAAGCTCTTGGGTCTCGTAGTGCAATGAGCAAGCGGACAAGACAACTCTCAAAGTCACCACTTTAACATTGCAGGCCCGGTGTTCGGGGTTAAGGACAGAGATGGGTAGCAGTCGAAAGGATTTGCAGTGGTGGGTGGCAGTGAGTCTCCTGATCGGAGGGTTCGCGTTCTGATCCAGTCCTTGGCAGAAGTTCATGCTCAGCTTCGCTAGATGTTCGTCCCACATCTCGATGTCCAGTTCTCTGTGAAGGTCAGCTGTCCTTGTAAAGAGTGGCGCTCCAGCCGCTATCTGCAGGGTCTGAACTATCTGGTGTTTTATACGTCAGGGTAGGTCAGACGATCGCCTTGCAGACTTTGATCTTTGTCTGGAGGGGCATGGACTTGGTCTTCAGGAGTGGGTAGAGAGCAACCATCTTTCCTAATATCTTCTGTGGAGTCTTCTCAATATGGCTTCATCAGTTGAGTTTGCTGTCCAGGGTCATGACGAGGAAGCGGTTGCTGCTCTCCCACTTGATTGTCTCCCTGTGCGACTGGGAAATATAAGGCCCCTTTGGGCTGGAAGGGGATTCTTCATGCCTGTCCCCTAATGGGCTCTGCCCCCTCTACCCCCCCGGTGTCCGACCTCCCCTCCAGAGGAGTGGTAGCAACCTGCGGGTCAGCCCACTATGACTCACTTTCGTCCCACATGGAGGGTTGGTGCAGCGGCTCAATGCTGTCTGGTAGGCTAGTGGCAAAGATGAGGACTTCATGGAATTGCATTCAAAAATTGGGAGCTTTTTGAAGAAGCAACCAGCAGCTACGGTTAAACGGTAGCGGAAGTCCCCTGCTCACTTTGTAGTCCTCACACACCCACGTTTAAGTGACAAGTTACCCGAGTAGGACCAAGGATGCCCTCAAATGAGGGTAAAGGCATCCAGTGGGGTAGTAGGTGTTCTGAGTGCAATGTCCTGCGCTTCGCTAGCCCGCAGCTTTTGTTCCATTCCCATCGCCTCAGGCGCATGGCCATAGGGCTGCGGGAGCCTGGGCCTCTCGGGAATCACTTGAACAACTCCATTTCCAAGCTGCAGATTCCTTCTCATCCTAAAGGAAGGAAACGGGGCAATCGCAAGGCACAAGAAGCATTGTGTCTGGAGTACGGAAGCGTGTCCCAACACAGCTTTCAGTGATGGCACCAGTGACATTTATCGCCATGTGAGGATCTGTAGGGGTACAGAACCTTTAGTAAAAAAACAGAATCCTTTGGACTGAAATGCAACTATTTAAAAACGGGGGTGCTGGTGGTCGTGGTGGTGGTGTTGGTGGTGTAAACATAGCAGTCCAGCATGATCCCAATCTCAAGATTCCAATTGAGGGATGCTTTTCTGCTGTCCAGGGCTGGCCTTAACAGCAGTAGGGCGGTAAAACAAAATAATGCCCCCCCCCCCTTCCCGGTCATGCAGGGGTTTGAGGGGCCAGCACATTTTTCTATGGACACCGATGCAAAAGCATCAGCGCCCTATTGTTAATAAAAGTGCCCGCTACCGGGGCACGTTTAATTTCAGTAGGGCGCCTGCCGTGCTTACTCCCACCACGCCAGCTCGGGGGAGACCTTGAAAGACTCCCCTTGAGCCGGCGTGGCTGGAGCTAATGGCGGCCCAGGCCATCGCCCGGGTGGCCCTGCCCCAAGACCGGCCCTGCTGCTATCTGAATAGAAAGGAGAGGGCAGTTTAAACTGCAAGGACATGGCCATCCTCGTTACAGCAACACCCACTAATGAAACGGCTCAACGCTCAGGCAGAGCCACAGATTAATAACACACTACCCCCTTCCTAGTGCACAGGTGATGATACTACATTTCTAGAATTACTTATCCGAACGACAGGCCAGACTGACTTTATCCTATTTTTTTTTTTTTGCACATAGTATTTAATTAAGAGGGACCAGTCGCAGAACCATGTGTACTGAGCTGGCCAAAATAAGTGGACAGTAAAGCGGCCAAAAACAAAATACACAAATCCCTCTGCAATACTACCTTGTATGCCTAACCATGTGTGCTTCTGGCATTGTACAAATCTTCGATCCAGTTTGTGGTTGATGCAAATGTTCAAAATGATCCATGCTCCTGAGAATCCCGTTTAAAGATTCAAAGTAGTTTCAAGGGTCAAAGCGCTTCTTCAGGGGTCAACATGATGCTGTGGATATTTCTTTTATGCTGTGATAAAACATCACTGCTGGAGAGTCCAGAGTGTCTGCGGCTAAGGGTTCCACTTGGACCACAGCTCTCCAGTGTTAGGCTGCACTAGTCGTGTGTGCCTCTGTCCCTTCTGCCCGTGCTTCTCATGCTACGACTGCACAGGTGAACATTACAGCAATTTTGGTTCACGCGTGATCCTTGGACACAAAGGGCAAGGAAGTAGTATAGGGAGTGGGACGCACACCTAATCTTACACACTGAGACTGCTACCCATCACGGCGAAGACCCTGTCAAATCGGCCTTATTGTGACAAGTCCACACAGACCATGAAGAAATCCAACCCACAACTACACACTTAACCCGAGAGGATGAAGTAATGATATGATAAGTTATTTATAACGCGCTTAATACCCAGAGGTTTCTAAGCGTGGACCCGGGAATCGAACCTGTGGTGCTCTGTGTCGTCTTGCTTCCAAGGTGAGCACGTTGCCCCTGAGCTATCCTCCCGAGGCTCGGCACCAGTCATCACTGACGATGGATCAAATCTATCGGCAAGAAGAAGAAAGGAGCTCGGGTACTCCTCTTTGTTGTTTGGTGGCATGTAACCCAGGAGCTGGCTTTAGCTCCTCATTGACTCTTAATTTCAAGCCTTGCCCACATAACCTAAAATGTTGCTGCGAGCAGGTCAAACCCATGGCCAATCTCATTGCCAAGAACACTAGAGATCTGAACAGCCACGTTGATAACCTACCCAGCACGGCATACAGTCTAAGATCACGGGGCAGCAGTGACACTCAACTAAACACCCGAATGCACGCGCTAATCTGGAGCACGAGGCTGAGTCCTGATGGCTTCCAGCACTGTGTGGCGTCACGGGCCGGCCGCCTGTGGATGTCCAAGGCTGCAAGTATGGGTGGGCGAGACAGGACTAGCTCTTCGCCTGCCGCCCTTCCCCGTGCTCTCCCCGCCCGGACTTTTCTCAGCCGTGTTCCTCCTTGGTTGACCTGCAGCGCTGGCCCCGCTTAGCCCCCACGCCCCCGCCTGCAAGGAGCGGATGAGGACCATCTCCCAACTCCCCACAAAGTCACTCAGGGGAGCAGGGTGATGCTTTAAGCACCCCTATCAGCCATTACCATTAGTCAGTTGTGTGGAATGTTTCACAGAGTGAATAATTGCCCGTCTCTCCGTCTGTGGGTGGGGGTGTGTCGTGTATTTATTGCTGAAGAGAGGCGCCTAGTTAACACCGCCTCCCTTCTCGGGGTCACAGGCCTGGCCTTGAGAAACGTTGCACTGAAGGATTTCGGTTAAGGTGAGGTAAAAAATACAGTCACATGCGACCAGAAAACCAACCTAATTGGGAGTAACACTCGGTCACTATGTATTTTTTTGTTGTTTTTTTTATAAATGCATCAGGCGCGGCCTCCAGCCTGGGGTGCTTTGTGCGTGTCAGACACGTCTTTGCCGTGACTGTGCGCGCGCTCTGAGCTTGATGGGAATGTGAAGAGACACTCTTGCGTCTTATTTCCCTCAGGGCATTCAGCCTCTTCCTGTTCTCGCGGCACCTCCCCCATGTCTCTGTAATCTTTTTTTTTTTCTTTTCCAAGTCTGCGCTCTTGAATGCTGTGAACTAAAAGCCCAGTGAACCCATAAACATTAAAGTAAAGGTTACTGCTTAAATGACTCAATTATGTGCTTCCTTGGCTCCAGCCACAACCCCTTTTTCGGATTCGCGAAATGAGCGAGGATGAACGTGTAGAGAGAGCTGTCCCTGCCAGTTGCCTGTTGCAGCTGAGGACTATCCCTGCCGGCTTGCTGCAGCGGGAAAGCTGCCCTTGCCGGCTTGCTGCAGCGGGAAAGCTGCCCTTGCCGGCTTGCTGCAGCTGGAAAGCTGCCCTTGCCGGCTTTCTGCAGCGGGAAAGCTGCCCTTGCCGGCTTTCTGCAGCGGGAAAGCTGCCCTTTGCTGGCTTGCTGCAGCGGGAAAGCTGCCCTTTGCTGGCTTGCTGCAGCGGGAAAGCTGCCCTTGCCAGCTTGCTGCAGCGGGAAAGCTGTCCCTGCCTTGCTGCAGCGGGAAAGCTCTCCCTGCCGGTGTGCTGCTTCACAGGTCTTAGGGCCACCCTGCTATTGCAGAGAGCTTTTGTTGTAGCAGAAAGTTCCTATGGACCGCTTGGTTTTGCTGGAGCAGCTCTTGACGGCTTACTGCTGCTGAGAGTTCTACCGTGCTGCAACAGAGACCTGTTCATGCAAGTTCTTTTCTGCAGTAAGTTCTTAGGGCCAGGTCAGTTTACTGCAGCATGAAACTGTTCTGCTGCAGAGAGCCGGCCCTGTTCTTGCCAGTTTAGCGCTGCTCAGAGGAGTTTGCTGCTGAAGGTAGCTGTTCTTGTCAGTTTGTTGCTGCAGTTAGTTTCTACGGCTATCCAGCTTCTTCGGAGAGCTGTACCAGCCATGTTACTGCTGACAAAGGGAAGTTTCCACAATCTTTACCCCAGCCAACTCCCTTGTTGAAACCTCATATTGACTTGCATTCCTTCATAGAAAACTGGATATGCCAGAAGGTGTCGCGAGGAACGTGGTAAATAACTGGGGGCATTAGGCCTTATTACAGCTTCCTGCGGGAGGAAAGGGAGATGCCAAAATTCTTCACCAAATTGTCTATAAAAGGTTCACGTAGCATCTTCGTTGTTAAACTCCTTTCTATTTTGTTATGGTATTCATTTTACGTTTTGTGGTTGATTCACTGGGGTTTGGGTGGAATGGGTGTGGTGTTCAGTGGTGATTATTACTTTATGACATCTTATGGTTGCCTAACTTAGCTCACCCTTTATTTCCTAGGCATATAAGTTGATTCTTCCCCTTATTTCTTTCTAACTGTGGCTCCAATATGTCTTACTCATACGTCCTGTCCCCTTTCCTCGATCCTTATGGGGGCGTTCCCCCAACATGGGGACGGTAGCGGAAACCTTTGGCAAAGAACAATTGAGCCTCCCCCTTTAAATTTAGTATAGTGCACAGGGCGTGAGAACAGCCCCCCCCCCCCCGAGAGCACTGCCCTGCGGCGCCTCATCTAAGTCCGTTTTTCTGCATGAACGGTGTCGGGCCTGGCAGCCAGCGTCTAAGCTTGTTTCGCTTTCTGCTTGCTCCCTGTTTTTGTTTATTCAATCTTATTTAACTTCCCTTCGGTGCCTCGCCTCCCCCGGTGCATGTTGGCTGCAGGAGGATTCACAAGCTGTGCGCCATGCGACCGCTCGTTCCCAGCCTCAGACCCCCATGCACTCTGTCTTGAGTGTTTGGGGCCCGCCCCCGCTGGGACGCATGTTCAGCTTGCAGTGCTGGCGGGAGATCTTCCACACTTCTCCTCTGCCCCACCTTAGGTACTTTGTCTCCGGTACCTCTCGTCAAGACAAGGGTAGGCCCTCTGTTCAGCACGGCTCCACAGAGTGGCGACTCCTTTCCGGGGTTCCCATGGAGAAGGGGGTTCCTCTGATTCAGGTACTGGCAGGCCCGAGGCTACCAGTTCCCAAGCCGAGGGGCCCAACCAGGCTGTCCTCAGAAGGGCGATCAAGTTCATCCTCTTCTTCAACCCCAAGGGGTAAGGGATTGTCGAGTGCCACTTCCAAGAGTCTGTTCATGACACGACTCGGCATGGCTACGGCACAGGTGCCGAGGGCATCCAGCCTAGTGGAGCTCGCCAGTCAGGGCATTATGACTACCGGCCATCCACCTGGGGGCTCAATGCCTATCAGAGGGATCCTTGAGGTAGATGCTTGTACTGCGGGTGCAAGACCCAAGGTGTATCCTTCCATGGCTGTGGCCTCTCGTGGCTCAGGGCCATTACACCCTATCGCCCAGGGTGTGGCGCAAGGTAGAGCCTGCCAGGCTGGTGGCCATCTTGGATCTAACTCTGGACCCTGCGGTGCTCTCTGCCTATTGAATGGGCTCTCCAGGAAGATTCCAGTTCCCTTCCCTCTAAAAGCGGTAGCAGATGGTACAGTACAGGGATCTGTTCTCCTCAGGGGTACATGTACCCATCGCAGCCTTATGGCTACATGCTTCGGGCACCTCAGCGCTTTAACCAGGAGCAGAGACCCAGTGCCTCAGAGGGCTGGGGCCCGATGGCTTGCAGGGACTACTTAGTCAAGTGATTCCTCTTACTCATCTGATCCCCTCAGATGAAGGGGCTCCTGAGGGACATAGTGAAGGTCATCTGGGTACCCCTCCCGTTCCTCCAGTGCTGCTGGTTCCAGTGCTGTTCCTTCCCCTCAGTCCAAGCTGTACCGGTTGTTCAGACCCCTCCACCTACTCCTGTACCACCAACACCTTCCCCTCAACAGCTGTTAGACCCGTCTTCGGACTTAGGGGGGGACACTGCTGACCTGTGTCCCCGGACTCCCCTCGGTCTGTAAAAAAAAAAAAAAAAAAGTGCGGGGGGCGAGTTGGACGATGACGCCATGACATCTGTTGAGGCCTGTAGGTGTCGGTAGTGCTAGCAGAGGTTTTGGGTAAGCGCACCACGGTCCTGTGTGGCAGCCATCTCCAGAGGGATCTTCTACAGGTGGCATGGAAGGTTTGAGAGAAGCCCAGGGCCAACGCCGAGATGAACAAGAAGCTGAACAGCAGGTTCAGGCTGATGGGCGGGGAGCCCATCGTCCTGGCCTCCGACCCACAGCCTCATTCTTCAGTGGTGGCTGTGGGCTCATTATATTCTAAACCATAATCTTTTGTCGTCCTCCACGGGAGCCACCTCCAGGTGTCTTTCCAAGGAGAGCAATGTCCTTGAGTCTTTGGAAAAGCGCTGCTATTCCATCTCAGGACTGCATCTGAGGCAAGCCAACGCAGACGCCCTATAGGTTCCGGCTAACCAGAAGCTGTGGCGAGAGCTCTGGGAATTTCTGCCGATCTCCCTTTGGCCAAGCAAGCCTTCTTCAAGGCCGGTCTGGCAGATGCCCTGGCCATTGCGTAAGACCTCATGGCGTCTTCGGTCTCCCACATCAACACAGCCAGCAGAGGGCTGTGCCTTGATGTCGAGATGAGGATGGCGTGGATGCATGCCACTAAGTTTTCATCTGACATGCAGGAGGGCCCTTTTTCATTCATCAACCGATAATGAGTTGACGAAGAAAACCTCCACTTAAACCACCAAGTCCTTGGTCATCCTGACAGAACCTGGACAGAAATCCTTCCCGCAGTCCTAGGGCATGACCAAGTTCAAACCCTGTGCTTTCCCCGGCTTCAAGGGGTTTCGGGACTACAGTACAGCGACAACAGGAGGAAGCAGCAGAGGACTTTGTGCTGGTTTTTCCACTCCCACGCCTCTGACGCCTGGTTTTTCCACTCCCACGCCTCTGACGCCAAGAAGCAGTGATATCAAAGTCTGGGAACACAGCTTGCCTGTGGGGGGTCGTTTGGCTCCTTTCCGGGACACCTGGAAGCATCTTTTCAGCAACCTGTGGATCCTATCCATAGTCTCCATGGACTTAAGTCTTCCTTTTCCTCTACCATCCTCCTTTTTTTTTTCTTTTTTTTTTTTTTTTTCCGTCAGATCGGTACCTAGCTTTTTTACGGGGGGTGCTTTCGCTCTTGGAGATGCAGGTGATAGAACCGGTTCCTCTTTCAGACAGGGGCTCTGGGTACTGTTCCAGGATTTTTGCGCTACTCAATAACAGCCAGGCTGGCCTGAGGGTTGTCCTGGACCCGTTATGTCTAAATCTGTTGTAATACTATACCAGAGGAGCATGGGGGGTGTCGGTATCAATAATACCACAGGTCAGCAGAGAATCTGGAGCTCATCCGAACCCTTATCCACTGGCAATAACTGAGAACTCAGCCATGTGCCAACCCGTCTTTATTCTCCAAAAGACAGGGATCAAACAGGAAACCACAAAATCTCTGTCAATCAGTGTCTGAACCGCATCACCTGGTTTTATGCCTTAGTGATGTCACAACCACCAATCCATTCCAAAAACCTAAGGGCCATCCCCATTGGGTAGCTCGGGTGATACTACCTATAGAAATTCCCTATGTGAGTTATTTCATTGGTCTTCCCGTGTCAGGTGGGCTCGCCTGAGACTTCTCGAAAAACTATATATTACTTTGCTGTAGGGTCACATGATGACCATTGGCCATTGCAACATTATACACCACCTCTGGGCTTGAGCATCTGGATTGGCTGTAGCGGGTTTTCCCAAGCCTGGGAACCTGTTCTGTTCACAGTGCTCAGTGTACCCTTTCAAGGTAATGAGAGATTGTGTGTCCCCATTGTTGCCACTGGTATAACCACCTAGCCCTATAGAGTGCCTGCAGGTTGGAATGTTCGGTGGACAACGCATGTATCAATCTTGTCGGCTTCGCTGGGAACAGCTCCTCTTCCCACCATGAGTAAATGGCCATTGCTCGGCTGGGTCACGTGGGTGAGGATCACAAAACTGAGCCCTTTGGTCTGCAATTATTTTGGATTTTATTCTGTATTTCACAGGTGGCTCACCGCCCCGGGAATCAGGAATTCCTGCGCCCTCGTCGTTGTCTGTGAACACTCTGTGTTTCATGCTGCAGAGTATGCATCTCTTCCACATTTTGAGGCCTATGGCTTAATGCAAATTCACCACAGTCATTCTATGGTTTCCTTATATGTTCTAATATTTTCTTTGGAGATTAGTAGTAATCGAGTCCTTATAGGTTCATTATATGTCTCCGTAGCTCCTTATGGTTAGTTGCGATAAAGCGGTTGCAAGTTCGGTCCGTGAATGCTTAGCTTTCTTGTGTTTCTGCATTTAGCTAGTGAAAAGAAAAAGCTTTTGACAGTATGAATATGGATCTGTCCTCTATCTACAGAACGGTGGAAACATGTTCTTCTTGTGTGCATGTGTGTCGGTGTAACTTTGTGCAGGAGTGCCAATTTTCTTTGTGACTAGCCCTCTATGTCGTGTTGTCACTACTGATGTCAGCACGGCTGGTTTTTATGATCAGTCAACCTGATCCAGTGATGAGACACCTGCCTCTTCAAAGCCGTCAACTGGATAGGGTTTGAATGGTCATCCGAGAAAATCTCTCTTCCCATACGTAGAATACACTGGTGCGCCTGGTAGTTCGCCGAACAGCGAGTTGCATCTCTCGTTTCACATCCTTCGGCCTGACCTGCGCGTAGGGGTCATGAGGGCCATTCCAGAGACCTTCTCTTCAATGTCTTTACTGCTGCAATGCTTTAAGATGATTACTCCCGCGAACATAGCCAAGTCTCTGTGTGAAGGGGACTGGAGGTTTTCCCTGGACCTCAAGGATGCGCACCTGCATGTACCCAGCTACCAACCTCTCCTGCCTTCCTTCTCTTCTTCCCTCCTGCTTTCTTTTTCTCACTGATGTTATTATAGTCTCACCACACCTTACTCCTCTCCTGTGCCCAGCTGGTACCCTGGTGGTTGTTTTTCTCTTCCTCTGCTACTTGCCCCCCCCAATCATCTTCCTCCTTCCCCGCGCTCCACTTCCTACCCTTTATGGTGCTTGCAACTCTAAGCTCCTCCCACTTGACGTCTACCCCCCTTTTCTTTGCTCAAGCTCTATTCTTTTTATTCCTCGCTCTTTTCTTGCTCTTTTCCACCTTCCTCTGCAGATCTTCCCCCACCCCTACCCCGCACTCCTCCACTCTCATTCCAGTCGCCCCTTCCACTCCTTTGTTGCTGAAAGCCCCCTTCTTTCATCTCCAACAATCCACAACTCTTGATGGCTGCCCTTCTGATTGAAGGTTGACTGACCCTCCCCTAAAGCCTGGGGTCAGGTCTGGGGCTGCCGCTCTGAGCGTTTCCCTTATGCAACTGGGGCAGGTTTAATGGTTGGTGGGCTTTGCCTGGGTCATTAACAATGCAAGGGCGTATGGGGCTCTACCCCAGGGTAGTCCAACTCCCAGCCTCGAGGGCCGGAAATGTGCATACATTTATTATTGTATGTAAATTCAACTCATGAATATTCATGAGGGGTATCCTGAAAATCTGGCATGGATCCGGCCCTCGAGACCTGGAGGTGGACATCCCTTCTCTACACTATGACTAAGCTTCTCTTGCTGTGTCTTGTGGCATTAAAAACTCCTGGCAGTCTGCCTACCTGTGTGCATATCGGGGATAATGGCAGTTATTCTGGGGCAGATGTTTGCAGGCTGTGGCAGCTGCTGGCCTACTTGCACTGTTAAGGGATGTGGCGTTAAACCCGGAACCATCTGGAGATCCCCAACCATGATGCAAACAAGGGAATCCCATGGCAAGGGGATGCTCCCTATCCCACCCTTGGCTGCAGCGTCACGCTGTGGCCCCTGTCCTCTTTGGCTCCCCGAGAATTTCCTCAGGGACTTCATCACAGTCTGTTTCTATCCCGTCACTTTTTGTGACTTTCATTTGGAGCATTCTCTAAGCGCTTGTTGACATCGGAGTGGACGGCACTCTCCGCTCTTCCTGCATACATTGTCTGAGGTGTCGGAAACAGTATAGGAGGATTTTACCCCAAAAAAAAAAAATGGTTGCTATGGCCAAAAGTTCTAAAAATGCTACCACCAAAAGTTCAAACCTTTTGGCGGTAGCACTGTAAAAAATAAAAAAAAATGGCCCTTGCAGGGGTGTCCCGCCGCGTCGCCCCGCTCACTACACTTCATGGTATAGTGAGAAGGGATTGCGGGGGCTACCCCCGCAGCATCCGTTAAAAGAAAAGGTCCACGAAGTCAAAGGGAACTGGCGCTGCAGAAACCCAGCGTGAAGATGAAGCTAAGTGGGGTTTGTTTATGTTGTGGGTGGGGTTGTGCTGAGGGTGTGGGTGGAGGGGTGTTATGGGTGTGTTGTGTGGGTGTATGTATGTGTGTTCGCAAGTGGAAGGTGCAAACCTTTGGTAGTTCGCACCTTTCTCATGTGAATGTTTCGCCTGCTGTAGTTTCAGCCGTGGGCAAATCACTTAGATTCGTCGGAAACTGTCACCAGAAGTCTGCCATAACCTTCTGGTGAAACCGCGCTGCCGCAGATCAGGATGCCTCCCTTCACCCCCATCCATCTTTCTTCCATAACTGTTTACTTCTGGCTGAGTCTTGCTGCCATATATTTGGTAGTCTCTTCCCTGATTTCTTTCAGCCCCACCGTACGTTCAATCACCCCAAAAAAATGAGAAAACGAAGCTAAAAAGATCGATTTAAAAAAAAAATGTGTTTATTTTTTGCTCACATTTGTATTAACAAATGTATGGGGGTGTGTGGGTAAGTGTATAACTTAAGGTAGGGCGAAGCGGAGGAGAGGGGGGGTGTTAGCGGCGGTCTCCTCGCTGCACTATTTTAACAAAGTGCAAAACCCCAGAAACATTTGAGGAATTATACCAAAAAAATGTGGACTTTTCAGCCTCGTCCCCTCCTGCCCCCCCGGTTTTTTCAAGTATTGCCAAGAACGCGTTCTTCCATTTAGACAGGCTACGAGGAGAACCTCTGCTAGTCTATCTCCCACAATTGGAAACGTTAGCACTCAAATTGTTGAATGAGTGCATTTGTTTTGCATGGTCGTTCGTTTTGTTGCTTATGTGTGCGCGCCGTAGGGCGATGGTACAGGAATTTGTAATAAATAAATACGCCCCCCTCCGCCCCCACCCCGGACTCACCTACTCTATTGAAACAAGATTTACATAGTTAAAACTGTAGGAGAGTCTAGAGACATGGCACCTGGTTCATATTTGACATGAAATGTCAACGCACCTGCCCCGATTTTTTTTATTTGACCCGGCATTCCCTTGATGTAAAAAGGCTCACAATTTAGCGGCATTTCACTCCATGGCCAACTCCAGGATACCCTTTCATGGTTTCCTGGCACTACCTGCCATCCAGCGGTGGGCCTACGCTGCATTAGCCCTGCCAGATGCTGAGAGCTTGGTCACAGGTTTTCTAATGCTCAGGAGTGCTACCATCTGAAAGCCGTAACTGCATGTCTAGCACACAGTACATCTAGCCTGAAGACTTCTCTCTCCTGCCCTGTCTGTGACCCAGACACAGGCTCCCAAGGTTACCCACGACCTCTGGGCTTCAAGGCACAACTCTGCTTGCATCCATCCAACATTCTGCGTCTCCTTTTTGGCTCTGACCATCCCTCCTGACGCGCACTCGCGTGCTGGTGTCCATTGAGGACTTACCCATGCACCCAGCCTCCACTAAAAAAATCTCGAGTCCGCATACAACACGTTGCAAAAAATACCAAACAACGGCCCCAATTTTCACATACATCGCACCCGTGTACACTGTAAATATCTGCACATGCACAAGGCACGAAAGGTTCCCTTTCTCCCCTATAAATATGGCCACAATGTAAAAACAAGCATTGGCAATGATACTTTTCAGCTTTTGTGTTGGCATGGGAAAGGCATTTACCAGACACTGCCATAGTGGTATTAACTGCCATTGATGGTAGCAGCTGCAACATTGTGCGGGTACCTGGGCATATGGTAGCAGTGCCTGGCAAATGCCTAATACTTGTAAAACAGCTAAAACTGTTGGCTTTGACAATGCTTGTTTTTAACAGGACTAAAGTGAAGGATATGCACAGTGCTTATAAATCGAGTGGGTGAAGGCAGACCTGGTAAAGACATTTTTATAACACAAGTGGCGAATTTCCACCTCCAATTAAGACATTAACTCATAGATGACTGGCAAGCACCTCGTACACAGTTTGAGCTAACTTTATCAACTAAGCATCAAAGAGATCCCAGAAGTTGATGGGAATGGCCATAGGAATTAGCAGCATGGCCAAGGGCAGTCAATAACCAAACAAAACCCACAAGCTTGGTGTCCCTCCTCATATGCCATTGCTCCTTAGCTGTACTCCAATGAAATAGTCTCGGCTGATAGGTAGCACCCCCTAATAGCTAAAACTAAAAATAAATGTTCATATCGAAGCATCTCCCTTATTGAAGTATGTATGATGAGAAGGGAAATATTAAATGGACTTGCGTTCGACAAATGAACAAATGCAACAACATGTAGGACTTAGAAGAAATATTGAAGAGAATAAAAAAAATGTAAGAATACAAGTGCGGTTTAAATATGGACATTCGATAAAAAATAGAAACGGGCAGGAGCTTAAAAGACATAACACTGACAGAAGTACACTTAGGTGTACACAAGTCTTTCCTCTACATTGTGCAACAAGGAATAAAAGTTTAATAAAGGCAAAGGAGAGAAAGAAATCTAAATATTTGCCTTTGTTCCCATGCTCCCTCCCTTTTTGCATTGTGGGCGCTTTGAAACACAATTTCTTCACGTAGAAGCACCTAACAAAAGCGCAATACATAAATACAATCCACTTCTGTTCTCCGTCTGATATTGCACTCACTTGTCTCCCGTTCTTGAGGGTGGTCGGGAGTTTTTGTGAACTGGCCAAACAACTATTGATCTACTCTAATATACTATTCAGAAGGATTGTAAGAGATTAAAATCAAAAGGTAAAATTATACAGTTAATCGGATCGCCCTGACCTATATAAGTTTCAGCAAATATATGATTGCATACCTGCACTGTTATTTCGTCCGGATCTATGTGATCACTGCGCCGTCCATAATTGTGACGGCCGAAATGCCGACGCCAGTTACAGCGTGGTGCAGTGATCATATAGATCACTGTGCCCGCTTCCCCGGCCTGCTTTTCCCTTCCTACTCCCACCCGCAACCCCCAATTTACCTGTCACGGTGACAACGCACTGTGTGCCGCCTGCACCCTGCTATCCTTGCGGCATCAGCTCCTCTCACTAATGTGGGTTAGAGCTGACGCCTCAAGGTGCTTTTCTTTTTTCTTTTTTTCGTGTCCCCCGCTTACCAAAATGGTAACCAAGGGACACCCCCGCACCTGCCAACTCCTATTACGGCGCCCAAGCAGAGCGGGGACACCCCCGCTCTGCTTGGGCACACTAAATGTCACCCTCATTTTGTGCGCCCCCAAAGACGCAGTAACTGCGGGGGCGCACAAATGGGGACATTTTTGTACGATTCCATTTCATACTGTACCCCTTCTCATGTTGCCTCTTCGTCCTGTACCCAGCTAGGTTTGCATCTCGACTATTACCGTACTATTGTAAAACACCTGGAAATTGGATTGATCAGCATGCATGCCAACCTCCCAATATAGGCAGGAGACTCTGGATTTTTCTTTCAAAACAGTTATTTTTTTACTTTCTCCCTCCTAAAATATTCCTAAACCCAATGCAATTCAGTAGGAAATGTGGATTCTCCCGCTTTCAGGCCAGTGGCATATTTAGGCTTTCTGCTGCCTTAGGCCCAAATAAGTGCATGGCCCTCCCAACTGTATTTCACCTCTACCAGACTCTGCACCTTCACCAGATTCCACCCCTTCATCAAACTCTGTCTGCGTTGTTCAAACGCTGCCCCTTCACACCCATTTTGGCTCCATGACATTATACAGACCTTTTTAAGATTGCAGGGATCAGAAGGTTATTGCTTACCCTCTATTAATTTAATTCAAGCCTGTCATCTTCCATGTTATGTTAGTTGGAAAGGAGTGTTTTCAGATCTCTGCTGCCCAAGATTTGAAGAAGGCAGCGTGTTATACAGTTGCACTAGAGGTAATTGTTAGAGCTAATTGGTTATGTCTGAAAATCTTTTAGAGATAACGATATGAACATACGCTGTCTGCCAATGAGAAGGTTGGAACAAGTAATTTTGGTTTTAGTGCTAATATCTGGTTTCGCTCACAAATTGCCTGCTGTCGCTCTGAGAAACCTCTAGGCTGGTCTGTAATATTAATGAAACGTAACTAAATTCCTACATCGGGTCTTGTCAAATGGTAAAGTTTACATATGAAATATATGCAAGTGGTAGAGGCACATCTTAATAAAAATGTTGAATAAAATGAACTCATCCCCCCTTCTCGTAGTTACAGAAATGGTGTTAGCAGGGGGCAAAATGGAAATAGGGCACCTGCTGCAGCCGATGTACCTCCCAATCCTTGGGCTGGGACGCCATTAAGATATGGCAAAATCACAAGAGAAGTGTGTAAACTCTGTCTGGGCATAGACGCCTCATTTAAGACGGTGGGGGAAGGCTCTTGGAATCTTTGGCTGTGCGTTCGCACGGTGGAGTGATGGATAAGGGTGACCCTGAACATTCATGTGTGGGTAGCGGCAGCATTCCTCGTAGCCACACAATGCTAACCAATGAAGTGGTACATACTGTTTACGTCATTGGTGTTTATGGAATTGTTCAAAATACCAAACACCCCGAGAGTAAAATTTGAGCAATGGATCGGGCGTTCCAGGACAATATTACCTTTGTGGGTGTGGTTTAGGCTATGGGTCTTGCCAGCTTGCACTTAAGGTAATTTAAAATGTTTGTTAACACCGTAGAATTAGTTGGACTGTACAATACAAAGGCACATTTTGCGATTTATGGCTATACATATAGATGTCCTGCTGTCGTTTGAAGTACTGGTAAACGATAAAAGTCCTACCTTGTATTTAAAATATAATTAATGTAAAGATTAGTTATGAGCATCACAGTTATGCATTGTGTGACATACTTTGCAGTTGGTTCTCCTGGTAGTACTGGGCGTGCAGCAGAAGGTCATCAAAGACGCATGTAAACTCTGCAGGGATGCCATTTGCCTGCTTAGCACTGGGAATCTTCTGGAAAGATGTCTGAATGGATGTCTTTATGGGACACCTTTACAGCTGTGAAATAGTGTGTACATTTGGAACACAGTTTTTGTTCTCACCCATCTATGGATTTGGGTATCCTTTCACAAGTTTCTTGATGCACTTGAGCATTCTTATTTACTCTTAGCCATTTTAACTTCTCTGTGGTCTACTTTGCACCTTCTGGGAAGCCACATACCTCTAAAATGTAGGGCCTGGGAGGGAAATACTTGTTTCTGAAAATCATTTTAGTGCCACATGTGGGAACTCTGTGCTTGATTTAAGCATAGGCATGTGTTTAATATTATAAAATTATGCATCATTTTTAACCTTTATTTTTTTTTAAGGGGAAACCCTTATTTTTTGCAATGGTTTAAAAAAGGCATGTCATGTATTTGAATATAAAAGTGGCTGCTTAACACAGTGTATGTGTGTATTGATTAGAAAGAACTCCAAAGGTAATGTGAAAAGGCACCAATAAAACCAATGAGGTTTTGCATATTAAAGAGCATTTTGGGAAGATAGGAATGACCAAAGAGCTTTACATCGGTCATGTATGTCTTTGAGAGTTGTATGACTTAATCACTAAATACCTAAAGCACACTTGGTTTGGTAAGTGTTTCCTTTTTAGAATTTTTTTTTTATATCAAAATTCCCCCTAACAATAAAGCGTTTCCAAATATCAAGTATATATACAAGTTTGGCTATCAAAGACTTTAGCTGTCAGAGTGGAATGGCTGCTAACAGCTCGAAATTACTTGCAGTGTTGTGGATCAGCCAGATTTGGAGAAACAAAATTGGCTTTATATTAAAATATTTACAACCAGTAAATTGAAAATGAAATGCAATAAAATGCTGCTCCTCTGGCAATCTGCCGCCCGAGGCCTGAGCCTAGTCACCCCTAAGGTAAATAAGCCTGTTTGATGCAAAATCTCCCTTAAAGTTGAACCAAATGTGGCATGCATGTGTGAGGAATTCGACTATACACATGGTGGGTGTGCGCTTGCTTGGACTTTTTGGAAATTTTAAATGAATTTGAATGATGGTACATCAACCTCTGGTAAATGTGTGGGGCTAATCCACACACATTTTCCTATGCTCACTGCACGGCTTATGCATAGACCTGTGTACTCTGGGTGGACAGTCCTCCCTGTCATATTTAGTTGGGATATGACAGGAGGAGTACGCAGTGCAACTCCAAAAAGGAGGAGAACCAAGCCTTCCTCCTGCCATGGCCAGCCTTATTAACTGGATCAGCCATGTCCTTTTTTGGGGCCCTGCAGCGGCGATTGCGATTAACATACTAATAGAGTGTACTTTAAACAGGCCCACATGGGGCCTGGCCGCCGAGGTTGACAAAGGAGACAGGAAACCCCAACAACCTTTCGTATGCACTGTCAACCGGAAGCCAGCCCTTAGTATCAATTGACTGAGAGCTGTCATGTCTAGTACTGCGTGTTTACAGTAGTCCATCCCGCAGGAAGACCCCAGTCATAAGATACAAGAATGTGATTTGCTGGATCCAGAGATTCTGTTCCCACTGCAGCTTCAAGGGAGACCTGCCTCTTTAATTTGGAACCACAGAGGGCTCCATTAATCGGAGAGCCCTTTGATCCGCAACAGACAGGAAGATGGGTGTTTTCACACATACAGAAGATTGTTGGTGGGGTCCCAGGATTGGTTCATTAAGGTAGGCTTAGCCTACACCAATCCCTGTGATCCTGTTGGCTTTAAATGTGGGCTGGGCCCCTCTTTTGGCAGATCTGAAGGCTTCACAGCAGAAGTAAGAACTCCTCATTGGACTCTAGCTGAAGGTAGTCTGCCTTACATCTTCCACCAGTGAAGGAACACCCGGACATCCAAGAGGGAAGCAAGATGCCTCCCGTAAACATCTCCCAGGGAACAGAGGGAGATACTGAATCCAGAGGACCCTCTAGCAGCTCGAGAACTGGTACCCAGTCAGCACACAACATACCCTGCTAGGCTCTGCAACAAGCTTCCTAGTGCCAGAGAGTTTCTGAACCTACAACAAAGGACAGGGCAGCTGCATGCAACACCCTCCTTAGCTTTGGGCTGTCCCCCTTAAAGGACAACATGAGCCCAGTGAAAAAATGAGGAAAAGTGCCTCAATGAGCATCTACCGACGTCTGTCTAAAAAGGACCTTTTCAAGCCAGTCGAGCCCCTCGAGAAGCATCAGAGTGAAATGCTAACTGTTACGCCGCAGTCGCTTAAAGGCATCTGAGATGTCTCGACCAGTGCTTCAGAACCCGCCGACCAGCACTGAGTCAATTCCTGACCGGGAGCCACTGTGTAGGCCAGCCTGCAGCCGTCCTTCCAGCTTCGCTTGCCAAACTGTTTGCCGCCTTATACCCGCAGCCGTCTCCTGACTTGAACTCTGTCACAGAAGCTGCAAAACGCCCGGAAACGGACTCGACCCTGTCGAGCACCAACAACACCTACAGCACATGGTTTGGACAGTCCCTTTCATCATTGGATAATGTCTTATCGCTATGTTGCAACTAACCAACGATACACTACCTTTCGGGCATAAGCCTGCCGTTCCATCCACGTTAGCAAAATTGAACAAGGAGGTTTATAATTTGCTTGCGTTTCCAATCTGTTTGGCTCTCTTCTGGTGTACTAGAGGTGTGGGGCTGATTGATGGTTTAGAAACAGATATTCATCCCTGGCCCACTGGTGCCCCGGAAGTTGATTGTTCACAGTATGCTCTTTCTCCTGAGCTGTGCTGTTTTTTTCACTTGCACCACCTTCTGTCACTTTTGACCGTTGCTTGCTCCTTGGTTTGGCAGTGCTAGGGATTTTTATTTTTTTTTAACGCTTTGTTGTCTTGACTACTGGTTTTATTTTGCCTTTTTTTCTATACATGTCTTTCTATTGCTGCTCTCCAAAAGGCTGTAATCGTGTATTCACTGCTTTGGCCATTTAGAGTGCTGCCATTTTCTTTGCGCTTCTTTTTTTTTTGGGGTAGTGGGGGGTATACAATAAAGGGTTGATGCTCTTGTAATGGTACTTTTATTTTTTATTCAGGCTTCTGGTACTCCATGGTGTGTGTTCAGTATTGCATGCGCCTTCAATGCGATGTCCTGTTTTTTTCATACGTGTATTTATTTAGCAAAAAATGTGCTTTGATCAGAAATGCTGTACGGGAGTGTAACTGTAAGCAGGCTCGGTGGTGGTTTTTAATATTGGCAGAGTTGAGTATAAGACACAAGTGACATGCAGTGCAGGATTCCTGTCTATATTGCTTGCTTTTGTGTTGAGAAACCATGTGGGTTTGTGGTATGTCACCCAAACTTGCTATCTGTCATTTGTAAATGCTGCCTTGTATCTCTGTGGCCTTATTGATTCCACTCATGGACCGCGAGCAGTGACCCAGCTACCGGTAGGTGTTACAGCAGCCAGGGTCGGAATGGGGCATACAGTTGCCTCCGGCACCAATGAAAAAGTGGCTCACAGTTGCAAATGGCAATTCATTGCTTTTGTGACATTTGAGGGTTCCATGTAATAATGTCGATGCAAAAATGTTCCTGACAAAAAAGTCGCTGTTTTTTGTGGGGACATTATTACATTGAACATCAACCCGTCTCCGTACATAATGTCACCGTACATAATGTCGCCGTACATAATGTCGCCGTACATAATGTCGCCGTACATAATGCCGCCGTACATAATGTCGCCAATGTATGGGGACGTTATTACCTGATACCACTTTTAGTAGTACTCAATGGGGAGTTGTTTTGATAAAATGTGATACAAATTGTGCATTTCAAAGAATATTTATTCAGTAATGTTGGTCAAAACTACTAGCCGCATCATGGTGAAGTAACGTATCAAACTGGCCCATGTGGGTGAAAAATTGGCCCGCGTTGACCAAAAAAATGGACCCACACTAACAGTGTTTTTGGTTAAGGCATTGCCCAGTCCGAGCCGGACATCCGGATCGAGGGAGAGATTACCGCGAGCTGAACGAAAGCATCATCTCCTGAAAGGGCATCTCCAGAGAGGGGCCATGCCAAGGATACTGGGCCATTGGATGTAGTCCTATTATGATGGCGCTGGTGTTTAGACCAAATCTTTGACCACCCTCCTGTGATTTTGGAACTAGTAAACGTCCTTACCGACCCCAGATTTTAACTGTCTGTGTCTTATTTGTATTTTCTGTTAAGCGCTCTGAGGCCTGTGGGCGAGTTAGCGCTCTAAAAAAATTAAATTGAATAGAATGGAATAGTTAGGAGGACTGGCCAAGTTCTGTATAAGTTACTTCCAGCAGACGTTGTCTACACAGTCTAGGGTGCCCTTGTTTGTTAGGAGGGTTTCAGAATGTATGCAGGTCTGTGGGGGTGCGTATGTTCATATTCCGGGCACAGTGAGGGTGAATTTGGTCCCAAAGACTCAGGCCGTTATGCGATTTGTCTTAAAGGTTGATCCCTATGGTAGTAGCACTTAAGCATGCCACTTTTGTGTAGGCGTTTTGTAATTGGAGTTGCCGTGTCCTCGTGGTCGGGTTTTAAGGACCAGGCAGTCTCGTGTCATGCCATTGTTGGCCGGAGGTCAAAGGGGCAGCCTGAGACGTTGCCTCGTGTCTTAAGAGTCATGACGCCTTGTCCCCCACTGGTGCGCTACAGTCAACTGTGCAGTGACCTAGAAAGGCAACGTATATACGATGGGGTTAGCAGACAGGAGAGCCGCGCTGCCCTGTGTTCCCGGCTCCTGACATCTGTGCAGTCCTCGGTTTCCAGCTGCGACACGTTCCATTTTGGAAGCTCGCCATCTGCTCGCCTCCCCTCCCCCCGAAATGCCCCTGCACTGTGCAGGTCGCACCTCGCAGAGTTGCCCCCCTTATCTGAGGGGACACGTCGTTGGGGCATGCTGCTTTTGAGTGACGCAGGGGCCTGGCGCCAGGGCCAGCACCTCTGATGTTCAGCTGGTGGGTGTCCACAGTGCCACCCAGCTGGAAAAGACGCCCTGCTTTGTGGTGTGATCCCGCCAGTCTTGCAGTCCGTGTGGGCTAAAAAAAAAATCGGTCTCCAGAACACTTTGTTCCAGTTTGAAATGATGGTAAATTGCAGATGCAATCGCGCGCGCATGACCCTCCAGCCACCCCCACTTCCCTCTATGGCGCGCGCCCGCCCGCGCGCTCTCTCGCTCCACACACCGGTAGTGTGTCGCTCTGTTAGGAGCCTGCTGTGTCGCAGGCACTCGCGCGCCGATAAGTGCCTTTATGAATTGGCGGCAGTGTTCGGATTACAGACCCCCCGATTCATCCCTCCTGGGGCGGCGGTGCTCTTCTGTCCATTTTGGCCCCGGCTGCGCTGTGATAATGTCCCCGCGCCTGCTTGGGCCCAGCCACGGGTCTCGAGCCATTAATGCCCCCGGCGTGCCTGAAAGCTCTGCGCGGAAACGAAGCTGGAGGGTGAATGACAGCGGGCGCTGTATTTTATTTATTTTCGGTCGTGTTGCTCGGCAAGAAGCGGCACTTGGTTGCCATGGGCCCGCATACTTTGTTTTCTGGCGCTCCCTGTGGGCGGTCGAGAAATCGAGGTGGCCAGCGATGACCCGCGGGTTCATACCACTGACCCCTGGCACGCAGCGCCTCTTTGGGATGGCCGAGTGGTTTGCAGCCGGATACCACGTGTTGCTACTTGGACACCTAAGACTAGCCTCAAAACGTGCACGTTTTCCTTCCTAGCCAACGATGCCCCGCGCGGATACCCCCACATAGTGTGCACTGTCAAGGTAAAAAGGAAAGTTTGACTGTTCTGTTTCGGTGGCAGCCATTTTTTTTCTGTACATGGCTATTAAAACGCCTAGTGCCTTATGTTTTTGTGGAATGGATTTCTAGTACAATACACTCACCTGTTCCTCACCACCTCTAACGTCAGCCCAGTCCGATGTGTTGTGCATGCATGCCCATATTCCAGTCCCTTGATGTCAATCCAGTCCTGTTTTTTAAAATTGGGATCCTGGGGCTTGTAGTCCTTGGATTATGAGGGGGGGGAGTGGGGAGAATCCAGGACTGCAACTCCTAGATGGCTAAATTAAAACCAGGACTGGATTTCATAAATGGAATTGGGAAAAGTTGATTAGGTTTGTATCTTGCCTCTGTAATCCTGAAACGGGTCTATGGCGACTAAACCACTTTCATGGTGCTCAAAATGCAGTGTACCTTTATTCGCTGACAATCTAGCAAAGACCTTCTTAATCTAAAATCCTACCCGGGGCGCAAGTGGTAGCGAGGTCGAATATTCGAGGCTCATCACCAAGAAAATTGAGTAGTTGAAGCACAATAATGATCCTGGTATAATAACTACAGCAATCCAACTATAATGTATGCCAATTGAGTTACATGTGTAGTACCATTGCTGTACATTAATTTAGTTTTTTGCTTATTGGGCAGGTGGGTAGAAACAAGAGTCCCATTGCAACCGCTAATCTGCACGGGCCTTGCAGGGATGCTTACTTGTACATGACATTCACGTCCAGTAGGGCCCAAGCACCTTTCTGGGCAAGCTGGTGTCCTACGCACCACTCTCCCTTTTAGCCTACTCCTCCTTTTTACTTTGCTGGGGGAAAAGGACGTTTATGGGGAGGGTAGGGGGGGTGGTAGTCTACAGTCTGGTTACTCCTCACAAGGGCTCAATACATTGCTCCTCCGATTAACCCAGCTCCGAGAGACTACTGCAGTCATTGTCAGTGCTCCAGATAAGATTTTTTTAAGTGTGAGTATTTTACTCCTCAGTTCTTTGTAAAGTTGGGAGTAATATGATTTTTTTTTGTTATCGGGATGAAAAAAGTAAATCTCATTCCTAATGGGAGTATTGTATAAGCGAGGAAACGTGTTTTAATATGCATGAATTACTAGGTGCAAAGAAATAATTTTCAGGAACACTTGTGTTTTAGTTAAACGATGAGGTTCGATCCCGGGTCCGCGCTTGGACACCTCCGGTTATTAAGAGTGTTATAAATAACATATAAAATCATTTTTACCTCTTCATATCAGGCAATATAAATGGTCGTTTCTTGCTGCGGAACTAGGAGTCAAATATATCTACATGCAGGCTTCAAAATTAAGATTCCATGAGCAGGAGCTAAAACCTCCATCACCCAGTAAACAGGAGTTACAGCTGGGGAACAGGGAGCGGGTACACCACGCACCGCCTTCTACAGGAGAGGCGTTGCCCATTATGTAGGATCCATTATGCTTAAATGTGGGCTAGATGTATCCTAATTTTTCTTTATTAACTTTCTCAAGTACTCAAAGTTAATGTCACATATGTATGTTTGTAAGGCACCAGTTGGCCTCTGGAGCCAAAAGTTGCTCCTGGTAGTTGTTGGTTTCAAGCCAATCAGGCTCTACTGTGCCAGGAGCTAAATAGCTCCCAACAATTTTGAGCCCGGACGTGTGATCGAAATCAGGGAGACAGAGTCCAATAGTTGGGTCTCCTATTTCTTGTTGAGTATAGTAACTCCTTGTTTTTGTGAGGGGTGGTAATTTGCCTATTTTAGGGAATACAAGTGCATAAATAAGGTTTCCAGTTTTTACTGATTTTTACACATAAATACAGAGGGAAATCAATCTGCTTTCTGTCTGTATTTATTTATAAAAATTGGAAAAAAAAACGTAAACACATCTAGTTCTGTCCTTTATGATGTCACTCCTACATCGCAGGCCAATCACATTGCAGATTGGCAGCACAGAGAGTGAAAACTGTGCTATTTGTCTACAAGTTTTACAAATTGCTGACAGCAAACATCTTAAGTCAGATTCAGTCACAGGAGCAACCATTTCTTATGGAAAAAAATGAACTTGCATTTCTTTCCTATATGGCTGCATGTGTGCTTTAATAAATGCATTTTTTTATTAGAATAAATGCAGAAAAATACTGGTCGTGAATTATCTTCTTTTATGACAAACAAATAAATTGGCTAAATACAGATGGAAATGGCAGAAAAATAAATACCATAAAACCGGAAGCCTTATGCATAAAACACCATCTGTGGGGCTGGTAATGATACAGTACAAACGCGTATTAACATAACCAAACCATTCCCTTTGTAGGGGCCTCTTCTATTGAGTGGACATGCACTTCTCCCTGCGTGGGAGACGGTGCATAGGCTTTTTGGGGGTGAGAAATAGTGACGGCAGCCTGGCGGCTGGCCCAAGGGGTCCCTAAACATAGGAGCTTATAGGACTCTGGCCCCCTTCATGGAGGGCTGCTCTCTAGAGACCCTGAGGTTTTAGAGCTTCATCCGTATACTGCACTTTGCACTGTGACTGGGCCAGACCGATAAAGGACACATCATATGGGGCAGGGGGGGCTGTAGCTATGGGTTCGAAGGCTTCAAGCATTGCATCCCTTTCCTCCAATTTTTGAAGGGTCCTTGCTTTTAGTCCTCCTCCGAATGGGATTGTGGCACCTTTACCACCAAGACTGAAATATACTAAACCCACCTCAACACAACCTACTAGGATTCTGTACACTAACCAACTTCACATCCCACGCATCAACAGGGCCAAAGCTGGCGGGATAGGCTTTCCCCCACATTGCCGCCAAATTATGGAACGCACTACTCACTGATATCAGAGCAGAAAACGCACTCCTTGCCTTCCAAATGAAACTGAAAACCTATCTTTTCCTAGTCCACTGTTCTTCCATGCCCTCTCACATGCCTCTACTGTAATTTGCAACTGTCTAATCATATGTAACTAAGAAATGTGTCGGTAACAAGCGCCACAATGCCCTGGGGCTGTTACGCGCTTTACAACTCCAAATAAATACGTGAGACCGCCAGTGTTGGAATTCGCAGGAGCAATGCCATACAGTGGGGGAAAAATGAGTTCTAGTTCCAAACCAGTTCATTTGGTAGAAGTAGGGACCTACAACAGGTGGCTCCAACGTTTTGTACTAAACCTCCCATGATCCCTCTCCATTGACTACGTTTCTAGGGATGATGGGAGTCGCTGTCCAAATCATCTGGAGAGCCAAAGATTGCAGGGCCCTATTCTAGAGTATTGGATCATAACTCTCACCTTGAACCAATCCCACAATGTGCATCCATTCGATGATCAACTCTGCTCTGATGGTGCCTAAGAGAAAAAGTTAAGGTGGGGGACTCGTCAAGTGAGATTTTTATCCACCATACGCAGATGTGATTTGATTACATGGAAAATTAAGCCTCAGGAACTGAGGCACAGAACAAGGCCCCAGAGTGAGGCAGTTGGCTATCATTGGCCAGAGTGCCCTCTCATCGCAATCTTTCATTTGCACACAATCCCCTAACAGTCGAGAGCAGAAGTGCTCTGGGATAATGTATAGCTTAGTTTAAGCTACAGTTCCTGGTTAATTCACTTACACCCATTCCCAAGTGAAACAGCAACTTTTTTTCGGATTTAATGGAACTAGCTATGGGCTTACTTTATCTAACACATTCTTATGCAGACACGAGTGAACAAAACCCTGCTATCCATCCTATGCTATTTTGGTTTTTACTATGCTGCGCTGCCATTTGCCTGGTGTCTCCTGCTCTTGGCAGATCTGAAGAAGTGGGGGCGGGGTAGGAGAGGTCAGTGGGGATATGGGGGGAAATTGGAAGGATGCTTAAGGACCGGAAGTAGCCTGAGCTCCACGTTCAGGGTACTTTTCTGTTTTCTTTGACGAGAGCACAGAGGCATTTCTGTCTGAAGGTTTTGACCCGAGGGCTAAAATGTAAGTTGTATATAGAGATGTAGTGTTTCGTCGCTTGCTAGTCTGTCTGGGGGGAGAGGGGGTGTTGCATTGGCATGTGTGGTTGGATTACTTGGTATGTGTATTGTGTGTTGGAACATGTTAAGTGTGTTTGTACAGGGAGCCGTCAGATACTCCTCTGGGCAGACGAACCTGAAGCCACATATAGCAGAGCATACCATGACAAATCGAGGCATGAAAGCCATATTGCTTAAAATGCATGAAAAAGGTCTTGCAGCCTTGTGTCCTCACTAGGCTCCAACCACTTGCCTCCTGTGGACAGGTCCCTTTTCACTTTCTACCTTTTGCCAATGTCAGACATTGTCTGTCTCTCTCTCTCTCTCAAACACATACATATACAATTTCACTGTATGTGCCAGGAAGATCTGGAAATTGACCGATGACTCCACTCATTGCCATAATTTAGTTCTGTGGGAGGTAAAAACATTTGGATACGAGAAATGGCTGCTTTTAACATGAAGACCCCATGCACCCATTTCAACTTACTTAGCATATTGATTGGCAGGCTGGGCTCCAGCCGCCAGAGGTGGTGGTTGGGTGTGCAGTGTGTCCGTACCAGAGTCCCGAGGGCCTGCATGGTTCTAGTAACCCAAGATCTATTTGCTACCAACACTCTGGGGGCCGCTTGTCTGTAAAACGGAAGAGTGGGTAGGTATGGGTTAGTTCTAAAAGTGTCGCGGGCAGCGCAGTGAGCTCCAAGCGGCACGACAGTGGTGTAATGTGTTGATGGAGCCACCAAGCATTGGACAGCAGTGTGTGGTGGACCGCATGTGTAGTGACCAGGCAATAGAATTAAATGTTAGTTGTCGGAGGGGGAAGGTATTTGGCAGGGCTCTAGAAGAGTCCCGTTGTGTGCAAGTCTAGAACAACTCGGTGGAGTATCAGTCTGCTGTCTGGCTGAAGCTCGCAGGCGTTCCTGGTGCAGAGCTTTGAGAATGTTTTTCCAAATCTGTGGATGATGCAAAGATCCTTTGCCAGATGGATTGGAACCTAACACTGGACAGGACCTGTCTAGCCTGGGTTTGAAAATGCACGATGCGAAGTAGCTTGTACTGTAATGGAGTCAAAGCTGAAGTATTGGTGTTTCGTAAGCCTAGCAGGCCAGGCGCATCGCTAGTCGAATTGGCCCCTCTATGTGCAATGCAATGTAGAGAGGTCTTGAATAGCACCCATGTGCTATTTTTTTGGGGAGGCCTCACTGCAGCTCTTTGGGAAACCCTGGAGAACTAGTGTGTGAAGCTAGGAACTTAGTCTTGTAAAATGCTTCAGTCTTTAATAACTCACAGATTAACTCACTCCTCCACCAAGTGCACTCACAGCTACACTGTTCTTTGCAAACAGATTTGACCTTGTCTGGGCTTTGCTGCTGTCGATGTGGTTTACTGTAACTTTACTTGACCCTGGGATGCCCAAGGTGTTGACTTGGCTTAGTTGCGTTGTGCACGCCGTGTGTAGGAATGTAGAATTGTAATACGCCCTCCAAGCTTGCTGGGAGTTTTGCAATTTTGAGTGCTGTGTCCATCAGTGTTGTGGTGGATTGGCACAGATCCGTGAGTGGAATTGTAGCATGTGTCCACAGTATGGCTGCATTGGGAGAGGGGGAGGGGCGCTTAGGGGGTGCCCTGGTCGAGCTGGATGGTTCCAGTAGTGAAATATGTAGCGGGTGTTGCCTGCCACCACTGGATTAGGTTGTGCTTGCATCAAGGTGGAGGTGGATTAGTAGTTGTCTTTGTGTGTTTTGTTGTGGGGTTTGCAGCTCTGGGATAGGGTGCATTGGGGCAGGCGCAGGCCTTTTCAGTACTTAACAATTGGGTGATGCTGTAAGTCACCATCGAGGGAATGGCGCGTGTGTGTGTGTGTGTATGCATCAGCACTGCAACTGTTGTGGCTTCTGCAGGCTGTATTTGAGTTGGTCAAATCTTGCAGTATTGCATGTGACAACTTTTTCGGGTCACTTGTATGTCAACTCTGCCTGTATCCACCCCCCCCTCCTCCGCCTCCCACCACCACCAAAAGTTATGCATATTTGGAAATTGCCATATCTCCGCCCAACACCCTAATGGCACATATAATGAAGACCCTCGCTCCTAAAAATAAAATGGCAGAATCATGTCAAGATGAGCTTTACACCTGGCAGAGAAGGCCATAGTAAAACTACCTTCCTCAACTCCCCGAATCAGGGCCACTGCATCAAAGATCCATAAGCACATTTTACACAGATTTACCTGATTCCGGGAAGCTTCACACACTGAAGGGCCGGAGAGTAGTTCAGGCTGATTTACAGTCCGGGTCCGGTAGGTGGGGGGGGGGGGTACAGCAGCCTCTGCCAGCTGGGGGTTCAGGCTTTCCTTCTGCATTCAGAGGGAAAGTGCAGCTGCCGGGCGCGTAATTAAGTTAGGCCCAGCCTACCCCGAGGGCTGGTTTTCTTTGACCTTTGTGGACTTCAGTGTTTCGATTAAAATCACGGGTCACTTGGCAGCTCTGCACGATTCTACCTTGGGGGGAGGGGGTCGCACTTGGACTGGCCTATAGCGCAATGCCCGAAGTGCAGGCTTAAGTGTTTTGGTCAAAGTGAGCCTGTTGAGTTACTTCACTGAACAGTAATACTGGTCAAAACTACGAGCTGAAAAAAATATTGTCTAAAATGCACAACTTGCTACACATTTTAACAAACCTCTCTCCCTTGCCTGCTGCTCAGACTGACACCAGAGGAACTAATTGCCATTTAAAATTGTGGGGCACTTTTTCATTGATGCCAGAGCCAAGTTGCTACCCCAGTCCCACCCTGGGTGCCCTGCCTTGTCCGGGCCAGTATCGGGTAGCAGTAGGTGCTGCCAGGAAGGGTTGGATGCGCATGTATCAGTGCTGCGGTGGTGTTGGCACAGGCTCTGTGTGCCGAAGGCGGGCCCAGCTCTGGAGAGTGTTGTGACCGGGCCACCGGCAGTGTGCTTTATACAGTAAGTGCAACTTGCCAACATAAACGAGCATCTGAGCTGAGGATCCGCGTAAGGACTACCTAGTCCTAGACCAATCCAAACAGGCAGGTGTGGTCCCTTAAAGAAGTGGGGTTGGAGGGGAGGAGAACCCCCTGACCTCTTCTCTGGGCACACATGGGATCATGTGTCCTAACCTGCAGTGTGTTAAGGTTACCCTTCGAGTTCAGGTTGCAGATGTATTTGCCCTTTTGACTTAAGTTGGGGAAGTATTTATGGTGGGGACCCCTCGGGCTTCCAACGTGGGTTATAACCTCCATAACGCATGAAGACGCCGAAAAAGAACCACACAACCTCCCCAAGACGTTCTTCATAACCTCTTAGCAAGCAGACGTTCATTTTCACTAGTTCTGGATCTCTCGTGCCCGGTGCCGTATGTATTCATACCGCGACTGACGGCGACAGTCCATGGGGTTCCTTCCATTTGACGCTTTTCCACGAATCCCAGAAAAAGCTTGTATTGTAATGAAAACCTGCCATCATCCTCACGTCTAACGCTTTCACCCTCTCAATACTAAGTCGCCATTTGGACCGATCAGTTGTAACCTATTTAACTGATCTGGTGTGCTTCAGTAACTAGTGTTCTCAATTGTTCTCCTGTATACCTTGAAAGAGAGATTCAAACCCTGCACATGCAGGTTACTGCGGATGGCGTGCAGATGCCTCAACATCGAACAGAATAGCCTACACCCGTCGGCTCCAAGCTTACAGGGCAGAAATACGCAAGGCTAAACAATCCCGATACTGGAATAGAATCACCAACGTTCTGAACGCCTATAGGAATTCCATAAGCTTATCTCTAAATTGAATTCCCCAGCACACACCACCCCCTGCACCCAAATACTCTGCGACTCCTTCTCAGACCACTTCCACAGCATAGCCCTAGAAAGAAACATCACCATTGTCACTAAAATAACATCGCTCACCACCCCCTTCCCGGCGACCACGACCAGGACTTCAGATCCACCTCCCACCCTCGCGCTCTTCTCTAACTTCTCTCCCCTAAATTTCTAAAGCTATGAACAGAAGCCTCCCAGGATCACCTGGGGACCCCTGCCCCCCTACCCTTCTGAAAGAAATTCTATCTTCAACCTGGGCTGGTGACATTGCAAGATCTGTTGTTAACACAGCTCTCACTTCTGGCACCTTCCAAGGAGAATTCAAGACCTCTTACATCAAGCTCCTTCTCAAAAAGCCCTCACTCGACCCCCTTGTCCCGACCAATTACAGACCCATCTCAAGCAACCGATACATAAACTAATCGACCAAACAGCCTCCTCGCAACTGGGCCATTTCATAGAATCCAACCAACTGCTCAACTCCGCCCAATCCAGTATTAGATCCCTAAGAGGAACTGAATCATGCCTTGTCCCCATCTGGGATGATTTTAAGACACACAGACTCTGAAGGTTGCGCCTCACTAATTCTACTCTCTCTGTGTAGCCTCCGACACCATTGACCTCCACACCATCACGGACAGACTACTCTCTTGGCATCAGGGATGCAGCTCTGACGTGGATAACCTCCTTCCTCTCCAACAAATCCTAAATAATACACATGCCTCCTTTCTCTCGGTTGCCCTCAGAGTGCCACAGGGTGGATGCAGACCTGACACAATCACATCACATTAATTCTGTGACTAAAAGCTGCTACCTTCTCTGCCTCATCTTTCCCTTCTTGACCTTCCCACACAAGTCTCTGTGATTGTTGCTACCGTCCTCTCACGCTTAGACAATGCTAACAACCTCTACCTGGGTCCCCCCCCCCCCGCCCCCCTCATCACAACAAAGAAAACCTCAATGGGTCCAAGACATCACTGAGAGGCTCCTCCTTTGCCTAGGCGCTAGAGAACATATCCCACCTGCCCTCTGTATCCTTCACTGGCTGCCGATCAGGCAATGGTCCACCTTCAGGGCAATGTGCATCACCCACTGAGCTATCCACAACACAGGACCAGAATATCTGCAACATAAACGTACATGCCACAGGCACACCGGAAACCTGAGATCATGTGCAGCACTCCTCATCATTCCACTGGCAAAATCAACCGGAATAGGGCACTCGCCTTTCTCAGTCCAAACACTCCTCTGGAACTCAATCCATTTTACCATCTGCCGCAAATAGGATCACCTCGTCTTCAGGAATGCTCACAAAACGTGTCTTTTCCCCTTCAGCATCCTGACCGACTTAGTCCATCTCCTGGGTCAACCATTACCTCCCCTGACAGGAATGCGGGAGCACCTGATGAGCCGACAAGGTGGAACTTAGACGGTCATGGAAAACACTGCAGTCGGGCCTTTTGATAAGCTCTGCAAGAACTCCTTCTAATTAGGTGTCAACCTTGCTTCACTGGAATGTCTAGCACTCCATCACAATAGAACAGCTTTCCCTCGCGGAGCATGGCCACTCGCCCCCATACATCTGCAATAAACTCTGCTTGACTTCACCCACCCAAACCCACATCACTACTTTCAATAGAATGCAGCATGTCCCACACAAAGAAATGTGGTCCCGCTGTGCACAGTCAGCCTTCATGAAGGTCCTGCTCCCCTGCCAGTCTGTCACAGCACCCATCCTCTCATCTGATTTCTATGGACTGCTACTTGGGACCTAGCAACTCCCTTTGTTCTGGCTTAAAATGCACACACGCATTTTAGAATCCTTCTTTCTCATCTCGGACCACGGTCCTCTGAAGGGCGTTCATCCCCACAGCGCTTTGAGGACACACCAATGGCAGTAGGCGATCTACAAATGTTATGTAACATAACCTATCTGCCGCATGTGCATTAATCCACTGAGCTGTTTTACTAATTTCACCGTATTTAAAGGTTTTGTAAGCCACCTGTAAAGGCCACAAAGAGTGTGAGTCTCAGGATGGGGAAGAGTTCCACCATCCATTAAAAAACATCTTTGTGGTTTAACAAGCCTTTATGTTCTTGTGCAGCCTGTCTGCTGAGTATTGTCTTTGTCTGATGGAAGTGAATTTTATTATTGCGATATAGTTTTTATGGTACTGCTTTTATTTGAGTATGCTTAAAACAATATAAAAATATTTATATATGCTCACATTGTGAAAGGTTTATTTTAATCAATGATGCTCTAAAAACATAGAATTACCTTGATGTAACCTTTGTGTAACCTATCAGTCACGTGTTGGCATCCTGTAGATGCTGGATAAGCCATGTGAAGTAACCTAAGTGGGGTCCTTCCACCACACAGCACGTAGGAACCAGGTAAGTTACTTGTGGTTTATTTTGCCAGTTGTACAGGTAAGTTCCTCAGTACAATAGAAGTATAGACACAGGCCCATTCACCCAGCTCGCTCTCCAACTCCAACTGGACACCCTTGGAACCTCCTCACTCAAGACTTCACACCACACCAACATTCTACACACAGGAGATTCCACAGCGCCAGCACATTACGACACCATGCCATGTTAAAAGGCTTATAAAGGGGCACTTTTGGCCCCTGGGTAACTTTTTTGTTCTCTTGCGAGCTTTAGCACGAGGGCCGAGAGGGGGGGGGGGGTAGAGTGCTATATGTACAGCGGCTATTATGAACCGTAATAACAAACTTAGAACGAACCGTAAAGGTGAGCTGCAGCTTGTCAGGCCTTCCTTTGCAGCTATCTTACAGGAACCACAATTCTTGGGTCATAGTAAACAATTTGAAAACAATATTAATGTTTTTTGTGGGTAGGGTTTGCTCTGGTGTGGGTCCCGAGCCTGCAGCGCTTGGGGACCCAAGCTGCGTCACAGTTAAGGTGCCCAGTGAGGCTGAAACATGTCTGGGGATGCTTGTGGTCTCTTGCAGTAGGGATGTGACCTAGCAGTTTGGGCAGGACTGCCCCATTTGGAGTGTGACCGAGCCTGATTTGCATAATCTTTCCCTTTTCTGTGGTGCCATGGCAGGCAGAAAAACGATAGCCTAGGGTTGCCCACAGCAATGCCATGGGTTAAGATTGATTCAGAAACTTCCAGCTATTACTTTTTTAAATTGCATTTTCTGGGGCCATAGCCCCATGTGTGGTTATAAGCAGCCCTTCCATTTTGCTTTTTTTCCTCTTTGCACGATGATACTTAAAGCTTTGTTTTTTATTTTAATTCTGCAAGGAGAAGGTAAAGGCAACATTGAATTTGCTCAGATACTCGCCCTCCTCCGCTGCATAACTATTTGAAGGATATCCTCACCCTTGATTGTAATACCTAACAATCCCTTGGATACTCTTACCCTTCTAAAAAGAGCATTGGCAAATACGATTATGGAGTCTGAGATTTCCAGCAATTCGGGCAACTCCGCCCACGCCTCGACGTGATTGACCACACGCGGCCCGTTTGTAGCCAATCACATCGAGACGTGGGCGTTAATTCCGCCCGGAATTACGTCATTGTACGTTTTTTGTTTTAACTGGGCGAGTCGGGTGGGCGGTGTCCTGGAGAAGGGGGCGAGGCATCATGTGATGTCAGTCTCCGGGTTTTCTGTTTACAAATGTGGGTAAGTCTGGTGGGTACAAATCTAAACGGCACCCGCTAGTTGTGTCTCCTCCTAGCTCTCTCCCTTCTTAACTTGTTAAAAACGTTGGCTAATTAGATGGTGTTTAGACCACCACTTCCTAGCAAAACTAAGAAGGGATCCTGGTGCGGACTTCAGGGGCCCATTACAGCCATAGACCTCTATCTGCATTTGCCATTGTAAATCTAAGACTTCAAGGGAGGGGCGGGTCTAAAGTTAACAGAGCGTTGGGAGTGGCGAGCCACTCCTAGCCTCCACCCCCACCCCCCACATGGGTCAGATAGATATGGCCCTTGCTTGCTGCGTCTGTGTCTAGCCCTGGGACCAAAAGTCAGATAATGAACGCCTTTTAATTGCCCCAGGCCTGTAGCTGGGGGGCAGATAATGTCAGGCGTGTGTATGTGCCTGCTCGGACCCTGACCCCTTTAGTATTAAAGGGTTGCCTTTGGCAGTGGGGGAGCAGAGGGTTACAATTGGTGCGGGCGAGTCACGACATTTGTTCACAAGCTTTTTTTTTTTTTTTCTGTAATGAAAATGTTTCGGGAAGGCGTTATTCGGGATTTTGGAGGCTGGCCCTCTCCGCCCCCAGCCCTCGTTCGCCCCTTTCGAGGCTAAATGTGACGGCATGCTGTGTGAGAGGAATTCCAAGAGTGTAATTACCCCCCAAGCGGGGAGAGGGTTATCATTGGAGGGGAGGGGAGGAAGGGCGCCGCTTGAAGGAAGGGGGGGGGGGGGCGCAGCAGAAAATGCATCTGAACTATTAGCCTGTAATTACAAGGCGCAGGGGTAGCGGGCCTGAGGTCTGGAGTCTGCGGAGAGCCGGGGACAGTAATTACAGGCCCCGCAGGAGGCAGGCTGAGTGCTGATTAGGAAGGGCCGCTTGAACCATTTGCGGGAGAAAGGGAGCAGGCGGGGAGGAGCGCCAGTGGTGAGAAATGAGGTAAAGATATGGCGTTTAATAACACAAGAGCTCTCGCTTTTGTGCCGCCAATTATTAAATCTATATTTGAACAATTGTCGGGGCAGCGGGGGCCTGGGGGGGCTCGTAATTACAGGAGCAGCGGCTCCCCAATTACCCCAGCCTAAGTGCCTGCTTGCGCGTGCCCTACCCCTTTTTTTTATTTTTTATTCCTTCCTTTGGACAAGGGGAACCCTTTTTAAGTCGGCCCCCCTCCTTACTTCAGCTGCTTTTGGGATGAGGTAGAGCTTTTTAACATACTGAATGCTTGACGGGCATGCCCGGCCAGGCAGCCATTGCCAAAGTAAACATTCGCCGTGTACAAAGTAGTCGCGCCATCACAATAGTGCCGCGCGCGGTTTCCGGCAGTTGCTTTGCTGCCCCCTCCCCCGCCCTCCAGACCCTTGGCAGGGTGGGCCTGCTGTGTACAGGCTGTCAAGCGGCAGACTCGCTGTCTCCTTTGTGCTGGGCGGGGGGGTGGGGGGGCTCCAATTTTACTGGGGCCATAATCCCGCTGTGAGACTGAGGGGGCGGAATAGACTGCCTGTCCCCTCACCCTGGCCTGGGGAATGCTCGCTTTGATTGGGGGCCATAATCGTACTGATCTCCTGGGAGGTGAGATTGAGGGCGGGATGGGGGTATTTCGTGGCTTCGTATCCTGGGGTAAAACAAACCCTGGGGGGGCGGGTTGGATTGGGACAAGAAATAGGCCTGGTTACCCAAAAAAAGTGGCACACCCCTCGCCCTCTGATCACATCACCGGAAGTGATGTCATTTGACCCCACAGTGACATCCCGGGATGTGATGAAACACAACTTTTCACCCCTTGACAAAACAGCAAGTGGGATCAAATAGCATTGGACCCAAGTACACTAAATTACTGTGAATGCGAGCACACGTCCAAGGCCAAATGATAATGTTATGGTATAGCACTTACGCTTAAGCTCTTTTTTTATAGAACAGATATGCATACAATATCACCCAACCTGTTGGTACTCATTTATTGACCTAAGAAGGATGAAAGGCTTTTTGGAATAAGAAAATAATACATTTTCCAAACTGGCCCCCACGCACCAGGGACTATTTTGGCACGGCCACGGCCCAAAAGGCAGAGGGGCCAATCCGACCCTGCGTGGGGGGCCTGTGCAGCGTGATTCGTGAACCACTTTAGAAGGACAAGCCAATCTAGCCAATCGATTGCATCACTGATCCTGGTTGACTTCCTAGAGACCCTCGGGTATTGGTGCACTATGGAAATTACTCAGTCAATCCGTTTCCCCTTGCCATGTTAAGGCTATCCGGTCCCATTTTTCGTGTGGAGTTCTGGGACGTGTAGTTTTTCTAAATTGAAATGGTAAAGTGAAAACCACAACCCTCCGGATAAAAAACAAACAAACCCACAGAACCAAATGGCCTTGTAACATATAGCAAAGAGAAAGTTAAGAGCTCTGAGACAAGCGAAGGCAGGATCTGTAAGCAGTGCAGCATGGAATTGATCAAACATGATATGATAGGTTATTTATAACACGCTTAATACCCAGAGGTTTGTAAGCGCAGATGCGGGGATCGAACCTGTGTTGCTCTGTGTTGTCTTGCTTCCAAGGCTAGTATGTTGCTGTTGAGCTATCCTCCCAAGATGAGTATTGTAGGTCGGAAAGACACTACAGCAAGCAGGTAAGGAACCAGAAAACTCCTTTATTGAAGCAATAACCCCAGAAGTTGGGGACATTAACCGGAGGTAATGGCACAGGGTCCCAATTACAGAGCAAAGCGAAAGCCTTAACTAAGCAGAAGAGCAGTGACTGAAGCGCTGCACACATATGAGCAGCGGACGGGGAGATGGTGCTGATGCAGAGGTCAGTCAGTATCTGTGCCCTGGGAAGATTCCAGTCACCCACCATTTGAGGAAACTTGCTCAGTACTGGCCTTGCATTGCCCCCTGCTTGTCTGTGGTCCAGTGACAAAGCCTTGCAAGCGCTGAACACAGAACTGCCAGGCCAAGCTTCCCCCAGCCTTGGTCATGCAAACATGGTCAGGACTTCTCAAATGGCACCTTTCCTCCTTCAATCTTCTAATGGACAATAAACACTTAGGCCTTAACTTTATCCCGGTTATCGCCAGACCCCTTAAAAGCAATTGTCAAAAATATGGACAAAATGCACCCAATTCTGGACTGTGCTCCTACAATCAAGCTCTTCAACAATAAGATTTCAAGCTTTTTGTACCAAAACCCAGAAAAACAGGACATGTATTGTTGGTCCCTCAATGCCCCCTTTATCACATTTGTGTAATGCCCAGACCTGGCGTTACCACAGCCTTTGTACAGCAGAATATAATGAGTGCAGACATAGCCAATAGACACATGTGAAATAGACAATCAATATTTGTTACAGCCAGCTTTTCACATTAAAGGTTGGGTAGGAGCGTTTATTTCTGATGTTCGAAGCTAGGGAGTTCCAAAGAGAGGGTACCGTGACCCAGAAGCTTGCTCCTCCTGCCCTGTTACTTTTGTAATGCGGAATCGGCAACGTAAGGTTGACAGATGATCGCAGAGTGCGCACATTTGTTGCTGAGCAGTGCTGTTATTGAGATGGGGGGGGGGGCTTCTTTGTAGGTACAATGGTGTGCAATGGACAGAATTTTAAAGTCAATACCGGCTTTGATGGGTAGCCAGTGGACATCTCACCTGGTTGTAGAGATGTGGTCTGAACGACGAAGGCCCAGTGCCGCGCGCATGCCTTTGTTTTGAAGGAGTTGGAGCTTGGCCAGGTTTGTTGCACAAGTACCTGTGAGGAGTGTGTTACAGTTGTCCAGTTTACTGATGGTGGTGGCTCTAGCAAGCATGAGGCAGTTGCTTGGAGAGAGAATTTGTCTGCTCAAGGAGGTGAGCTTGGCGGTGTAGGCCGTGGGAGAGGCTACGGCATTGATGTGTTTGGTCATGGATTATTCTGCATCCATATAGACACCCACAGGGATTGAAATTAAGATTGGATAAACGGGAGCTAAAAGCAGCTCCTGGCTATCCTGCATTTGCCTGTGACCAGGAGCTACCACGGTGGGGCCAGAAGCTACCATGGTGGGACAATGAGCCAGTGCATAGCGTTTCACAAATCTAACTTCCAAATTAGATGCATGCGCTTCATTAATTTTGACTCCTTATGCTTTAAATATTGTATAGCTGTGTCCTAATGTTTATTTATACATTGTCCCAAACGATAAATTCACATGTATGTGTTGTGCATCAGTTGGCCTAGGGAGCCAAAAGTAGCTCCTGGTAGCTGTTGATGTCAGACTAACCAGGCTCTTCTGGGCTACAAGCAGGAGCTAAACCGCTACCAGCTCCTCTCAATTTCGACCCTGTACTCTGAGTTTTTGACATGTTTCAGGACGGGTATAACAGTGCCGCCAATGGGAAATGATGCAAATGCCATGTCAAGGTTTTTGAGATGGTTGGGGGAGCCCACAATTAGCAGCTCTTTTATGTCATCGTTCAGGCAAAGGTTGTGAGTGGCCATTCAGCTTTGTATAGTGCTATAAACCCTGTTTATAGTGACTGATAGGGATAAGGATTTGAGTGTCATGTGCAAAATTAGTGTAGGTGATACCAAGGGTGTCACGAAGATCAAACAGGGTTTTGGTATAGATATTGGAAAGGGTGGGTGATGGGCACGAGCCTTGGGGGGGGGGGGGTACGCCTGACGGGACCAAGGTGCGATCAGCTGCTGAGTCTCTTGAGATGTGGCTACTATTTGGCTCATGTGGCAGTGGAAGTGCATGCTGAGCTGCTGGCATAGTGTCACGGTCCACTAGGTCAAACACTGCAGAAAGGTCAAGGAGCATGGCCATGTTGCCTGCATCTCTAATGTTATCTAGTTGTAATTTGAGATCAAGTAGGGTTGTCTCCGTACTGTGTTTTGGGCAGAAACCGGATTGTCCTGCTCCAAGAAGGTGGTGGTGTAAGAGGTACCATTGGACTTGGGAGTAGACTATTCAGTTCAGAATTTTTAAGCAGGGAGGGGACCGTGGTGACGGGGGGCGGTTGTTAGTGTGCAGTCAGGTCAAGTGATAGTTTCTTTAGGAGCGGGGTCACCCAGGCTGCTTTGCTACTAACAAGGACCACATTGGCTGCAAACGAGGCATCGACACTATCCATAATAATGGGCGGTTAAGTGGTAGCGCAGAGTTTTTAACAATGTGTGCCAGGCCGGTGTCTCCATTACAATTGGAGGGATCAGGTATTCAATCGTTTGTAGAACATTTGCTTGGGAGACTTAGGAGAAGGTGAAGAGTGGTGGCCGGTGGGGTGTGAGTGGGGCTGTGTTCACTGTAGTATCCGGTAACCAGTGGCCAGGGGGGGTTGGGTCACTAGTTATCCTTTTTTCTCATCGATTTTAATGCGTAGAGTGACAATTTTGTTAGCGAGGCTGTCTTGGATAGTGGTACACCAAGCTTTGTCAGATCGGGTCAGGGAGCTAGCTGGGGCTGGGTTGTCTAGTTCTCTCGGGATAGAGAATAATTATTTTGCATTCGCTCGAGCATTGGTGATTCTGAATTCGTAAGACTGAGCTTTTAGGGTGATGACAGCTTTTTTTGTAAGTCTTGGTCGCGTTGGAGAGGTTTTTACAGTGCACTGGGTGGGGTGGTTCCTCTAGAGATGCTCTATGGGTATTTGGCTTCTGCAGAGTGTGTCAATCTCCTCAGTGAACCAGATGTTAGGAGGCTTATGCGGTTTGGGTATCTTAGTTTTGAGGGAGGCATGCGGGTCAATTGTGTGGAGGAGGCGCTGACGATAGAAGTTGGCTAAATCTTTAGGGCATGTGTTAGCTGATGATAGTGGGTTGAACAAAGGTTGGAGGGTGGGTTTGAGTAACTCTAGGGTGATTTTATGGAAATTGCAGACCAGTATTGGATTAACATGAGGTGAAGTTGTGGGCAGAGGTTTAGCGTGAGAGAGTAAGACTTGCGGAGGAGATAACAATGGGGGTGTTAGAGGTAAGGATCCAATCTAATATGTCTCCTTTGGCATATGTAGGGGAGGAGACCAACTGCCTGAAGCTCATTTTGCCTAGTGAGTGAGCAAGTGCCATCACTCTAGTGTCAGCTGGGTCATTGAAGCCCAAGTTGAAGTCATCCAGTTTATTGAATTTGGTGTTTGGCCTCATGAGGGTGTAGGTAAGAGAAGGATGTCTGATTCTGGGTGGCTATGGGAATTCGGTTGCCGGATAGGAGTAGAAGATTGAATGTGGATTGGGCTTTGATGGCGAGTTTGAAGAGCAACGTTTCATCCCTGGGCATTGGGAGTGTGGGGATTGGTCTGATGTCCAGAGATGAATTGTCAATCAGTGCAACACCCCCACCATGGGTGTTGGGGCACTCTGCACTGAAGATAGTGTAGCTAGCGAGAGTAGAGGACCAGAGGTGCTGTGGAGCCAGGATTCAGTGGTGGCAAGAAGGTTCAAGTGGTGGTCTATGATGAGATCGTGGAGATCCAAGGCATAAGCTAAAAGTGAGCGTACATTTATTAGGGCGCAGATTAGTACTGACGGGCTGGTTGGCGGCAATGGGACTGTGATTGAAGGATCAGGGCGCGAAGCATAAGGGGGAGGTGGGTGCGAGAGGTGACCCTAGAGCTTCTGGCATCACCCACATTGGGGAAGGTGGGGGCCTGGCAGCGGTGAGGGAGAATTGGAGGTTCTAGCTTGTGTCTTATATAGCCTTTGAGTTCCAAGGCATGGGCTGAAGGGGCCAGCTGTGAGTCTGTCTTACTGATAGCGTATTGTGTCTCTCTGGCAGTATAGAAGTTGGCAGGAGTAGGGTGTGCACATTTAGAATCTAGACCGGGTAGCCATAAAGGGTGGGGGTCGAGTTTTGAACCGTATGGATGGTTTTGTTGGGTTAATGCCAAATTGAGTGGAGGTAGAGTTCTGCACCAAGGATACCCCCTTTAATTGGTCCACAATGGACAGAAGAGGTAGAGCTGGAGCTACGAAAGGGGACAGTGATGGTAGGAAGAGTAAAGACAAATGAAAACTTTAGCTAATGGGTAGGCTGCATGCTGTTCATGGGTTGAGATCTCCCGTAATAGGCTAATTTGCCAAGTACTGATGTGGCAGTGCTGGCATTAGAAATGGGGTGGGTGATGAAAGGAGGGGGGCGAAAAGGCAGCTTTGGTCCACACAGGTGGTTTAGGCGAGTTGGTGCAGATAGGATCAGTACACCGACTGTGCGTTAGGGAGGTCACAAGATGCTTGCAGGGGTAGGGCTGGTCGCAGGAAAAGGGGTGGGCGCAGGGAGGCGGAAGTGATGGGGGCGGTGGGAAGGCTTTGGTCGATGCAAACAACTCGTATGGGTGTAAGAGGTGCAGCGCAGAGAATAGTAGACGCAGCCCATGGTGGATTGGCTGTAGAGGAGGTGGTGCAGATGAGGAGGCGGGGGCAAGATGGCATTGGTAAAAGAGGCCTGGAAGATAAGGTAGTCATGAGGGGCAGAATAAGCCTTATCTTGTACAGCAAGTGTAAGCTTCCCACAGCGAATTCTTCTCTCGCTCTAGGTTGATTTGCCACTCGCAGGAGGGCGAGGGATGTAAGATGGCATGTGTATTAGCGCAACGTGGGTGGTCCTGTGGTAGGGAGCCAACAGGCAATGCTGGCTACCTACATCAGCCGCCATGTGATGCTCTGCTGTCGAATCTGCCAATTGCGGAGGCGGGTCGCTTGTAGACCAGGTCTCTTGCAGCAAGGCAGGGGCGGCGGCAGCCATGTTGAAAAGGAGCCAATGCTCTGGGTAGAGTATAAGGGGCCAAGCTAGGCTTACCTTGTGGAAGGCTTCCTCAGTGGCCTTAATCCGGTGGCGGGTCAGAGCACGCTCTCTGTGCTCCTGATGGGATTGGTATATTTCTAATAGTTTGACACAAGGCCTGTAATGAAATCTTTAATATAGCAATAATGCTTGCAAGGGGGGTTTACATAGTAGCTTTCCTAGGAGTGTTCTGAAGCCCGGTTTCAACATCTAATCTGTGATGTGGATACACCCCCTCTCCCCTCTTGGCCTCTACCACACTGATTTCTTCCCGCCTTCTATTACATCTGGTTATGTGCCGGCACTCTTCGATTGCAGCTACATTCCCCTCAACTGGCCCACATTTGGCAGTTGTTTCCCACCCTGGTTCGGAGTCCTAACGAGCCCCTTACCCTTCCATAAACTTCAATGGGCTTGTCTCCAATGTCAATTACTTGGAATCCACTAGACTTGCCATTATGACCTGTATGCAAGGACCAGTTGCAATGCACGGTTGCTCCAGAAGGGGGTTTCAGATTCTGAAACGCACAGTGGCTGTGAGGCTGCAACGGGGCGGTCCCTAAACTGAAGTGGCACCGTTGATGGGATGTTTTTTACGCTGTAACATCTCTTTTGTAAATCCCGTCCCATACTTATGCATGGGGGAAGTGGTTCTAACTCCCACCACAGCCAGAGAACGGGGTGGGGGGAGGGCTGGTGAAGAGACCAAAAACCCCCGTCAACTGACCAGAACCCCCAGTTCTGTTCTCCCGCCCCTGTACACCTACCCATTCGGTGAGCACTGGCCAGGACTGCTTCACTGTACCATGCACGCCCCGGCACTGCTGAAGTAGTGAAGAGCACTGTGCTGCTAAGCCCCGACTTTGTTCTTTTTAATGGCTGGTCCATATAATGCTGATGACGTGCATAATGGCACTGGCGGATAGTGGCGCAACGAGCGTGCAAGTGCTGATGTAAACAGATACAATCTCTGGCAACACATTTTAACAGTTACATTGTTTGTTCAGTGCTGCCCCTAAGCTCTGTTAAAGTTAATGAATGCTGCATAGTAATGAGCTCCCCTCCCAACCCCCCATCCTCTTGCGGGGGATGGGAAGAGCGCAACACCCAAGCGTTGGTTAGCACCCCCATTGGACAACTCGGGGTGAGGCTTTAACGCGTGCAGATTGCTTCACTGCCAGCTCCCCTCCCCCACCTTGCCACACTAATGAGGCGCTTAAGGATGTCTGTGACTCTAATCCTTTCAGAACTAATCTTCCTGTATTTACCCGACTCCCTTTCTGGAGACCCATAAATACTCCAAGCTTGCAGGCGGCCCTTTTTTTTTTTTTTTGTTGTACAAGTACACGCCTCCCAACCTCGCAGGTTTTGCGTTTCTACAGCGACATCTGCTGGTTGCCTGAGGTAAGAGACCCCTCAGGTGCTGGGGAGGGAGCCTTGAAGACTGGCTGGTAAAACTGTATTTGTGCGCGTTACGCAAGGGGGTCGTCATTTGGAAGAATTAACAAAGTGAAACGAAAAAGCTTAAACCTGGATGCGAGTAAAGGGAAATGAGGCTACATTCTCCTAATGCAGGCGTCTGCAACCTGGGACTCTCCAGATGTGTGTGAGCAGCGACTCCCATGATCCCTCACCATTGACTTTGAGCTGATGTCCAAAAAATCTTGAGAGCCATATTTGGCAAACAACTTCGGTCCTAATTGAATAAAACAAAATCCACCTCGCATAATGAGCAACACGCGGCCAGACGGGTCCAGTTCCGCATTGGCACAGAGTCCACCTGAAGGCTAGATTGTCTGCTTCCGTCTTCCTGGCGTTGCTCCGCTCCTGCTGTCCCATGCCCTTCCAAATATAGTTTTGATAGTCAACTGCTTCTACCGAGGCACAAACCTGCCCTGACTCGTCTCTTTATTAAATAGTATTAATCTAATGAGCCTATAATGTAGGGTTATGAGGGCTGCAATATGCAGAGGGCCGTTACAGCCCTCGGAACGCAGCATTATAACAATTGCCACCCCATCAAGTAGCCCGATGGGCCGGGGCAACGAAAAAAATTAGCTTGAGAGCACCCAGTGTTTCTTTTAAAAAATATTGGCTGCTGATGGCTAAAAAACCCCCAAAACGTCCCATTATAAATATAGGGACTTTGACGAAAATGGCCTTTCCTGGGGGTTGCAAGAGCCCCGGAGCACCCGTGTACTCCTGGTGGCCAGGACTGGACTTTGCTGACCACACACGCACTCCCTTCCACCTCGTTGCAGACATGCAGTTCCCACTGGCATTGCTCTCGCACCCTCGCTGTCCATCTCCTGGCCCCCACTGCCCTTTTCACGTTGTTTTTAACTGGCACTTAGCCATGTCTCGTTTTTTAGTTGTGCTTCTGCCCCCACTCTCTGACCACAGGAGAAATCTAAAAGGGGCTTTTCTTTGCCCTCATTGACCTGCGTGGTCATCTTTGGTTTAGGTAAGTTAAAGACGGCTGAGTGATGTTGCTGAAAATGTTGGGGGGTGGGGGGCAGGACCTCTACATGAAAGGGGCCCCTGCCAAATGAGTGGGACAAAATGGTGCCCAACAAAAGTGTGGGAGGGACAAACACCCTTGTCCCGCTGCCCTAAAATTACGCCCCTGGTTAAAGGTAAGATAAGTGCTCTTACATAGTGCCTTTCTGCCAGTAATGTTGACCTCGCTGTGAATGGCTCTGGAAAAGAAAGTGGGTGGGGAGGTTTGTGGGATAGTAGGGAAGGTCGGTGGTGACGGGCACCACCTGATGTCGGTAAGGATTTTACTGTGTGTGTGTGTGGTAGTGGGATGCTGCACTGGGGTTTGCTAGCTATAAGGAGGCCCAGGGTTGACAGTAGCAGGGGGTGCATTCGAGTGGCGATATTGATGGAAAATTGACCCGGAGGGGCCTTTGCTTGGTTTGCTAGACGTTGTGGGCCACCCGATGGGTCAGGAAGTGGTGAAAACCTGCTAGATAATACGGTGTGAGGAGTTATTGAGGAAAGCAACAAATTGAAAGGAGTCATGGGGTCAGGAGTAAGACTTTTTTAGTTTTTTGTTGGTGCAGTGCTAAAAATCCTTGCTATGTTTCAGAGATTGTGGTCCTTCTGTGTCGTAGGGGATGGGCTGGATGAGTGCGCCATATTTGAGATTGTGGTTCTTCGCGCGGCAGTTACTGCAGACCAGTCTCCACACGACTGGTCCTTTTAAAAAGGCAAGATAGGAGACATTAGTTCCTGTTAGTTTTGATTTTGGTGCTGCTCATTCCATTTAGTTAATGGAAGAGCCAAGCATTGAGCTGCTTTTTGAGCATATTGCTGGGTTACTGCCTTGCACAGATGCCTTGTTAAGGAATTCCATAGTTTGGTAGTCAATATTCAGAGTGAGGATCCTCATTGGACTTACTGAAGACCAATTTCTGATATTGTCCCAGAGGGTGTGCAATGCTTGGATGTATTTGTGAAGGAAGTTGCGCGTGCTCCATGGTCGGCGCTATGAGTGAATTTTTTTAAATGTGTTCCTTTCTTGACGGGGAGCCAGTGGAGCATGAAACCTTTTCATCCAGAGGATTTGTCTGTCCGCCGCTTCTGCACATTGTAGATCTTCTATGAGGTATTTCTGTAGTCCGAGGTTTAGGCGCTCCAGTGTACAGGTGCAGTATAGACTTGGTCAAGTCGTGTTAGGACTATTGACATGACGATCACGGGTCCTGTGGGTAAAGGATAGGTAAGGTATATTATACACCATAGGGTGTGGAGCTAGAAAAGCAAGCACCCGTTTTATTTTATTTTTTAAGAAGGCTTGCTCATAAGCATTTAAGTAATGACCTGTTGGCATCTCGCTGCCTGTTGAACTTACTATGTTAATGTTAAAGGAAATTTGTACCGCGCACTATCACCACTGGAGTGGTCCCCTGGCACTCTGGCGGCTCTGAAAGAGGAAGGGAAGGGTGGTTAGTGGGAAGTAGCTGGAAAAGTGCAAGAGAGCAGTGATGTGCTGTTGGCAGCCTCAGCCCGGTGGGTCCGTTGGCTGGGCCTGGGGTGTTTTTCGGCCGGTAGTCTTCGTGTACTTTTGTGCGAGTCTGTGTGTTTTTTGTTTTGTTGTTGCAATGTAGTGAAGTTTTTGCGGTTTGTTGTGCTGTAGGTTTGTGGTTGTGTTTGAGAGGTGTATGCAGAGGAGGAAATTGTTAGTGCAATTGGTTGGGTGGCATCTTTATCCTCGATTGAGGCGCTGGTCTTATGTAATTTCCCCAGGTGGGGTTCGGGAGCGCCTCTCTGCCTCTGTCTAGATCTTCGTCCGTCTGGCCTTGGAGGACCCTTTCAAATCTGGCCCCCTCCTCCCCCAGTCTTCCCTTCCTACTCATACGGCTAGCGCACCTGCCCATGTCCACAGCTCATATATTGTGCCGATTGCTAATATCCTGATAATTCCACTATACTGTGGTACCCGGTGGCAATTTACGAACGAGTGCAGTTTTGGGTGTGAAGTTGATTCTGTCTCCGTTTAGGTCTCGCCCGTGTTCCCCTCTAACCGGCGTTCTTCGTCCAGGTGCCGTGGGAGCTTCTTCACATCGGGAGTTGTCCACCGTCTGTACTGGGGGTTGTCCAAGTCCAGTTAATTCATCCCTTTCCTTTCCGATTCGGTTTTCAGTTTGAGTCCAAGTTTGAGTCACCACGGGTGTGCTAGACATTATTGGCCTATTTTGCACAGTCAGCTGCTGCTTCCTCTCAAGGTCTCCCCACTCCTCGAAGACCTGACGCTTTTCTGATACTCTTCTTGTTAGGACATCCCCCTGTTGCAACCTGGCGCACTGATTGTTCCCCTGCGGCGAGGCAAGCCCCTTTCACTGACTTCAAGTAGAAGTCTTTATACTTGAATAGTGAAAACTGAAAAGGGACTATGCCATTGCTTTGCCCATTCATTTATGCTCTTCCATGAATTGTTGGCTCGCGCCAGTGTTGACAGATTACTTGGTTAAACTCTAGCTGACGCACCCCATTGTTAATCAGCACTCTTGTCTCCTGGAGACTATCACCTAATTGGAGTGTTGTAGAGGCTTGTAACCTTGCCACCAGGCTCTTCAAATGCCCTTTCATCATGCACACGTTTTACTCGAGTTGCCTGGCTGCTAATAGCCAGTGAAGCCCTTGACATGGGGGATTATAAGCAAAGTAATTGCAACTCTTGCGTTGCTTCCACCCTTTCCACCAGGCGTTTACATTGTGAACTATTTGCTCGCTAAACCTCTTGGTCTCCTGCCCCAGGTATCTATGTAGATTCGCCAACTCTTAATGGCGTTCTCATTTTTTTTAAGATTTCGGCTAAATCTGCTGCTAATTGGGGAGGTTTTAGAAGTGCGTTGCGGCAGTAAGGAATGTGATGGTCTGTGTCCAGTCGAGGAGGAAGAAACTCTAAAACATACATTTTAATTGCTCGCCCAGCCCTGCAGGATATGCGTCACCAGTACTTGGTGTTTGATATATGAACGGTCTCCTTTTATCAGTGTCCATAACACATAATAAAATAAAAAATTGTGAACTATTTTGTCAGTCTGTCTTAACACTTGATGTGGCTGCTTCAATACTGTTTATTCCCTTCCACTTAGCAATTTCAAGACATTACAGACACTGAACCGCAAACCAGTTTCCTCTCACAAGATGGCTGCCGTTTTCTTTATGTAGTACCTAGTTTCACGACCGGTCCTGTGAACACCCGACGGTGCTCTTGCTAGACCTGCATGGAAGTACGCCTGCCAGATGTAGCAGGTGCACGCCCAATCCGATGCAAACGCTTGTCTAGTTGTTGACAAATGCCACCTCACTGGCTGCATTTGTTCGAACGTGTTGACTGGACGCTGCCAAATGGCCGACTCTAAATTAGGAGAAGGAGCTCTGTCTCAGGATCGGCAGGATTGGAGCCCAGCTGCAGCTTCACCATGGAGTGCATCTCACCTGGTGTGCACTTGTGGTTGCTTCCCATTTGGGGGGGCCAGAGGCTGCTTTGCCTCTGTGTTTTGCACTTCCGATCTAGAGACCAGCCTAATTTCTGGAAAACCTCATGAGGGAGTGGAGAAGAGGTGTGGTAGTAATGGTCTAACACATGTAGGCGCATGCATGAACAAGGCAATTGTATCCCTGCCACCTTCCCTTGGCAGGAGCTTGAATTCGAGTAGAACCGTGAGGCAGATTTACAGTGAGCTCAAAGGGAATAAAGTTTAGTTTCAGGAGTGTGACTGACTTGTCTTTGGATGTGTAAGTGCCTCATTTGATGAGCTACCGGGGTGGGGGTGAGGATCGGGGTGTACTTGTTGCAGGTGGGTCCCACTCGATTACTGAAATAAAGGTGGGGGTGCTAGTCGGCCACTATCCCCACCACATCAGACTTCTGTCTCAGGGCTAGGGCTGCCAGGGATGGGGGGGGGGGCATGCCAGCCTAACCTCTGGAATTTTTCCGGAGACTCTGGAATTTTAAGCATTTCTCCGGGTCTCTGGAAAAGTCCCGTGAATCTCAGGAATTTTGAGATTCTTTCCGGGTCCCGTCATATTCTCCACCTGATTGGCTGCCGCCAGTAGCCAATCTGGTAGAGAAGTGGCCGGGACCCGGAAACGGCGCTCAACGCGACCCCCGAGCCCCGTAATAATAGTGCTTTCAATCCATATAATTGGATTGAAAGCAGCATTATTGCGGCGGTGCCGCCTTTAGTTTGCTTAGCATAGCACTGAAAACCATTCAATCATTGCTATAGTGAGCAAAATGAAGGCGGCGCCGCAGCAGGAATAATGCTGCTTTCAATCCAGTGACATGGATTGAAAGCAGCATTATTTCGGCGGCGGCGGCGGCGCCTTCAGTTTGCTTACCATTGCATTGAATGAATGATTTTCAGTGCTATAGTAAGAAAACTGAAGGCGCCGCCGCCGTAATAATAGTGCTTTCAATCCAATGGCATTGATTGAAAGCACTATTATGAAGGCTGCAGCGGCTTCAGCCTGCTTCAGTTTTGCTTACTATAGCATTGAATTAATTATTTTCAATGCTACAGTAAGGAAACTGAAGCCTACAACAACCGAATGTTTACCTTTTGGGCGTGTGGGCGGAACTGTGTGCAAATGGGCGGAGTCTTGTGTGGCTGTGGGCGGGGCATAAATCTCAGGAATTTTGATTTTGAAATGTAGGCAGGTATGGGGGGGTGAGGAGAAGGGGGGCTTCCCTGGGGGTGTCTTTCACCCCTTAGGAAATATCCTTTTCCCTCGGCCAGTTTTCTTCCCCAAATCCCTCGTTCTTCCTCTGCAAAATAAGATCCCCCCAAGTGCATGAGAAAGTCACCCAGTCCTGTTTTGGATTTGACATGGCGTAGCATAAAAAAATCAATAATAATATTAATAGTAATGTGTAGTCCTAAATTTGAAATAGATGAGACAAAACTACACATCCTAAAAATCCAATTTAAGAAACGGTACTGGGTGACTGTATGCAATTGGGAAACTTGAGAGCTGTGGCTTTTAGTTATAGAATGAATATGTTAAACCCAGCTTATGTGATTGACAGAGATTGCCGTTTATCTTCCTGTTTAAATGGGGTGGGTTTTTGGCTTCCCTCTTTCCTAGCCGCCTTTATTTTTCTCGGTCCGCCATATCCCCATGAAGAAGGCTGGGCGGCAGATGGGGGGGGGGGGGGGGAGTGGTGGGGGGGGGTCAGACTTCGCCCCTGTCTTCTGGTTAATGATGGCCTGAGCTCGTGTTTTCCCTCCTCCTCCTCGCCGCCTGCTTCCCCATGCTGTGCGCTGGGTGGAATCCTGGCTCCAGGCTCGCGCTAATGAAGACTCTCATCGGAGATTGGATTTGAAGCGACTTGACGTCCCTGGTGTAGCTGCCTCTCCCGCAACTCCCCCACCCCCCGCCCCACCCGGGGCTGTCGGCTCCCCATCCTCTTCCCAGTGACACTGTCACAGACTGCCACAGTGATCAGGGCCAGGAGTTCTCGCTTGTGCCACCTGAGCAGCGTATATGGTTGTGGCATCCAAGGCTGGGCGTGTCATGCTGGCCTTGATCTTCTCTAAAGACCCAGTTGTCAAGTCCCACATTCGGCAACAGCGAAGGTGGGGTCCTTGCAGGGCCCATTTCTTTCAGGGCATTCTCATTAGTCCGGCCTTCGTGCTGCCTGCTGGGTGTTGTCACCTGGGTGAGTGTTCTGGGAGTGACAGGGACACGGCTTAGTTCCTTAATAGGACCACCGGGCATCCACGCTCCAGCCAGCTCACTCTAAGTGACTTACCTGCCGAACTGGAAATAATGCACTTGCCTACAACAGGAGCCGGGCGTGGGATTTCCATCAGGAACCAGGACACTACAGTGGGCCGGTCTCTGAGCTGGAGACTCGAACTCCGCTGGAATATAAATTGTAATCTGTGAATCGACTGGAAGGGGGTAGACGGATTTTCCTCATACAGAGGAGGATGATTTGCTTTTTTGCTTCCACTCCTCACATACCCACTGAAGATGTGGAGAGTCATTTTCATGATAGTCTGCCTCTCCTCTGAAGGTTTGAAACAACCACTCTGGCTAAACGTTCCATCGTATAGCATTAATGCACACTCCCTGCCATCCATGGTTGTGCACATATGTTCCCCCCCAGGTTCCTAAGTGTGATCATTGAATTTGTAACAAATAATAATGGTTGATTTGTCTTCCTGATTGAGAACATAGTTTGTACGTATACATTATTAGCATTTTGTTGTCTTGTGTACATACAACAGCAGCAGAAAACTCGTCGGCAAATGCTTTGCAGTTCCTCCAGTTAGGCTAGAGTCTCCTGTTGATGGGAGTAGACTTGTGTTCTTGAATTCAATCCCGTGGCTCCACACACTGGATCCCTCTATTAGAGTGTGGCGGGGGGTGTGGACGTTGATGCTCTTGTAGTGATGTGGCATGTGGGTTGGCTCGGTCCTCGACTGGAACGACCTTGCAGCATTTGCCTAATGGATGTGGCGAGGATTGCGCAAGAGTCTGGAACCGATGCCTTGGAGCAAGGGTGCTACCCTGCAGAAGCTGCACTGACCCGCTCGTCCATGCTACAGTGGAGATCCATGGCAAGCATTCTGGAATGGGAGTAGCTTTCTGTGACAGAACATGACCAAGCCTGCAGCAATATTTCAAGATGGATATAATTACTCTCAGATTAGTATGTAAAGCGCTGCCCCCAGCTACATGGCTCAACAAAAGGACTGGGCAAATCCATGGGGCCTTTGATAGTTAATCAGTTTGCCCATGGCAGGCGGAAGGTTTGGTCCTCGCCCTTTCTTCAGATAAATTGTTTACTCCTGTCATATCTTCACTAAATATGACCTGAGGAATGCACCTGTAGGCCTTGTTCACCCAGAGGGTACATGGGTCTATGCGTATGTCGTGCAGTGAGCCTAGGAGAATGTGCACAGATTAGCCACGCACATTTTCCAGAGGTTGATCTACCATCTTTAAATTAAAATTTCAAAAAAGCCGAGACGAGCTCTTCACACATGCACTCCAGATATGTTCTCCATTTTGTGGGTGCGATTTCTCGCCGTCCATAACCAGTACAAGAGGGACCCTGCAATAACTCAGACAGAAAAGAGCCAAGTTAACATTACTTTATTAATGCACAAGCATTCGCGAATGGGCAGCAAGTTCAAACGTCTCGCAAAGCAAGTCGTCAAAGTGCCGCGCTTTGCCCTGCACATCGTGGTCCTTTTATACCCACCTGTTTTACATTGTCATACATTGCTGCACATAGATTATGTCCACCACAAGGCGGTTCCTCCCAGTCATGACTTTGCATCAAGGTCAACCGTTCAACATCTGCTATTGTGGTTTCCTGTTATCTGTTATTCGCTCTCTCTCGTGCCCCTCTGTGTATCTCTGTGCACGAGGCTGTGCTTACTCATTCCTTCCCCACCCGTAATCTGCAGATAGTTTTAGCAGGCTCAACATGCTTCGACATACAGTGACCAAACACAATTCTTCTGTTAAAAACAAGTTCTTGCCAGGTCAGCAGGTCTCTTTCTAGTTTGCAATTGCTATTCATATATGGCCATTAAACGCCACCGTATAAAAGAGAAGGCCTCTTCTTTTAGCAAAAAGTACATTCTTTTAACGCATATGATGATTAGTACAAACTCCAAGTGTGAGCACAACATTACATATGTATGCGTACCTTCAATCCACCCTTTGCTCACACTTGAGCATCAATCTAAACCTTCCTAGCATAAGCAGATGGCAGGAAAGCAACATCATCACATACTGTATGTACCATAATCTTCTCCAGGCCTCCCATGTCAAAAAATTCCTGTTGTACATGGCTTTTATCCATTGGATTTAGGCGCGTTATGCTGGAAGAACACATGGAAACACAGCACGACACACATACCGGGAAACATTGGATGCAGAGACAAATACCTACAACTATTGCCGCTAGAACCAGTATAGGCGTAAGAAGTTGCCATCCAATTTCTTTCAGGAGCTTCATCCACCAGCTATCTCCTGACCCTTCCTCCTGGTGGATGCTATCCGCCACTTTATGCAGTTTGTTTACTCCATCCAGGATTCCTGTACTCCCTTCTGGTATGTAAACACAGCATTGGGATCCCACCAAAAAACAGACTCCGCCCCTTTCTGCAGTGAGTATGTCTAAGACATACCTATTTTGGAGAGCCACTAGCCGAATTGCTTTCATTTCATAAGTGATGTTTTCCATTAGGTCTGCAGATTCTTCGATTACGAACTCAAGGGCCCTGCTTAGCTTTTGGATTTCTTGACTGTTCATAAAGATGCCCGCTGGAGGAACCAGGACCCCCATCAGATCTATAAACGTTTCCCATCCTGTAGGTTGATACGTAGGAATTTTTGGGTTTACTGCTCGTTTATTTCTGCTGTGTATTTCTTTATGCAGAGTAGACGGGGCATATACCATCACAGCCGGCATTATTCTGGCTATGTAACATACCCCAACAAAATCTTTGGCTAACCACAAATAAGCCCTCTTGTTACAGACGTAGGCATGTCCTTCAATCTGTAACAATCCCTTTGTGTAGTTATTTAGATTCACCATTTGACTGCACCCCGAGATCATTCTTTGATTACCTCTTGCGCTCCTCTTAAAACATATATTCTTTGGCCTAAACTCTTGTGTGATGGTGATAGGGGGAGGAGGTTCTCTTACTATCTGTACCATAGCAGGTGCAAGCCCGATTCCCTCAGTTTTGATTTTATAGCGTATCTTTTCCTTTAGAAGGGTTTTGTTCTCTCCTCTAACATAACAAGCGGTATTCGGTATCATATATTGCTGTGCTGACACTATTCTCATGTAAATTAATGTACACCCCGCATCCTCAGTAACTGGCGATGCGTACACTGGGATGCCTTCACTGCTATGTCGGGGCATGTGGGTGCAGATCCAGCAATCAGTTTTATTCACTACCCCATATGTTGTGTTTATTATCTTCACGTATTCATTTTTAGCATAGTCTTCCGGGTCGTGTTGGTCATAGGCATCTCGATTCCTGCTCTTGACCCAATCTGTTCTCCCTGTTTCATTTGACTCGGGCAACAGGTTCTTTAATTCATATCTAGATGGATGTTCCAGATACCAGAATATTATGGCAAATGCTATTAGTACTACTATCGTGCATACAGAAAACAAAATTTTGCCTCTTGTGGTACAAACTGGTATTTTCCTCTTACCTTCTGTGTTTGAGGAGCATACACTTATCCGTTCAGGGACTAAACCAGCATACACGGGTGTAGACATAGTTCAGTATATGGCTCAGTATACAGCGTATATCAGTTGCAACCTAGCGATATAGCAATATCCCCTATTTAAAGCACCAGTGTCCTTATTACTCTAGTAGTGGTAGGTCTCACTGAAAACCTTCATCCGATCTGTCCCACGTCTCGTAGTGCCTGTCCCAGGAGGGGAACGCCGAAGGCCCTTCAGGCTACAAGCCCGTCGTCTTCAGTAAGGCACAATTCTGCTAAAACCAACAAGAGAGTCCAAATGTTCATCTCCCTAATGATCAAAGTTCAAAACAGTGTCCTTACACGTTGCTTGGCACATACACGTCACGGGATCGGAGGCGATGGGCACACCTGTCACTGGCATCTGGCAGTACACTTGCAACCTGCGGTTTGTCGGTTCCCTTTTCTGGAGGAATCAATAGTGGCAGCGTCTTCTTGACGTGATTCACGTGGTACCAGTGCGGTTTGCCATCAACTTTTACCGCAGTTTGTGTTGCGAGGAGAACCTGAAACGGGCCCCTCCATCTGGGTTGCAGTCCGCTGGTGCGATCGAAGGCTTTTATAACAACCCAGTCACCGGGCTGCACGTCGTGACCTTCTCCTATCAGAGGAGATGGAGCTACTGCGTTCACCTGTGCATTAATAGAAATCAGTCTATTAGTTAACCCAATACAGTACTGTTGTAATGCAGGCCATGCTTGCTCAGACAATCTCTTAGGTGATATGGGGGTCCCAATACTTGGTGGACGCCCCATAACAATTTCGAAAGGAGATAAACCATGTGTACGCTTAGGCATAGTACGCATACTCAATAATGCAATAGGCAATGCATCCGGCCATTTCAGTCCCGTTTCAGCACAAGCCTTTGCCAGTTTGTTCTTCAATACCTTATTTGTGCCCTCTATAATCCCAGCTGATTGAGGATGAAAAACTGCGTGGAAACGTTGATCAATACCAAGGGCCTTGCAAACTTTGCGTACTACTTCACCAGTAAAATGAGTCCCATTGTCAGACCATAGATATCTGGGGACCGTATACAAGGGCACCCAGTGTTTCAATATGCATTGTGCTGTGGAGGTGGCACTATTGTCCCGCAGGGGATATGCTTCCACCCATCCTGAGAACCCACATTTCATCACCAAACAGTAGGAATGTTTATTTACAGGCTCCAGCTGTATAAAGTCCATATACACCACCTCAAAAGGGCAGGTGGGTAACTTACTGTGGCCCGCCGGGGCCGGTACACCTTTCCCCACATTATATAAAACACATATTTCACATTGTTTTGCCCATTGGCGACAATACATTCCCAATCTTTTGTTGTACCACACAGTACTTAAAACTTCTTCCATAGTTCTTGCGTTAACGTGGGTTGGACCATGAGCCACGCTCACTATCACAGGTAAGTATGCGTCAGGTAGTACCCAGGTGTTCGTTTTGGTATGTGCCCATAGCCCATCTACCGTCTCCTCATATTGATCATCCTTGTGCCAAGATAGTCTTTCTTCAATGGTTGCATCTGCTTGGATTTCCTTTACGCGCTCCTTCGTCCCTTCCATAGTCACATCCCTCCCCACTATGAGCTGTCGGGCTTCCCACCGAGTGTCCCTTGTGGCAGCTAGTTTAGCCATCTGGTCAGCCAAAGAATTTCCCTGCGTGACATAATCCAGTGTTTTTTTATGCGCTGCGCACTTCACTACGGCCACCATTTTGGGCAGCGTAAGGGCTTGCAATAATTCAGCAATCAATCGGGCATGTTTAATAGTATCACCTTGAGAGGTTAAGAAGCCACGCTCTCCCCAGAGTTTACCAAAACTGGAAACCACCCCGTGCGCGTAGGCTGAATCAGTATAAATTGTCACTTTCATGCCGCTGCTTAACACTAATGCTCTAGTTAGCGCAATCAATTCTGCCGCCTGCGCCGATTTCTCACACACTTTCCCACTCTCAATCAACTGTTCCCCTGTAGTTACTGCATACCCTGCTGTTGTCTCCCCATTTGGCAGTTTGAAACAGGAACCATCACAGAATAATATACCCTCATTATCAACCAGCGGGGTGTCTTGCAGGTCTGCTCTACCCTTAGTGTGTTCTTCCATTTGAATCACACAATCATGCCTAATGTCATCAGGTGAGGTGGGCAAAGGAAGCAGTGTCGCTGGATTCAAAGTGTTACACCGTTCAATTTTTACATTACTGGCAAACAGGATCATCTCATACTGTGTGAGTCTAGCTGTAGTCAAATGCTGTGTATGCACTCTATTCAGAAGAACATCTACCGTATGTGGAACTTTTACTGTTACTTCACTCCCTAGGATGATACCTGCACTTTGTTTTAGGGCTGTCGCTGCTGCAGCTACTGCTCTCATGCATGGGGGTAGGCCTCGAGCTACTGAGTCCAGAGTGCTAGAAAAATATGCACATGGTCTCTGTTTACCCCCTTGTTCCTGTGTCAAGACTGACACAGCGCAACCTTCCTGTTCATCAACAAAAAGGCAAAATCTCTTAGTATAATCAGGTGTGCCTAAGGCCGGTGCGTGGCATAGAACATCTTTCATAGCTGTCAGGGCTTTTTCCATCTCAGGTGTCCATTCTAATGGGCCGTTTTCTTGTACTTCTTTTAAGGCTTTTAGCATGGGCTGGATCAATACAGAGAATTCAGGAATCCAGTGCCTACAGTAGGATAAAACACCAATTATCCTTCGGAGACCCTTTGCCGTGTCTGGACCTTTTATGGACTGTATCAAAGCAATGCGATCAGTAGACAGGGTTCGCCCCTCTTCGGACAGCTCAAAGCCTAAATAATGGACCTTTTGTTTTACATACTGCATTTTGGCTAGGGCTACCTTGTGCTTATTCTCTGCTAAGTGCATTAGCACCAATCTGGTCACATAATGGCATTCCTCTTCGGTGGCTGCACATAATAGCAAATCATCAACATATTGTATCAGAGCAGTGTTAGCGGGTAGGGCTAGGTTATCCATCTGTGTTTTTAGTGCTTGGCTGAATATGGCGGGACTTTCTGTATATCCCTGCGGGGCTCTAGTAAATCGATACTGTCTATCTCGAAGAGTAAAACTAAACAGGTACCTGCTTTCTTCGGCAATAGGAATGCTGAAGAAGGCATTTTTCAAATCAATTACCGTAAACCATTTTGCTGTTTTGGGAATTAAAGTGAGTACACTTGAAATATTAGGGACAACTGGATATCTGGGTTCTACTATTTTGTTTATTTCTCTTAAATCAATAATAAAACGATAGGGTACGGCTTCATCACCTTTCTTGTGTACTGGAAGGATCGGAGAGTTACAAGGGCTATCATTTGTTGGCTCTACCACCCCTAACCGTATCATGTCCTGTACTATTTGATATAGTGCCTGCTCTCCCTCGTGTGATATGCGATATTGTTTTATCCTGGGCAACCTGGCACCGGGCTTTAGTTTGATTACTACTGGGGAAACATCCAATACTCCTACATCATTCCCATGAGTGGCCCATAGTTCATTCGGGATGTCTTGGAGTTCCGGGGGCAGGGTTTGCATTACTCCTATCATACTCATAGGTTTGCTTATGGTCATTCTCACTCCCTGGGGGGAGCAATATATTGTGGCCCCTAGCGTTTTTAATGCATCAATACCTAACAAGTTTTCTGGGCAGTGATTGGTCAACAGCCACCCATTCTCCCATTTTACCCCATGAAGTTCCGCTTCTACTATTTCACTTACAGGAGTCTTTATTGGATTTCCCCCAAATCCAACTGATACCTTGCTTTTATCCGATAATGGGACAGCGGGGACGGCTCTGATATTCACGGAACTGTTTCCAGCTCCTGTGTCTACCAGACATCTCAAGTTTCGGTGGGGGCCGATCCTAATAGAGGCATAAGGCCCCCTTTGGTCTATAGGAACCTGCACCACTCCCGCTATCTCATTCCGGCATCCTCAGGACATATCGCTTGTGTTATCCTGAAAATCATCGCTATAGTATACCCCTTCTCCACATTCTTCACCCTGGCATACACCTTGTACTTGTGGTGTTTGTTGTGGCTGATACAGTAGATTGGGGGGAGGCGGGGCCGGCCAGGGAACATCCCCTCTTGCTTGTCCGTCAAAGGCATTGGGTTGAGGGGGTTTAAACATTCTATTGTCTTGGTTGCCGTACCCACCAGTCCTATTTCCTGGGGCAAATGTTGTCTGTGAAGGGGGCCGTACGCCCCTTCCTCTCCCACCACTCTGGGGACACTGGGATTTCCAGTGTCCGGGTCTCTTGCAGAAGGCACATACATCTTGGGGTAGCCCATCACTCCTCCCATATAGCGCACCTCCTTGCACTGTACCTCTTCCTGTCCCTTGGCCCCCTATCATGTTGCTGCTATAGCCCTGTGACGGGCCGTTATTATTGTAGTTATACCTGCCTTGGGGCCCTTGATGCAACTGTTGCATCAACACTTTGGTTTTTAAATCCTTCTCTTGTCGTGCCTTTTGTTGTCCCTTTACTCTTTCCCCTCTTTCATAATACCTGGCCATTTCGAGGAGATCCCGGGGGTTTCTAGTCATCCATGTACTTTCTGCCCTCCTAATGTTCTCCTGAATTGGCCCGTGGAGCCCCTCTACAAAGTTTGTGGCAAAGTACCGTTGGCCCGTTTCAGACCCTATCTCTAGCCCACTGTGCGCTTTGAATGCTGCTTCATAACGCAGAAAGTACTGTGCTACCTCCTCACTTGCACCCTGTATCACAGCGGACAGTTTCTCCACATTCACATCAAATGGGGGTAACACCTTTTCTAGAGCCCTCAGGACTGCCATGCCATGCCCCCTTAGGGGTTCAGGATATTCCTCATGCAGTTTTCTATTTTTGCTCGCATCCATTACATCTTTCCATTTTATTGTTTCATTGTCTTTGGCACGAAAGGGGGTCCATATTTCTTCTGGGACAATGGCTAACAATATGTTATCTACATCCTCTACGGTAAATAACCCTGGTCTGAATAACTTTCCTACTTCTTTGTAGAATCCTGCCGGGTCTATACGGGGGTCGGGGATGGACTTGGTGATATGCATTAATTCAATTCGGGATAAAGGGACATACACATAGGTGCGCATCATGTTACCAGTGGCTGCCTCTATGGTGGGTTGGCACTCTCTCATTGGCATTAATAGTGACTTTTCTGTATTTGTTTGTTCACTCACAAGGGCCTGCACTGGTGATGAAGCAGAGGACTGGTGACTAAGAGTTTTCTCTTTTATTTTTTTATAATCTTTTAATAGTTTCTCCACCTTAGCCATCCTCCATTCTTCCGCCCCTGAATCATCCACTCTTATATTAGATAGCAGTTTCTTATCCAATTCCGTCCTAATCCTATTCCACTGGGACACATATCTAGGCTCCTTTTCCTCTTCTATATCATCCACCCTAATAAGAAGATATTTAATTACGTTTACTTGTATAGGCCAGCCAAGGCCCTCCATCAGACTCACCAGGGTGGACATGGACTGCGAGTGTATGGATGCTATCATACGATTAGCTACGTTTTGGCCCGCCTGGTCTGCATCTTTGAGTTTAGCCTCTCTTTCCCTCACCTCTCTTTCCCATGCCCTCTTTTCCTTCTCCCATTCAACACTGCCCCTTATGACTTCCTCTATTATGTCTGACATACATCCCCATAACTGAACACTGGACGCAGTCACTGGTAGTAACGCGACAGCGTCCTGATATGCTGAGGGCAGATCCGCAGTACTCTGTCCTCTCAATTTACAGTTACCCTCATGAAAGGTATATAGTTTAGTGGCCACTGTCCTAAATTCCAAAGGTGTCAAACACCCCAATTGGTCCCGTAGGCTGTCATTGAGGGGTGTGCCATACAGCCCGGTCATAAGGATTTGCAAGTCTCCATCTCTATCCTTTTCTACAGTAGTCGTTCTCCTATGGTCTATCAACCTATCTGGGTCCCCATACTTCATTGGGAATTCCACCCTTTCACCCTCACTGTCTGCCGGTGGAGCTGTAGCTCCTGGAAACAATAATTCAGTCGTTGTTTGTTCTGCTTCTAGCCCTATCACATCTTCATATCGAGGCACCGGCACGGCAGGATACATACCCCCACTGTTCTTAATCATCATATGTCTATCCAACTGATCTAGCCTCTCACCCTTCTCTTTTATCTCTAGATCATGTAATTTTTGATTTACCGTTCTCTTCTGCTCCTTTGCTTTTTGTTTATTCTGAGCATTGCGCCTGCGCATTGCTTCTACCCTCCATAGTCGTATAGCCTCAAACTGTGCGGGTCTAACCCGTCTTTTTACTAACTCTATTTCTACTTTGGATATGCGGTCCACATCAAAGGACCCGGTGTCTGGCCATTTATGCTCAATCAAATCTTTTGTGTATTCGGACCATTCTTTTAAGAACAATGTTGAATTCAATCCATGTTTAATCAACATATCAAATGCAGGGGTTCCTTCAAGAGGGGCATAGTGTCTCTTGCCTATACCACTCTTGCCGGAAGCCGCTTGACCCATTTTGTTGGTATACCGCAATTGCCTAAAACACTCACCTTTCCCAAATATGCACCTATTGGTTAACAATAATAATACATCCTCCTGGCGTATCTAACATATCATATCATCATTTCAACATTACTTCTTCATAGACGGACTTACCACCGTCCTCTTCACAAACCCTGAATCATTATTCCCTTATTTCATCATGCATCCGTCCATACCACTTATCTTAAGGGTCCCGCCAGAGTGTTCCGGACCCGAAGGGCGACAGCCTGCTGTTCCACCGCCAACGGAGCCGGAAAAACAAGGATGACGCGTTGGTTGCAATCAAAGGTGCGGATTCAGTTGTTGGGGCCCCGTGATCAATTCCTTCTCCGGTTCCGCCGCGGCGTTCCTCACCCAGTGACGGACTGTCGCTCCTTCGCGTCCCACTTCTGACACCAAAATTGTGGGTGCGATTTCTCGCCGTCCATAACCAGTACAAGAGGGACCCTGCAATAACTCAGACAGAAAAGAGCCAAGTTAACATTACTTTATTAATGCACAAGCATTCGCGAATGGGCAGCAAGTTCAAACGTCTCGCAAAGCAAGTCGTCAAAGTGCCGCGCTTTGCCCTGCACATCGTGGTCCTTTTATACCCACCTGTTTTACATTGTCATACATTGCTGCACATAGATTATGTCCACCACAAGGCGGTTCCTCCCAGTCATGACTTTGCATCAAGGTCAACCGTTCAACATCTGCTATTGTGGTTTCCTGTTATCTGTTATTCGCTCTCTCTCGTGCCCCTCTGTGTATCTCTGTGCACGAGGCTGTGCTTACTCATTCCTTCCCCACCCGTAATCTGCAGATAGTTTTAGCAGGCTCAACATGCTTCGACATACAGTGACCAAACACAATTCTTCTGTTAAAAACAAGTTCTTGCCAGGTCAGCAGGTCTCTTTCTAGTTTGCAATTGCTATTCATATATGGCCATTAAACGCCACCGTATAAAAGAGAAGGCCTCTTCTTTTAGCAAAAAGTACATTCTTTTAACGCATATGATGATTAGTACAAACTCCAAGTGTGAGCACAACATTACATATGTATGCGTACCTTCAATTTTAAGGATGCATGTGGCCTGCACATGTATAATTACATCATCACAGCTTTGTATGTCACTCACCCTGCTCCCTTCCCAAGAGCGTGCCTCTGATTGCTTGGCCACGTCTGCCCAGGTGAGGCCAGGAGGCTCAGGGAAGTCGGTCTCACCTTGATCGTGAAGTCATCCTTTCCTCCAAGATAAAGGAAGTGCCGACAGCCCTTCACTCTAACGCCACGCGGGATGGCTTCTGCGCCTCGGATACATCTTTAATCCGTCCGCACATCCCTGGTGGGCCTGAACACACACGTCTTTGAAACCGCGCTCTTAGCAGTGAAAGATCTTGGGATAAAAATAGCTGCTTCGGAGCGAGAAAGGGGGGGATTATGGGAAGGAAGCGCTGGCTTCGTCGGCATGTTCGGCCCGCTCTCTTGTGGTGCAACATTCCAGAGGCTTTCCTTCGCCCTGGGGGTCCCAGCACTTGAGTTCAGTTTCGCAGCGTTGATGTCGACTTGGGGGGAGGAGGGGGTAGTGTTAAGGCAGCGGAAGTGTGCATGCAGTTGCAGGGTTTTCGCTAGGGGCGCCATTTGTCAGCAGGCGCAGACTGTTGTCACGTGAACGTCCCAGCAGTGATGCTTCCCACAATCCGGCTCGGTCGGGCCTATAGGGCAATGGGCGCATGGCCGAACCTACAACAGAAAATGGTGGTGTGGGCCAGTTTTTTGGTCAAAGTAGGCCAATTTGGGCCAGTTTGAGTGAATTCTCGAGTAGTTTTGACCAGTGTTGCTGAATAAATGGGCTTTAAAATGCACAATTTGCACATGTTATAAACTCCCCCTTGCTTACTATTCAAACAGTGTCACAAAAGGAATGAATTGCCATTTGCACCTGTCGGCCACTTTTTCATTGGTGCCCGAGACAATTGTATGGCTCAGTTTGACCCTGACCACAAGAAGCATAAGACCAGGTTCATGGCTGTGATGGCGTGGCGGCTTGCTAGCAAAGGGCAGGCACCGTCTCTTCCCAGAGGGGAACCCATGCTTAACCTCTGAAGAGCCTTCTGTTCCCAGTGAAGGCTATAACTGGAGATCGGCTAAGTTCAATGCTTGAGTTGGAACTGTTGGGATGCAAGTGCGTCTCCATGGTTCCACTTATTGTTGCTTTATAGCAATTTGGTTGGTGTCTGTATAGAGGCACTGCAGATATCAGTCACTGTTATTTTGCGTAAAGTATAACCGGTGCATCGGGTAAGTCCTTGTGCTTCTGCTGCTGACGCGCCAGGGTTCTAGAGCCGAAGTGTGGCGAGCAAGAGATGCACGAGGACACTGGTGGTTGGTGGTGAACCGCGGGGGCAGCGGCTCGCGGGTCACTTCTACCAAAATAAAGGTACTTTCGTACAGCCTGGCGTCCTGCATGTGCCGTTCTCGGTTTGCATGTTAAACCATCACTTCCAAAACGCCCACTGTGATAGCTCGTTGAGTTGAACTCTCGCCCAGACATCCGTGTTCAGCCTACAGGACACATGTTCCAGTCCCAGCTGGGCAGACCCTGCCCATCCTCCCAAAATACCTCATCAAACGCAATCCAGCCGCAAGAGCTATATTGAAAAACATGGCAGTGTTAAATTCTTGTATGTTTGTTATAGCAACAATCCGCCTGAATTATCCAGTTAATAAAAGGAGTGTATTGGTAATAATATCCCAAATATATATGGTCGCCATATATAATGTCGCCAGGAAAAGGTGGTGGTGACATTAAATAGGTGACCATATATATAGGGACGGGGTGTTGCAGGGGTGTCCCCTGCTCCCATTCGGAAAAAAAAGAAAGGGTTTGGGCGTTGCAGGGGTGTCGCCCCGCATGTTGCATGTAATAATGTCCCTGCAAACAAAGGGCATTTTTTTTTTGCATGGTGATATTTTTGAGGGGACATTACATGGAACCAAAAGGGGGGGGTGGGAGGGTGACCACATTGATGGTACAAAAGCTATGTGGACCTCATGATCTGCATTTTGTTTGGTTACCATCGGAGCCTTAGATCAAATTCTCCATGCCAACCTTGAAGCCTAAGAATTGGTGGGAACGCTCAGAATATCACACTCGTTGCCACGGTTATCTCCCTGGATGAAAGGGCTGTTATAGGGTTATGTGGACGATTCCTGGGAATGTATGTTTGCCACTGTACTTGATTCAAGGTGTACAAAGAAGGGGGTGTCCCTGTTGGCTCTTTCCACAGATAAGGTTGTCTCGGGAGGATAGCTCAGGGGCAACACACTCGCCTTGGAAGCAAGACACAGAGCACCACCGGTTCGATCTCCTATTCCTATTTGTGTGCAAGTGCTCGTCTGAATTCTGCAACTTACTAATATTTGAAATGTTTCTTTCGCCCACTGTTTATATGCATTTGATCACAGATCACTGGTTTTGCTTGGGGGTGTGGGATTTTTTTTCTTGCTTAAACGAAATGGAACAAAACGCAAGGTTACACATTTCAAGTTGAGGGCTACTAGCTAGGCCGAACAAAGTCCGTTGGCCCGTGCATAAATGCCGGTTCTCCAAATGCATAAAGAACACCATTTCTGAGTTACCAATGGCTAGAGGCGGGCATGTGTTTTGTGGCCAACATCTTTCATACAGTAGGACATTTGTAGAGCCACCCCCAATGGCGCTTACAGGCAATTCTGTCCTTTTTGCGAGGTAGTGCAATTCTATCAATAAAAAGCCCTTATTGCAGGGGTGCCCAATGGACTGTGTGTGGAGGGGAAAAATGCACCACACAAGTCCCTTACAGTGGGCCTCACTATCCATGGCAATGAGCACGTGGTATGGGCATCGCTGTGTGGATTTGAGTGAAAAAACATGGGTTTTAAGATGGACTTTTTATTGATCACTTTTTACTATACCACATGATGCATGGCCTTTTAAAGTCGTTCCTGCTTTGCGTTATTTGAAATTTACGACGAAAATCGTGTTCTTAATAGCAGTAAAAAAATGCAGGTTTCATGATGCAAAGACAGAAAATAAACCAGAGAAGCTTCCCAAACTTGACATGTTAGTGTTAAAGGATATTTGTACCACGCACTATCGCCACCGGAGTGGTCCCCTGGCACTCTGGCGGCTCTGAAAAAGGGAGGGGTGGCAGGTGAGTTAGTGGGAACAGGCTGGAAAAGTGCAAGAGAGCAGTGATGTGCTGTTGGCGGCCTGGGCCCGGACGTCAGTTGGCTGGGCTTGGGGTGTTTTATGGTCGGTAGCCATTGTGTGATTTGTTTTGTTGTTGCAGTGTAGTGAAGTTTGTGCGGATTGTTGTTTTGTAGGTTTGTGGTTGTGCTTGTTTAGAGTGTGAGATGTGTATGCAGAGGGGGGGAATTTGTTAGTGGTTGGATTAATTGGCCTCGCTGTCTGGAAGCGAGGCCCTAAACTTCTGTATTCTCTTCAGGTGGGGTTGCGTGAACATCTCCGCGTCACCGTCCAGATCTGGTGTTATTCGACACTCAGTCCCTTTCCCACCTGGCATCCACTCACTTTCATAATCTTGCCCAAGTTGGGCACCAGCCCGCTACGTGGCACCTGTTTGTATGTGGGGCAGGCAGGTGTTTGTGCGTCCCTTCAGACCGGGCCCAGAGAGCGTTCCCAATATAGTCGGTGCGCGGCATCGGTCAGCCAGGGTTACTCCCCCTAAATGTTGCAACCACTCGGCATTCATTCATCTTAATCAGTTGCTCATGCAAGCTATCGCTCCCTGCTCCTTTGGAACGTGGTAAATGCCAACGCTTGCAATTATGTCCAGGGCGGCGTCTGCTGTCATTCTCCACTCCCTTCAGTGAATGTCCCTGCCAGTATCCACAACTTAGTTGGAGTGTGCCAAGTGTTAAAGTTCACACAACTTTATACAAGTATGATCTCTAGTAGCAATTATGGCGCGGGTGAGGTTGTTAGCTGGAAGTTGGCCAGGGATGCTCATTTCTGTCCTTAGGGGTGTTGCTTGTGTCCTATTCGATTTTGCGCCGTCTCTTGTAGTAGGGTTTCTTTATTTGAGTCAAGATGTTGTCGTTGTCCTAGATTTGTCATCCTTTGCTTTGCATTTCTCGTTCGGCAGTTTAGTTTTTTCTATTTGAATCTGTGATGTTGAAGAGCCAGGTTTTTAGTGATTTTCTGAATTGTAGGTGGTCTTTGGTGTTTATTTCTTTCGGGATGTTGTTCTAGGTTTTTGCAGCTAAGTGGGAGAAGGAGGCACCCCCAAGTTTTTTCTTAAGGTATGGTTTTTATTCCAGACGGATTTCGTTGCTTGAACTGAGTTGTCATTGGCTTGTAGATTGTTAATTTCTTTTGTAGGAATTCAGCTCCTTGTCCGCTGATTGCCCTGTGTGTTATGCAGATTGTTTTGAAGGTGATGCAATTTTTGACTGGGAGCCAATGCAGTGTTTTTAGGACTAGAGTGATGTGGCCTCTTCTGGATAGTTTGTGGTGCAGCCATGCTGCTGTGTTTTGGATCGCTGTAGTTTCTTCAGGAGGTATTCTGGTATCCCGAGACGGAGGCTGTTTGCATAGTCGATTCTTGACATGATGAGGGCGACGTGTTTTGTGGGTGAAGGAGAGGTAAGGTAAGATTCTTCTTGCCGTGTGAAGGAGGAAGAAGCATTTCTTCATTATTGTATTTATTTGTGGTTCTAAGATTAGGCTGTTGTCCATCAGGACTCCCAGATTTTTCACTATCTTTGATGGCGTTGGTGCGGTTCCCATTTCCGTTGGCCATGGAATATAGGTGTTGTTTTCTTGGTTTTTGGATATAATCATGATTTCTGTTTTTCCTGGGTTGATTTTCAGGTTATTGGCCTTCAGACAGTTAAAGACTTCTTTTAGACATTCGATTAGGGTTGAGTGATCGGCTTCAGTGTCTTCGATTTTGTGGATGATTTCAGTGTCATCTGTATAGTTGTAGCATGTAATTTTTTAAAAAGAAATTTGAGTCTGATTACTGGAGTTTGGTAGATGTTGAAGTACACTGGTGATAGCAAGGACCCGTGTGGTACTCCACAGTCGTTAACTTATGGGGTGGATTTGAAGGGCTTCATGCATATGGTTTCTGTTCTGTCTGTCTGTTAGGAATTAATTAATCCAGAGTAGTGCCATGTCCGTTATGCCTATGTCTTCTAGTCTTTTGGTTAGGGTGTCATGGCTAACTGTGTCGAAGGCTCCAGAGAGGTCGAGCAGAATCTGGGCTGAGGTTGTTTCAGTGTCCACGTTTGTTTTTAGGTCATCCCAGATGGATAGTAGTGCTGTTTCTTGTCCTCTTGCGGGTCTGAAATCGACTTGTGCTTGGCCTAGCAGATGGTGTTTTTCTACGTGTTCTTGGGTTAATTTGTATATATAGGTCTCCAGGAGTTTTGCTGGGTACAGAATGTTAGAGATCGGTCTTTAGTTGGTGAGGTCTTCTACGTCGACCCTTGTTTTTTAAAAGTGCTTTGATTTATTCTGATTTGAAGGTTCTTGTGACCGTTCCTGTTGAAATTTAGGAGATTTCTGTAGTATTCTGATGGCGTTCCTTGTGCAAGGATTGATTTGTAGATGTCTGGAGGGCAGGGATCCAGGGGTGACCCTGCTTCCTTGCTGTGTTTCACCAGCAAGACGAAAGCCTCTGCTGATATTTCAGGAAAGTTTTGGAGTTTGTGTTGTGGTTCTGTGTTAGGTCCGGTTGGTTGAATGTTATGGTTGGTTGGTCTGTTTTGTATGATTTGTCGGGTGTTGTTGATTTTGTTCTTTAAGTGGTCTGCCAGGTCGTTGCAAACTTTCTCCGACTGTGTTGGGGTGTTGTTGCAGCCTGGTGGGTGTCTCATTTCTTTAATGATGATGAACATTTCTTTTTGTGTGTTTGTCGCATTGGTGATTCTGTCATCATAATGCCTTCTCTTCGCCTTTTTGTATTTCCTTCTTGTATGCGCAGATTTGTTTCTGGAGCAGTATTTTTTAGTCTGGGTTGTATTTTTCCTCCATTCCAGCACAATCTTCTTGTTGTCCTTTTTCATGGCGGTTAGTAGTGGGGTGAACCGTTTTGCCATCGCCCTTTTTTTTGATGGGGTGAATGGTTTTTCCAGGGCGATCTTTTCAATTGTATCAGCAATCCATTTGTGTAATAGCTCGCTTTCCCGTCTAGGTCAGCTAGCTCTAGTTCTGTATTTGAGGGTTTGGTCATCGCCAGTTGTTCCAACAGGTTGCTTGCTTTTGACGGTTTCCAGTTTCTTTTAGTGGTGGTTGTGAGTTGACATGACTGACTGAGTGACTGACTGACATTATGGCAGGCAACACTTCATCATTAACCTGAGGTGACTTGGAAGGTCATAAGTAATGTCTCAAAGGGCCGCATGTTGTGCCCACCCCTGCCCTCTCAGAATAAGCAGGCTACAGCTATGCCTGGCCTTGTTGCCACACGCGCGCTCCTTTGTCAGGTGTTTCTTGTTGGCCGCGGAGCGAGCACGTGGCCAAATGTGCCGGAGGTGCAGCCCTTTACAAAGGCTCTGGAGTCCATTTTCAGTGGAGCGAGTTTGGGCATGGCGGCAGTGACTAGGTTTCATTCTCTGATATTCTCCACACGCCATCTGCTGCCCAAGCACCATTCATCAGAGAGGCTTGCGAGGTGGGAGGAAAGCCACTCGTCGGAGCGTTTGGTGCTGAAACCCGAGTATCTTCTTTTGAAAACCAAACCTGGCCCATCCCTAAAAATGCATTCCGCTGTGTGTATTGCCCCAGCGTCACCTTATCCCTCGTCTCAGGAAGCCTGCTTTCAGGAGGGCTGCTGCAGGGGGACTCTGAACCAAAACAAAGAGCAAATCGGGGCACGTGGGCTGTTGCTTTCTCGCTTCATGGTGGGTTTGGAAGTTGGTGGTAAAAGCGGTTTGATTCGTATGTTTTTTAGAAGTATGTTTTTGCCCATTGTGCTCCTTTTGTTCTTTGCCACTGGGTAACAGATGGGTGCACATCGGACTGGAGACTCTTTGTAGATAAACAGCACCCCATCTCACGGGCCCGTTCGGGCTGCATTTGGGTGGTGTGTAGGCCCGCATTTCGAATCGCGCATGATGTAATATATTTCTGGGCATTGATGCCTGCTTTTATTATGGGCAGAATTTATTTATTTATTTATTGGCTATTTATAATACGATACGAGTTCGGTTTCTAAGCGCAGATCCGGGATTCGAACCTCTGTTGCTCTGCGTGGTTTTGCTATCAAGACCAGCACGTTGCTCCTGTGCTATCTCACGTTCACGATTGACTATTGTACTCAAATAGGTAGAAGCAGGTCTGAGTTGGTGCGGTTCTAAGCTAAGGTGAAGCACTGCAAGCGGGTAAAGCAGCACGCGGCATCTGTAGGTCATAAGAAATAGGAAAAAGTCAGTACCAGGAAGTGTTTCACCAGTTAAAAGTATCAGAGCCAGGCAGTTCAGTACCAGGAAGTTTGGAAACCGTAGAAGCAACTGATAGCAGGTAGTGCACAAGCAGTGGCGGTAATGGATTCCTGAGGGGAGTTAAAGCACTGCACACGTGCGCCCGGTACTGGGGAAGCGGCAGTATTGCGCCTGAAGTGAATCGGCATCTAGCCAGTCCAATGGCCTCTTAGCGGAAGTGGCCTCTCTGGTCAGCTGGCAAGGTCAGAAGGAATCTAATAAGATCAAGGTAAGTGTCAGAACTTTCTCGGGTGCTTTGAGGCATTGAGAGCCACTGATTAGCAGACCAACCAACTATTCTGCTGCTGTTTGGTGATTGGGCACTTTATTGTGCCTTTGCCGAGCGTGGAATTGCGTAACTCGGTTCCTTTCGTTTCAGGTTCCTTATGGCAGTGCTCCGTCATTGCAGTGGCAGTTGCATTTTTGAATGCACATATTGGTTAATGTAGTGTTTTCGATAAAAACCCACATACAGGTGCATACTGTAATCTGGACAATTCCTGCAAGACATGAATAATAATGGACCATGGGGGTAAATAGAGGACCGTGGAATCGGGGTAGTAAGAAGGGCTATGCAGTGCCAGTGAGGAATAGTTGGGGTTGTAAAGGTGGCTGTTTTTAAGGTTTTGAAGAAGGTACTTTATGTCCAACTTACATCTGCGAGTAGTGTTAAAGGGTCCCTGTATAGGCACAACCCTCATAGTTGTAGTTGCTTTTGGCATTGGCGGACATGTTTGTAGTCAATGTTAGTTTTTCTCGCATGGCAAAGTGAGCATGTGGCAATGTCCGCGCCCACCTTTTTTGATATGGGCCAGCTTTTACCCTAAGGAACAGCACCACACCAGCTCTTCGCCTCTCTTGGGGGGAGGGGGGGAGCCCTGCTTCTGAAGCAACCCAGAGTTGGCTTTAATGTCATCGACCTTGAAATAGGTATGGGTGCATAGCAACCCCAGAACTCAAAAGCACGTGCTATAGTTGCTCGGACCCCACAGTGGTGTTGCATGGCACCCCTGTGAGGGGCCATGGTACATTCCTTGGAGTTGTGTGGTCACATGGTTACCCATGTGACCAACCTAATAAAAGGTCCGAGCCGCTTCCGGCTCGGCAGTCACGAGTGAACCTGACTCCGCGTGGTGTGTTGTGTTGGTGCCTGGGGGGGGTGCCTCGCCACGTGTGCTGGGCCCAAGGTCGGGGCCCAGCTGGAGGACGGTGCCCCTGCCGGGCAACGCCGTCCGGACGGTGCCCCTGCCGGGCAACGCCGTCCCTGTGGGTCCCCCAACCATGTGAGGCGGGTTGGGGTGCGACCCCGGCCTGGGTGCCCCCAGAGCCGGGGCCGCGGTGGCCAGGTGGACCTGGCCACGTGTGTGGAGCTCCGGTGTCCCGGAGCGGGTGGGATGAACCCCCACCCTTCATCAAGCGGCGTGATCGCCGCACTGCAGCGTGTGTCGTCGGGTGCTACCCGACCCGAGTACGGGGCTGCCCGGTGATCCGGGACAGCCCCCAACAATGGCGACGAGGCGAGGGGCCCCGCGTGCCCCCAGGAGGTTTTGATGCGGGCCCATTTCCAACGGGGCCCGCGCAGGAGAAATGGCGTGGCGGGCCCAACCCCAGATGGGCCCGCGAAAAAGGTGGATGGCGTGCTGCCTGCCTGTCACCTGAGGTCGTCGGGTGAGGCCCGTGGCATCGCCGCGTGGAGGAAGCGGCTGCAGGGAGGAGGCGATCCCCGCCCCACCCTGAGGAAGGAGGGCGAACTACCCGCCCGTCCCCCGCGGGAGACGGAACATGACGGCGGCTGCACCACCATGAGGGAGGAAGAGGGGCCCGTGCGCCCCGAAGGAAAATGGTGAGGCGGGCCCAACTCCAACTGGGCCCGCCCGAGCTGCCCGCCCCTGCGGGAGGCGGAACAAGTCGGCGGCTGCCACACGAAGAAGTGCGGGCGGCCGGAGCCGAAAGGAATACCTGGCCCCCGTGGCCGCCACAGATAGGGCGGGCCCAACAACAACTGAGCCCGCAACAAGGAGGTGGGCTGCCGGCCCCTCCCCCATACGCCACACACACAAAGGGCGGGCCCGACAACAGCTGAGCCCGCAAGAAGGAAATGGAAGGGGAGCGGCGTCGCCGCATGAGCAAAACGAATGCGGCCGCGTGAGCGCCCCCATGGCTGCAACATGGTGAGACCCTTTCCCCCCCCCCCTGCAGCCAAACAGCGGGTGCGACCCGAGCGTGGACAGCATCCGCCAATCCAGGAGTGTGAGGCGGGCCCACCTTCATCTGGGCCCGCGGAAAAAAAAAAAAAAAAAAAGAGAAAAAGGCGAGGATGCAGGCCCAAACCAAACGGGGTTTGCTGATGGAACAAAGGAGGCACTGCCCCTCCCTCAACCGCGACACGGAGGGGAGCTGCCTGCCCTCACCCCAACAGAATCCGGGCCCATCCCAATCCGGGCCCACAATGGAAAAGAGAGGAGGTGCACTGAGGGGTGTTGCCCCATACAAGTGGAACTTAGCCGATGTGGCCCCTGGGCCTCCCCAGGTGCGGTTTTGCCGGTGTTTTGTGTGACCGTTTAGTAACTGTCCTAAATGAACTCTGGTGAGGGTGCGAGCTGGTTTCCGGCGACTCCATACTGAAGATGGACATCAGAAGTGACATTCCCCGGAAGACTGTGAGCCGGCAGACATGGACTTGCTTAAAATGGTCCAGTTAGTGGGCAATGTTGTGTGGTGCGCACCTGTAGGCTCCGAGTGCTTTATGTGGTGCCAGTAGCCCTCACTGGTGCCGTTCAGGGACATGAGAGCCACTCACCCAGGTTAATAAAGGGTGTGGAAAGTAGTAGAGTGGCTCCAGTAGTGGTAGTGGTAGTCATGGTGGGATTTTGGAGTTTTTGCATTGTGTTATGAAAAAGGAGGAGTGTTGCATGGCACCCCTGTGAGGGGCCATGGTACATTCCTTGGAGTTGTGTGGTCACATGGTTACCCATGTGACCAACCTAATAAAAGGTCCGAGCCGCTTCCGGCTCGGCAGTCACGAGTGAACCTGACTCCGCGTGGTGTGTTGTGTTGGTGCCTGGGGGGGTGCCTCGCCACGTGTGCTGGGCCCAAGGTCGGGGCCCAGCTGGAGGACGGTGCCCCTGCCGGGCAACGCCGTCCCTGTGGGTCCCCCAACCATGTGAGGCGGTTTGGGGTGCGACCCCGGCCTGGGTGCCCCCAGAGCCGGGGCCGCGGTGGCCAGGTGGACCTGGCCACGTGTGTGGAGCTCCGGTGTCCCGGAGCGGGTGGGATGAACCCCCACCCTTCATCAAGCGGCGTGATCGCCGCACTGCAGCGTGTGTCGTCGGGTGCTACCCGACCCGAGTACGGGGCTGCCCGGTGATCCGGGACAGCCCCCAACAAGTGGGAGAGTGCAAATGGCTGTGTGGTTGAGCAGCAGTGGTGCTAGTCAAGGGTTTTCAGAAGTAAACTTGCCCAAAAGAGCTAGGACCAACAAGCAGAGGGAAGTCCATCCGAGTCTCACCCAGACCTGCACGTAGTGTGCATCTCTGTGGGGCAGGTATTCCCTCCCTGCCACCACCCTACCCCATGAAGACTGTATTTCTATTACCTGTCATTTCCAGAGGGAGCGCATAATACCCCCTCCCCCCCACACCATCAATGTTGATGAAATCATGTTCCTTTATCACCCGCACAACATTCCTGGGCCGTGCCTTCAGCACACTGTAGACACAATGTAATGTATAGCCTGGTGCGTAGGCGCAGCCCTTTTCAGGACTCATGTTTTTTGGTGATACGGCCTAGGGTTGGCAAATCCGCATGCCAATGCTACATTTAGGTTCTCGGTCTGTACCTACTCCAAAGTAAATCGAACCCATTTAATGTTTTTTTAAACTTGGCGCTGGCTTGTTTGACAGCAAGCTGTAAATCCGTATCAAACGATGACTATAAGCAGTTGACACTGATGCACAGGATTTGATGGAGCGTGTCCAAGTATCAAACGGACGTACACTATCGAATGCGAAGTAAAACAATATTGGCTGTTGGGTACGCACCTCGCATTTCATGCTGGTACATTTTAGTTCTTACATGTATGTTTGTAATAGATCAGGAATGCAAAATTACATGCACTAAAAAAACAGCCTTTGCGAATCAGAGCTCCGTTTCTGTGTATTTTGAGAAACAAGAGTGTGAATGGAGAGGTGATGTTGGGTGAGAAAACTGGCCATTGGTTTACGTTTACTTCGCAATCTTAATACTCTAGGAGGTGCTTCTCATGCAGATGACTGTTATGGGGTTGCACAGCGAACGTGTCAGTCATATAAGTGACTTCCTACAGCAGGCAATGTGCACCCTGCATATAGGTCTATCATGGCTACAGGAAACTGCTTTAAGGTGTCATTTTTGTGTTCCCGTTTAGATTGTGAACCACACCCGGTGGTGGTTGTGCTATGGAAAGTGGAGCTAATACCAAAGTATAGTTGGTTGGTGAAAGTCCCAAGCAAAGGGAGAATATGATATTAGACCTTGAAGTGAAAGGCCGAAGTGGATGGACAAGAGTGACCAAGAGCTTTTTTTCCCCAAATGGCTTTAGTTCAGGGCTATGCCGTTACCCATGTGTTTTGAACTACAGGTTCCATGATTCCTAGCCATTAACTATACTGGTAGGGCAGATGGGAGTTGTAGTACATTACATCTGGAGAGCCAAAGGCTGTAGAGCTCGGATTTAGTAAGAGACCCACCAACTATCTTTAACCTAGCCCTGCAATACCATGTGGCCATCTACCTGAAACTGAACAATTATCCTCTGGGGCTTTACCAAAGAAATACAGAACTTCCCGACAGAAATAAAACCTGATGGCTACAGTCCAAAACTCACACGCAAATCCAGCAAACTGCACTGCTAGTGGGGAGTAGTATTGGCTTCTCCCAGAACTGGCCATGCTTTGACACCTTGCACAGCTGCCTCCTATACTGCAGCTGTGATGTAGGGGGCAATCTTAAAATGGTGCTACCTTTGCTTGTCCAGAATTGCGGTGAATGAGTGTACTGCGAGTAGGAGTCTTGCACTTCTGCCTGTTGTGTGGTGGAGAAGGTGGCATGGCTGCTGGTGTGCTCTGGACGGTCCATGCATGGGAAGTTTGAACTTCTACACGCATTTGGCCTGTTGTGGGATGGAAGCTGACACTACTTCTGCCATCTGTACCTGGCGTGTTTTGCAAGGAAGCTGGCACTGATGCTACTTGTGTTGTCCTCTGTTTTAGGGAAGCTTGCACGCTTGCGATCAGTGGACCAGTTCACTGTGTAGGGGTGCCTTTGTACTGCTGCTGCCGATAGCAGCCCAGGTGTTTAGCCAGTGCAGCGGATTGGGAGGTGGGTTAAGGAGGCAGGGGCACCAGTTTGGGGCAGGGTACCACCCAGCGAGGCGGCATAGTGACGTCACTGGCATGTGCCAACGCTCGGTGCCGGAAGTAGAGCCAAGTGGTCCTGAGGTGGGGGATGGAGTATAAATAGAGGAAGCGCAAGGTGCTCACCACTGCCCTCTTTTGCCCTGCCAGATGCCGTCGAGCTGCGAAGGCAGCAACTTATTTGTTTTCCCACCCACCCTTTTAGAGCGGGGGTTCTGAGGGTGCGTTGCGATATGTTTGAGCACATTGCATTGAATTTAGCTATGGGCTCAACCATTTAGGTCACTGGAAGCACAGGAAGGGAGATTTAGGGCTTAATTCAGGTTATGGTCCTAGGTTTGGTGAGGAATGGTGAGGTGTGAATCCAGGGGCTCATAAAGCGGTCCTCGCCGGTCCGTGCAATGTGAAGAGTGTCTGGTCGGTTAAGGAGGTCCCAGATTTCCCTCTGGCCACGCTCAAGTAGTAATGATGGCGTCAGTAGTGATGCAAAAATGACTTATTTCATGACATAATTGTTGATGATGTAACAGTCTGTCGCATTTTGGGTGATGTAAGAGATGAAATGATAAAAACGGCCTAATGCCTTCCAAGGAATATTTTTGTCTGGTGTCCCTCACTGTCCCTGCTGACTGCCTTGCCCACTGTGCTGTACCTGTTCAGTGAGTCTAAAGGGAAACCCACACTGATACCGCCTGCTTTGTGCTTACCATGGCAGTGCTTAAACTGTCCTGCCAAATTTTTGGGTATTTATAGAAACTGGCAGCACTTACATGTGTACTTAACCGGCCAATAGTACATGGACATGCAAGACAATACCTGGCTACATTTTTGATATTCCTGGCGTGTGTGTTGCTTGATTGGTATATCAAGCTGTACCTGTTAGGCTTTATTAGTGCCAAGCGATGTTGAACCTCAGTCTTCCTGCGGTCAGAGAGAGAGAGAGAGAGGCGGGGGTTGGGGGGGGGGGGTGTCTGTCTGTCTGTCTGTCTGTCTGTCTGTCTGTCTCTCTCTGTGGTTTTGAGCATGGTACCTGCATCTGAAAGTATCGGTTGCAGTGTAGGCTTAATTCACTCAACCTAGGTTCAAATTGGTACATTTCGAGGTACATCTTTTGATGTCCAAGCACCACTGCAGTGGCATCTTCTGCCATGGCAGAAAACCTGGGTTTTTTGAATACATGGACATTCCTCTTCAACTTTAACCCAGGCAGAACTTAATTGGCTCTTCCCTGCTCTCCCTCCTGCTGGTGTGTTATTTTCTGTGCGCTCTGAGGCTCACGGGCGTGCAGCGCTTTATTGAAATAAAATAAATGTGTCCTTCAATATGGTGACCACCATATCAAGTTGTCCCTGGCATATATTGTGGGTACCTAGGAATGTGTGGCATTCATAGATTAATGAAAACGTCAAGCAGGGTTGGAATGGCCCTTGGCATATAAGGAACTTTGCAGATTTCCTGGTTGGCCTCTGCACCCTCGGCCTCTTATGTGGCAACCTGTTTTATGTCCACATTGTCTATAGGAAAACGGTTGCGCTTGCAAACATTTGTAATATTGGGCCACTTTGAACATTATTTACAGGGCCTCTTTTGGTTCCCAGTCCACCTCTGACGCCAAGCCGATTTGTTGGATAATTCTGAGGGTTATTGGGCCGTCCCTCAGAAAATGCTATTATTTCTACCTAAATTGTAGGCTGGGCGTACTCTACCACTGGTCATTTCGACTTGAGAAGCCGACTGGGAATTATTGGCACGCTTCAACGATCATCAGGCCCAGGGCCTAGACCCAGGACAAAAGCCTAAATTTAGGTGATTGGCCATGATGCGTCCGTGCCTTATGGACCGCTGCAAGAGACATGCTTTTATCGGGTCAATATTAAGAATGGCACGCCACTCTCCAGCCATGTCTCCCTGCGGTGGTGCTTCAGGACAAAGGCTTGGAACAGCAGCGCGTTGTGGATAATCACTTGACCTGTTCAGAAACTGCAAAAAATGGCAGATGCCAAAGTAAACTTCCGGACTGAGGCACGCACTGTACGCAATGCACATCTTTTCTCTGAAAGGCGTACTGTACTGTTGAGTTGGGTAACACCACCAGTTAAGACAACGGCCGGTATTATTTCGGTCCTAATGAAAGGGAGCGCGGGCTACGGAGCGCCACCCCCGCGCCCTGCGGCGTGTGCAGCGTTAAGACCCAGGGCCTCGCTCTGTGCCTAACCTTTGCCACTGGGTGAGCCCTCTCTGGAGCCGCTCCCTGGCAGGAGGCCCGCGCAGTGTCAAGCCTGGGCTGCTAGTTGGGGGAATGCCAAGGCCCCACCTCATGCACCCCCCGCCTCCCTCCCCAGTGTGTCTATCCGCCCACTCTTTCTCCTTTTTAAGTAAAAAAAAAAAAAAAAAGGTGGAGGACACGGCGGGGTCAAACGGCCGGATCAATGCTCCTCGGGGCCTGCTCAATGGGTAGACTGCTGCGCCGAGCTGACAAAGCCCCCGGGTTCGTATAGATCCGGGGCCATGTGACTCGGGCGGCGGCGGCAGCAGCAGCTGTCGGGCCGGGGTGCAGGCAGCCTGGCCTCGGCGGCTGAGGGCGTCTGCAGGGCTCTTGCTTTGTTAGTAGCTCGCAGCCAGCAGCGCGCGCCGCCCAGAATGGCGTCGCCCGGCCCTCGCGCCGCCACACACTGGGCAGAAATTAAACAAATACGCGCGCGGACTCGAGAGGTATGAACGCCGCTGCCCGGCCCCTGTGGACCTGCGCCAAGGCCTGCACGCGGCAGGTCGCCCAGACCGCCAGGAGCACGGTTGGTTTTGTCGATTCTTGCAGTTCTACTTTGCGGGTGTCTTTGGATTTTTTTTTTTTTTTTTAATGTTTAGTGCCCTGTCAACAGAAGTGTTTCGTGGTCCGGGCTAAGCAGAAGTCGCGCGGGCAGCCGGCGCCTCCAGAATATTTCTGCCTTCGCTGATGCACATTTTGCTAGAAAAAGAAGGGGGCTTCTCCGGATCTTCTCTCCGGGAAAGGGAGTGCTGTTGCGTCTGTAAACCCATGGATGGACGCCCTAAAGGCTTGGTTCTGAGTTTGGTTATGTGGCGTGTGCCTCTGCCCCCCACTGTTGCTGGACGCCAGTATATGCCTGCTCCCGTAAAGGGATTTCACTCTTAAGCAAAATGGGCCGCACGGCACCCCCACACAGGCCTTAGGAAGAAGCCCCCCCCCCCCCTTGCACGGGCTGTGCATTTCTGCCCGCCACACAGAAGTGGGACTTCCGGATTCCCAGGATGCTGCCCCATCTTTGCTTATTTTGCTGTACGGATTTCCCTGGAAGGTGCTACGCTGCTTCCTCAGGCGGAGATAGTTTCTAGTTTGGGCCCTGGTGAGTATACTATACCGCCGATCGCTCTCATCTCAACGGTTTGGTCTTTTCCCAATTTTTCATTTTCAATGTTATATTGCTTCGTGCCCGGGAGTGGGTGTGTACAACAGTTCAAGGTGGATGGGCACAACAGAGAATGTTGACTCCTAAAATGCAGACAGGGTTGGGGTAGGGAGTCGTATCAGGCGGTGCGACTGACTCACCTTATACCTGCCAGCCGTGCGTGGCGTTTGCACGTTTTCCCACATGGAATTCCGGCCTTTCCTATGGGGATTTTTTGCTTGGCACGAGGCTCCTGGATATGTTTACTTTGATTCGCTTACCTTGTGTGCACTAGTGCACTTCCGTGGCGAGTACAGTCCTGACTCGTTTCAAAATGTCCTCCTTGCTGGAAGTGGAGTGTGATATGCTTCTGCTATTTTATGACTTCAAAGGCCCTTATTTGTGGCCCCTGTTCCTTGTGCTGTATTTCTGTGGAAACCAACCACTGTCAATGGCAGTAGTTTTGGCTCTTGTATATGCATTTACCAGGAACTGCAATACTATTTTTATTCGTATAGCACATAACGCAGGCCCATATCAGATCAACACGAAGGTTAGAATGCCCAGGTATTACCATTTGCCATCTGTTGCTATCCTCTGGCCAGGTAATACCCGGAAAATGCCAATCCATGTGCCCACAAACAAGCCAAAACTTTGCTTTTTAACTGTTCTTTTTGGTTTTCCATGTGACATACTGTATCCTTATGTTTTGTGGGTTGAGTGGAATACGGTTCTCTGATTCGAATGACTGCAATGTATCATAATGCAGACAGACATTTAGGCCTTTTTTTTAGCCGAAGGTTGGGTTGGGTTGGGGGGGCTGGGGAGGGGGGGGGGGCTTTACTGGGATTGGTTAATTTTTAAATGAGATAAGCAAATCGGGTATTCTACGCTATGCTAATTTAGCCTGAGCCTCCTAAATAATGAATATTTTTGTTTGTTTTGGCTCTTTTGTTGGCGCCACCATTTACCAAATGTTGACCGGTCCACCGTAGAGGGTTATGCATTCTACTGGACAAAGCACTGTGTCCTAACCGTTCCATGCCGTCCCATCAAAAGTAGTCCTTAGCAATGTTTGGGGTATCCTTTTGCAGAGTGTGCAGATATGGGGTAGAGGGGCAATAGGGTTTGCCATTTTAGCATAAATGGTGGGCGTTCACTGCAGCTGTGAAGGCATTTTTAACCCTAGCTCTGCCCTGCAGAACCAATGATGCAAGTACCCGGGTTCTGTACTGTCAATAGTTAGCAAATGTTGAAGGCCTTTCAAATGAGCATACACTGCAGATAGACAAACTATTGATTGTTGTCATTACTCAGTTTACTGGGTTGGTCTCCTTCAGAACGTTCCCCACCTTGATACTGGCAGAGAAAGTTGGATGTTACTCTGCCTACAAGGGGAAGATGTTTGTAGGACTGGATTGAATGCAATTGCCCTACACCCGCCATTGTACACTTGTTGAATTAGCTCTAGCAATCCCCCCATCTTCGCATACATGCCTCTACATAGCTGCCAAGTTGCCCTTTGGCATGCGTGACACCTCAATCCAGTCCTGGTTTTTCCCCATTCTATGCGGGGACTTGTAGACCCGTAACCTCAATGGTACAAAACAAAACCACAAATCCCAGCATGCAGTTGGACCTTATTTGTTCTATGCCCTGGAAGGGCTGCCTTTTGGCTGCATTTAGTACCATTGGGGATTGTTTATTTAATGCTGTGCGTGTCAGTGTGGCAGCATGATGTGGATGCGTGTTATGGCCTGCAGGCACCTGCCCCCTCAATACTACTGAAATCTCTTCAGAGGAGCATTTATTTTCGAAATTCTAGCACGTGTGTTTAAAGTACAGGCGTGAAAAGTCACAATAATGAATGTAGCACTTGGAAGGCAAAGGTTCTGGCTGTGGCTGCCACCTGCAACAACTCTGCGGGTGGTTTTCTTGCGCACGTGGAAACCCACAGTGGTAAACGTAATAAACGGTTAGCAGCACTGGATATGAGTAAATGTTTCAACACTGGTAGCTTGTGAAAACTGTATTTAGTGTCCACTCTAACATTTCAGTGGAACCTTCCTACCTAGGACCAGGTGCCCGAAAACTGTTCAGCACCCACGTTCTTATGCTGGGCACTTTACAAAATAAGATGCACTTTAAAAACCATCTACTTACAAATGTTGGGGCGCATGGTTAAACTAAGCTTTAAACAACATGGCCATGACCCCCCTCCACCCTGCTTTCGCATTTGGGCTTCTCCATCGGCCTTGTGCAATCCCATGTAAGTTTGGAAGGGTGTGGAGGCGGTGTAGCATAGTTAGACCTCCATGCAGCACCTCCACCCCAAAGGCCGTGCACCCTCTTCATTCTGCCTTCCTTGTCCCGCCTTGGAAAAGAACCATGAAATATCATTCAATGTTTGTGTGTGTTGATTTTATTCATTTTTAAATTCATATACATAAATTACTAATTGAGGTAGAAAGTAAAAGAGTATTTAAACCCAGACCAATTTTTTGGTGGGTAATGTTAACACGACTGGGTAAGAAGACTGACCTATTTGTAAAAACTGCTCCCCCACTCGACCATGTTGTGTGAACGTGGGCAATACTTTCCGCACTTGCTTCAATTCCCAAATCTTCAAAAACGGGAATCTCTCAATAATGGCCAAAAGCTAGCATTGAACCCCTTTATTGAAACTAAACATTTGCATAATTGGTCCTGTAAACTGCTTTTTCCCCCAAAAAATTGTTTCCATTTGTCCTAGGCACCGTAACACGTATTTGGCAGACTCAACCTGTTAACTCAGACTTGTAGAACTAAATCCTTTGACATTTTCTTTATTTTGATTGTGTATTTGGTTAATTAGCTGTCTATCCAATAAGAACATTGCGACTCTGGTGAAACCAATGCTTATTTTAGCCACGCCCGTTGCCTTCCACAGTATTCTGCTTTGGCAGCACAGCTTCTTGTAGGGTGTTTGGGATTCATCAGGTTTGGTTGGACATGAGTGATCTAAGGAAGAGGACATCTATAGAAAAAATGAGGGATCGTTTCCGTAAAGGTGACCTTGTCCAAACTTTGTTTTAGTTCAAAGCAAAATAAATGCTCATCGTTTGAACACTCCCCCAACCCCACCCCATCCCTCCCCAGCATTTCAGAACATGGAGCTCATGCTGCATTTGACTAAATTCTGCTGGTGGCAGAGCTGGACCCCTCCTCCATTATGCATGACAAAACTAGGAATGCTGCCACATGTTTACTTTCCTCACAGTCCACAGTTAATTAAGTTGCTCCATTTGCAGGTGTGCCATATAATGAATCTCATGATGCAAGGCATAAAATAAGCAGTGTTGCATAGCAATTTGCTATGCAATTCTGTAAGTTTGCTAATTTAATTTGACACTTGTGTAGCAAAACTAGGTACTTCAGTTTCTCTGCTCGGTGCAAGTTCAACAGGGCCAATAGAGAGAAGCAGTACTCCTCTCCTCCACTCTAAGTGCCAAAGGCCTGCGTGGGAATGGTAGGCAAGAAGAAGGTCCTGACATTTAATTCCTAAAAATGTAAGTTACATAATGCATAAAGAATTGCTACTGTATAAAATACTGTATTGTCTCCATACTTTACAGTAAAGTTTAGTGTATCTAAATTTCCTAGTATCAACTATATTTAATTTTGTTGAGGAAGATTAAAATCTACAGGATCACAAGGCCAAATACTTTTGATGACAAAACCAGTTCTGTTACTTGCTGGTTGCATTCATCTGTTCAACTGTTTCTCAACTCATGAGCTGATCCCGTACTCCTTGAAACTCTATCTTATAACCCTGTTAATTTATTCCAGATACCGTGGAAGCGAGATGGCCGAAAACTATAATATTCCGCATAGTTTGCCCAGTTCTCTGCCTTCTACACCATCCACTCTGCTTAGTCTCTTCACAAAGCTAAATAGAGGTTTACACAAAGTAGTGATCAATCGTGTCATCCTGTCTGTACATCTACAGATCTACTGCAATACAATACACTGTATGTAGCCTCCAAAGCTCGCTTTGCTCTGAATATGGTAGCATTATACAGGGTTTGAAATTTAGGTCTTGACGAGCAGGAGCTAAAACCAGCCCTGGGTGTCGGTTATCACACTGTAGGCAGTAACTACCATAGGGGAACCACGAGCTATCAGAGATGCTCCCTTGACTTTTTGGTCCATTTTGTATGAACCATTGTGTTTTAGATGTATACTAAATGTGTTGTAATTCTTCTTTATTAACATTATCAAATACTTAGTTCATGTGACATTTGCATGTTTGGAAGGCACCAGTTGGCCCCAAGAGCCAAAAGTAGCACCTGGTAGCTGTTGTTTTAAGCTAAACAAGCTCTACTGTGCTAGAAGCAGGAGCTAAATAGCTCCCAGCTCCACTCAATTTCGAACCTTGGTTATATATTAGAACCTGTGGGAGAGAGCTGGCCGAACATTTGTATTTATTTAGATTTGTAAATGACACAGCCCAAGGGCATCAAGGCGCTGGATGTTTTCAGAGCCTTATCATATCTATTTGTGTCCATTCATGCAGGTGACCTTTTACATTTTACAGACGCTCATACGGGGTTGGCAAAATGTACTCGCCCAATCGCATAGTCCTGTAGATTTTATGATGGGTGCAGACCATTGTTTGAAACTTGTGTTCACTAATGTCTTCAGAGGTACACAATGCTGTATTGATGCTAATTTTATGTCTTGGGTACAAATACCTTCTGGTGACATTACAAATATTAGTACAACATTGCTTATCATATGGGTTTGTTCGCTAATCAAGCAAGTGTTGATTGGCAAACTCTGCTAATCAATTTTTGAAAAATAATGTGTGCCTTGTGATGTCCTCACTGCTTCTGAAGGGGGAGCCCCTTCCCATGAGGCCACGGTGGTGAGGACGCTACCCGGTGGTCCCACTGGGGGCGTTACTCAGGGACCTCATGGGAGGGCAGACATCCTTTGGGACCAGCGACGACCATCTAGAAATCACAGTATTCCCACCTGACTCATGACCATGGTGCCCCTTTTCAAAGTTACCACACCTTTACTTCCCCACCTCAATCCCCTTCACACTCAGTCACATCCCATCTATTTTGCTAAGGCAACAAGGACTTTGAGACTAGGAAGAAGTCCTGTGAGTCACCATCTCAGTACTCTCTCAATACTGAGACGAGGAAGAGGGATAGGGAGTTATCTCAACACTCACCTTGGATTGAGGCAAGGAGGGAAAGCGGAGCAATACAGAGTTCATGTTGGAACCACTTTTAACAGTCTAATGGTTCATACTCAATGATTGGCCTGAATTGAGATGAATTCCAAAGGAGGACTTGACAGGGTGTCAAGCCCTCCCAGGAGGAACCGCAAGAACTGTATCGAGCTGAACGTAGAGGCGGTGGCTGCCTGAGATGCCGTGCAGCAGAGAAAGGAACTTGGGGCTGGTCCAGGCTGGAAGGCCTGCGTGATCCAGAAGCAGAAGAAACCTCCAGGCTTCCCAGAGAGCAGGTAATTGTGAAGGCGAACAAGCATGCTGGCCCTGGCGAGAAGAGACCTGCGGAGCCGCCACAGGGGGAGAAAAGCTCCAGAAAGGTAGTATTGCAAATGAGGGCAGCGGCCTCGAGGGAGCCAGCAGTAGAGTATGGCGCGCAACAGGGTATGCAGGAAGCCACACGGCATAGTAAACCTCAAAAAGGGCACAACAAACACCAAAAAGGTGATTCAGGGACTTGCAGCCAAGTCTTCAGAAAGGGAGAATACTGCCAGAAAAGGGAGTCTGGGACTCGCACCCAAAATCAAACAGGAAATCATATTAGGACTTGGTGAGGGTGAACGAGGTCTACAGCGTGGAGAGGGCATCCAGGCAACACTTGTACATTGCATTGTTTTGGTCAGAGTGAACAAGGTCTGCATCCAAGGGTCAAGAACCTATACAGCTTTGAGAGAGCATCCAAGCAATACATGGACAGTGCATCACCTGGTCAGAGGGATCCAGGCCCGCGGCCAAGGGTCAGGGACTCTTTCAGCTTGGTGAGGACAACCAGGCAAAGCTTTTCAACACAGAAACCAGCGAGGGTAAGCCAAACCTACCAACCAACGTCTGGTACCCCAAAGAACAGATTTGTAATTCGACGGAAGACTGAGCAAAAATGGACATTTTTCAAACCGCCAAGGAGTGGCTGGAGTCAGATAAACGGAATCGGACAAGGCCTGGCTTTTGTCCAGGGGAAGAGAGACGCCCCTCTTTTGTTTGGCTAGCTTAGCGTGTAAAGGACACAGTTACAATTTTGACACTGGACGATGGGACTTTTACTTTGGACATCTGACACTAGTTATTAAAACCCTCCCAGAGTTAGGACGAGTTGGGGTTTTCTTTTCCTTTCGCACCTTTGAATAAAAGTTTAAAGCCCATACCATGACCCCTCCATGTCGGAGTCTTACTTCTGCACCATTGCAGCCTTCTCCTCTGGGCCACACAGGCTATTTAATATAGGGGGGAATATCTTTTCCACTGGAAATGGGGATCCTTTTTCATGATCAGTACGTCTCCCAACCTCCCCTCCCCCTGCCCATTGCACAATTGGGATCTTTGATGGAGTAGCAGAGTCCTTAATATTTGGGTAGCGGTTCCTACCCACCAGACTTTGGTCTTTATGGGATGCAAGTCTTCGCTAGCATCCCTTTTAAAGGGACATAAGGCCCTCTTTTCTGAACCCAGGGAAGTGGTGCCTTTTTTTCGGGGTGGGGGAGCGGATTTTGGCTACCTTCCACACATACCTCATGCAACCTTTTATGGGGAGTTGGTTCTCTCCACCAGGCACGAGGAGACCCATTCTATGTGCAACAGGTGTACTCTTTTCGCAGTCTTTCTTTGGGTGGGGTATATTGTTTGTCTGCTGCTGTTGCTGCTTGTGTGGTGTGGCTGGAGATGGGCCTAGACCGTGCAGTAGACTTTGCTGCGGCTTGCCGGCTGTTACTTCAAGCGCTGGCTGTTATTGATCGTGTTTCCCCTCTACCTTGTTTCAGGCATGAGCCATGAGCCGAAGTCCCCATCAATAGGAATGCTTTCAACAGCGACTCGGAGCACGGCGACGGTCAGTCCCTTGACCCCTTCCCCCATCAATGGATCCCTGCTCCCCAACGGCAGCCCGGCGACAGGCAGCGCCCTGTCGGTCCAGTCGGCGCCCTCCTCCAGCTTTGCCGCAGCGCTACGCAAGCTCGCCAAGCAGGCCGAGGAACCAAGAGGTAAGACCGGCCACCCTACAATCTTGTACTGTTGGCTCTGAATGTGTCTGCGTTGAGCTGAGGTGTTTCCTCGAGCATAAGTGCACATTTGAACTTGTAATGTCATGTTGGCACCTATAGATTGCTTTGTCACAGCCTCTGGGCGCTCCTCCCATGAACTGGCTGCAAAAGCGTGCCCCCCCCTTCAGTGACGAACTGTTGTCCTTTATATGCATGCATGACCATTTTAGTTTAATCATGCTGGTTTGCCCGGACTTGCTGCGCCTGTATTCGCAGAATAAAAGCGAACTGACCCTGAATTGTGTTATGGAGAGTACAGAAATTCAGGACCACAAATGATGTCCCCTGTGTCCTGCTGGTCCCTGTAGCTGTGAAGTTGTTTCCTACATCGGGGCGTACCTTTTTTTTTGTACACACTTGTAAATGAAGTGTTTTCCTAAGGAGCCTAGTTGGCTCTTCACTTGATGCACTAGACAATATATGGTTTTCTAAAGCTGTATGGATGCACACCTTTTAAGGGACCTCGTTGCCCCTTCTGTTCTGCCTGCACAGAATGTTGGGGAATACTTCCTTTGAAGCCCTGCTTTCACCTGATTCGGTTTGGTCGATGCCCACTTTAGCTTACACGATGCTTCTCACCCGCTCCCACCAGAACATTTTCATCCTCCGTTGTTGTTGTTCTTATTAATGGGTCGTATTATAGCGAGGCTTCGGTTATTTGAATGGCCTTTTGGGGTCCTATTAAAACAAAAAAAGGTCGGGTCTTTGTGTAAAATGCGGGGAAGGAGGGAAAGGTGAGACTATGGGATTGGAAGTGCAAGGCTGGCCTGGAATGTGCAGTTGGCTGCAGGCAGGTGAGCGTGTGCTGTGTGCTGTGTGTGGGAGGTGTTTTTGTGTGCTGGCGGCTGCTGTTTGGCAGGCCTGAGCACGCTGCCTCCGTGTGTGTGTGTGTGTGGTTTCTCATCACATCATTGGATGTAGGCGTTCAGCACGTCGCAGCCTGTTGCTTGTGTGAATGTTTAGAGGCGGCCTAATGGGGACGTAGGTGGCCGTAAATGTCGCGGTGGCCGAATGCTTGATTGGTGTTACGCATAGAGAGAAAAGGAGGGCAAAGGGCGCTGGTGTAGACTTCTATGGGTGTTGGGGTACGGGAGTTGATGTTGGTCACCAAAATAGAGAGGCATAGCTAGCAGAACATCGCGAACCTCGCACCAAACACCATACTTGGGCTGATCGTTTTGCCCAGACAAAAGATCACTCCCCATTTCTGCATGGCATGACATAGCGGGTAACTGCCGCATGACTTGTGGCACGCATGAAGCATAGGGTGACCAGATTTCCAAAACGAAAAACCGTGATACTGACCGTAGCCACCCATCCCTGCAAACCCCGGACAGGGTTTCTAAAATGAAAAAACTCCCGGGACCCCGGGACGGAGGGCGATTTCCCCGGACTGTCCCTGGAAAACCGGGACGCCTGGTCACCCTAATGAAGCACCAAGTCGTACAGACAGCACCAGGAGGATGCGGAAACGAGAGGGGCTTGTCGCACCAGCTGCACGTGGCTTTCCCAATAAAACCTGTCCCATAAGAGGTGGTTAAGTCTACACACTCAAGAGGACTTGGTCTGTTGTGAATGGTAAAACCACTCTGTGCCTATTTATTAATGTAGACCTTTTTTGTTGTTATTTTGAACAGTGAGTTAACTGAGGTGGTTATTTTTGGATCTATTTGCTTGGTATGCCTGATTGGGGGGGGGTGTGGGGGGGGGTCAGCTGCGATTATGAAATAAACAATTAAACATTTTTCCCTCTAAACATCATCGCGCAAAGTTGTAAATGTCCACACATCTTCATGAATTGTATTGAAGGATTAGTGCACAATCGCAGTATGCATTTTTTTTGCCAACAAATATTCACGAATTACAAAATAAACGTTGTCACACAATTAAGTTTTAAGATTTTTTTTAGGATTTACATGTTTTGGCCATGCCGGACGCTTTGGGGACATGATTCCTTATTGGTTTCCCCAGAAATCTGTCGCAGGGCCTGCAACAGCTGGCGGACATGAACTCAGTCCCACTTTTCACTGCAAAAGGCTGTCTGTAGATCCACGTGAGCTGGGCAGCATCGTGCAACGGCTCACATCATGCAGCATCACGCAGCTCGCTGCGCGGCCGTGGCCTGAAGATGGTTGCTTTTTTTGTTACACTATTCGTATTTATGCGAGAAACGAGTGGAACCGTCGCGGTTTGACTTCTAGACACGTGGGAGTGTATTTGGATGCGGGGTCAGGGAACAGACAAGTGCAGCAGTCGCCCCTCCATGTCACAAGGCACCATGGCCACCGCCTCCTGTAGTGGGTTAGATGGGCAGGAAACTTGTAGCCGGATCATAGGTTGGAACACGGCCTTTTATAGAGCCCTCCACCCCAAGCTTGTTTAATGCTAAGGCAGCCTGTGCGTGAGACTGGCTAATTTAATCCGCGATCATGTTTTTTTCCGCGTTTTTGTTTTTACAGAGAGGCCGGCAATATGCTCTGTGTATTTGGTCTTTATTTGGAGGTGAAGGTTTACCATTGAATAGAAAGTGGCATTGATATCAAAATTACCTCATGATTTTAGTATCTTTTTATATAGGCACACCTGCTGAAACATCCTCCTCGATGACGTGATAAGTGCATGCGCTTCCTGAACAGCCTGCTGGGTGTTCCTGCCCGCGTGCACGCAGCCATGTCTGGGCTCAAGCCTTAAGAGCGCTTGCGCGTGTAGCCAGACGGCAGGACAAATGCAAAGTATGTGTGCTGTGCAAACAGGGAAAATGGCCGAGGCACCTGCTCCACCTCCCCCCCCCCCCCCAGCTACCTGGAACATTCTCCTGGAAGAGCCCTGTAAACAACTCAAGACACACCTGCTCCTCTGCCTCCTGATTTCTGAACACCTCTCGGAAGCTGGTTTTCCCTGTTGAAGTTGTATTACTGTATGAGTGCATGTAGGCTAAAAATCCAGTGCGAACAATGATGCTTTTTGGTGCCTTTTAAGCCTGTTGAGTGTCCGGATGCTGTGAAAGCTTCAGTGGCGGAGCACGCGACCATAGGTTAACTTTAGTTTTGGCTATTAGGTGACGCTTGCACCACCCATAAGCCGAAACTATTGCATTTGAGTACAAATGGGCAAGAATGGCATATGAGGAGAGACACAAAACGAGTAGGTGTTTGGTTATTTGGCCACCCATTGACTGCCCATGGCCATGCTAATCCTTACGGCCATTCCCAACCAATACCTGGCCCTCCCCGCCCAAATAACCAACTCTTGGGTGCTCGCTTTAATCACCCCTTACCATTAAACTTTGCACTGAACGTGCCTGCCAGTGTTTTCTTTTGAAAACAGTCTTAGAGTTAATGACTTAGAGCTTGTAAACACACTACCAGTGTAATAAACATGTCTTAACCAGACCTGCCTTCAGCCACTCGATTTATAAGCAATAGCTGTGTCCTTCACTGAAGCCCCGTTAAAAACTAGCATTGGTAAAACCCACAGTTTTGGCTTCTGTTTAAGTATCCTGCATTTGCCAAGCACTGTTATTAGTTGCCCAGGCACTCGCAACATTTTCTATCCTGTTACCATCAATGGCCATGAAATACCAGTACAGTAGTTCCTGGCAAGTGCCTTTCCCATGTCTACACAAAAGCCCAAACTGTTGGCATTGTCAATGTTGTTTTTCTTTGTTACTCTGCTGTTATACTGCACAGAAACTCCAGCTTAGTCGTTTCAAAGCACCCTTCAAAGTCTCACTGAGGGATCAGCGCCGTGATCAGAGGCCCTTAGGGTAGGGGCTTGTGTGTGGGGTGTCAGGGGGATGTTTACCACCCTTCGGTCTACTTTGATTCCAATGCACCAGCCCTCCTGCATGCCAAGTAGTGAAGTGGTGTGCACCATGAGGGGAGACCCTGGTCTCAAAACCTACGTTTACTATTGGCCCTCGTGAACCTTAGTGTGTATACCTGTTGATGTGACGCCTTTGTGTCCAAGGCCTTAGAAACCATATCCGTGACACCTTTTCTTTTCTCCTATCATCGCTGGCAATGGTGCTGCTGCTGCCCCTGTGCCAACTCAGTTCTAGACTCATGGTAATTGGGGTTCAATTATATCCTGAAAGGGCTGCGTGAAGTTAACTTGAAGCGGTTCCCTGGGGATGTTGCCTAATGAGCAGGGAGAAGTTCATGTTTCCTTCCTGCACCTGCTCTGATTTCAGGTGCCTCTTTCGCAGCGAGTCCGCGGGAACTGCCTGCTTCCTGCCTGCAGCTGCTCGACACTTGAAGCTGGGGCCCTGCTCCTCGCGAGCCTTCGAGGTCAGTGGGTCGCCCGCCTGCGCCACGCATGGTTTCAGGAGGCTGCTCTACATTGCCGTGAGTTTGAGAGAAAGCAATGAGGGACTCCTCCCTGTGGCGGCCATGTTGTCAGGTAGCCCACTTTTGGTTCCCCGAGAGAGACAGTCCCCCTTAATTGGCAAAACAGGAGACATCAGACTACTACAGGGATAGGGAGTTTCTGCCGCAGTACAATTCGTCGAAGTAGGTTTCGTCTTTTTTTGGTCCGATGTTTCCCAAATATATGTGGGGGTGGGTTTAGCAGAATAAAATTATTATAGGGGCATTAAGGGGCGGTTGCAAGGCGTCCCCCCTGCATATATTTGCAGCAAAATCTTTCTGTAAAAAAAAATCGATAATCTCCTACAATGAAGAACCTCGGCTTGTTGCATACAGGGCAGGCGTTAACCTCAAAACTGTTCCATGAGTGCAACAGTCCCGCCACATGTGCTCTTGGTTTTTTTTTTGTTTTTTTTTTTTTTTTTTTAGGCATTGGCTGGTACTTCAGAACAACTTATAAAGCCAAAATTATTAGCATATTTTTTTTAATTGTATTATGTTATTTATTGAGGACGGACCTTGGTTTGGGAAGCAACTGAGCCCTTTGCAATCATAGGGGGGAAGAACACATTGAGTGAAGATGGGCGCTAACAGGGGCGGGCAGGCAATTGGCAGCAAGGCATCTCCAAGCAACCGCGGGAGGGGCAGATTGCAAAGTCTCGGGAGGGGTGGATAGTGGAGGGTTTGTGGGCCTAGGTGTTAGGGAGGAGCCATTCCTTAAAGAGGAAGTCTCGAGCGCTTCCCTGAACCGTAGCAGAGACGGGACTAGTCTAATGTGGACGGTGAGGAGGTTCCAGAGTCTTTGGCCGTCGACCGAGAAGGGCCTAGGTCTACAGATGGGATGGACATGGGTGTTTGGCTTTTTGCCTGCTCGTTAATCGCCCTTGGCCATGCCAAGCCATATTGCCATTCCCACCCCCTATCCCAACGCCCAAAATACACCCTCCTGGGATCTCTCTAGGCTAACTACTGCAAAATATCATCAAAATATGTGCTTTTTGGTGCTGCCATTGTTATTTCTACATAGACTTATGATGATATTGGCTTCATTAAAGCAGCTCCTTCAAGCTTCTTGAATTTTAAGCAATGTAGGTCATTGCATATGCTCCTTCCGTTCGACTCCTGTTCAAAACCAGCATTGGCAAAGCCAACAGTTTTCTCTTTATAGAAATTGGATATATATTTACCATGCGCTGCCGTCACATGTCCAGGTGCCTAGACCCTTTGCCATTATATGGCAAATAGTACTAATATTGTGTAATTGCTCAGCAAGTTCCCATCGCCTGCCAACTGTGGCTTTGCCAATGCTTTGTTTTTTCTCCTTGCTTGGCGATGCAAGTTCTGCTCCGTTTTCTCTACTGCTTAAGCTCCATTTAACGCACTTTTTTATGGTGTGTGTCGCCAGGGCTAGGCATCCGTGCACATTGGAGCATAAAAATGTACATTATTCATTACTTAAAAAAAGTAAAAGTAGATTCAGAAATGGTTGCAGTGAGAAATACGTCTTGGATTCCATTTCGCATCTGAGTTAATTGCACACAGTTTCTCTATCAAAGCAGTTTTTTTTCTTCCGAAATAGGGTTTCGTCCTTCCATTGAAACCAAACTAGCTTGGAAGCGCCCTGGCGTGGAGTGCAATCACATTCAGCCAACTCCCAGCAATATAAGGTCTTTGCTAGTGGGCTCCTTACGGCAAAGCCGGGGTCCTCCATGTGCTGGTACAGACAGTGTGATGGATGGCACTATTCTCGCGCGGGGATACGTTTCTGGCCATCTACTCCCGCCAATCCAGCCTAACCTCAGTGGGGAAGCCGATGGAGAGCGGGTAAGCAGCGTGTGGGTGGTGTCCGGCATTCCATTTTTTCCTAATTTCTTTGGTGTCGGGCAAAACCTAATTTTTTTGTATTTCAGGCTGCTTCCCCTACGGTCCCTGGGTTGTTATTGAGCCTCGCCTGCTCTCATGCTGGACTGTGCTTTCCTCATCCCTTGTTAGTAGTTAATGCCCGTACTAACTATAAAGGGTGAAGGGCTGTGTCCTTCCTCTTTTTCAATGTCTACTAAACTGTAACTGCACATAAAACTAGTCTGTTCGCCCTGAAGCGCTCTGCTGCAACTAGAACTTGAAATGGCTTTTAGCAATTTAGTTTCGTGGGTGCCTTGAGTAATCATTTCGGTTCTAAGCTACAATATTTCACATTTCCAAATTGTAACATGCCGCTACCGACCCTTGGCAGTCCCAACAGACACATCAAGCACCATTTGCTTGCCAGTGACGTCCAGGCCGCGTTTTTGTCTTAGATATTAATCGGCGCAGTAGCATGGCCTATAAATAAGAACTATTATGTTAGCCCAGGAATTGAAGGTCGGAGATGAGATGCGAGGAGGTGGGCACAGCCTGTGGGAGGAGTTTGGCTTTTTTAGTCTGTCAATTCGCACCCGTTATCTGCCACGTCACCCCCGCCCCCCCTCCCCCCGCGTAAGATCACCTTGATGTAGCACTGCGCTTTTAAGTGGATACAAATGTTATTTTCAATCCGTTTTCTGAAATGCAATCGTTTAGTTGCAGCTGTAAACTAGTTCCTTCTATAATAATGTCTTCGCCAAGTGTGCCTTCAGCCACTTGATTTAGAAGCAGTATGCGTGTTGAATCCGTTCCTTGCACTGAATTATCGTTTTAAAAAAAAAGCATTGGCAAAGCAACAATGTTGGCTTTTGTATAGGCATTTTCCAAGCACTGCGAGAATATGTCCCAGTGCTACAGCCATTGCCCACCCGTTGCCGTTTTATGACCAGTAGTACCCTTATTGCAGTGCCTGAAAAATATTTTCCTTCTTTTAAAGTAAATTTTCTCCTATTGGCACACTGGTACATGCCAAGAAACGGATATAACTGTGAGGGATTAGACTATCTGCACAAGGAGTGTGCGCTCGCCTTGTTTTTTTTTTTGTTGTTAATTTTTAGGAAAGTGAATGATGGAAGATCAACCTTCAAAAATGTGTGGGACTAATCCGCACACATTTTCTAATGCTCGCTGCACAACAAACACATAGTCCAGTGTACTGTGAGGACAGAGCCTACAGGCACAGTCCTCCCCGTCACATTTATTTGACAGGTGACAGAGAGGGGTGCACCAAAACACCCAGAGGCAAAGGCCAACACCTTCCTCCTCGCATGGCCAGCCTAATTAAATATCAGAATCCATGGATCTGCCCTATGCTACTGTCTGAGTTCTGTGTGGTGGTGGCGCATACTGATCAGAGTTAATTGAAGCAGGCCTGCGAATAGGCCTGGTCACAGGACTTCACAATGGGCAGGAAAACGAACACCTCTTTGATATGCAATGTCTCAACTTGAAGTTAGTTCCCACCCCTCTCTATGAAGGACAGTGGATGGCATGTCTGGGTTCACTGTTTAACATAGGCAACCCTGCAGAGCAGACCCCTTTCAGAGGGAGAAGTATGTGATTTAAGGGAGATTGAAAGTCTCTTCTCGTCACAAACTTCCAGGGAAACCTGCGCTTTGATCAAGAGTAACTGAGGGCTCAGTTAACCAGAGGGACACTTTGATCTACAACAGACAGGAAGATGGGTGGGACTTAGGAGAACATGGTGTCGCCCCTTAACTTTTCTGTTGCAAAGCACTCTGGTCCTGACCTCCCGCATAACAGAAGATTGTTGGTGGGGACCCCGGATTGGTTGATTAAGGTAGGCTTAACTTGCACCAATCACTGGGGCCCATTTGGCTTTAAAAGAGGGCTGCACCCCTCACTTAGCAGATCTGAAGACTTCACCAGGAGCAGGAACGAATAACTCTGCATTGGACCCTGACTGAAGGTACAGTCTACCTTGCAACTTGTGCCAGTGAAGAAAGGCCAGGATTTCCAAGAGTGAAGCAAGATCTGTCCACTAAACATCTCCCAGGGAGCCGAGGCAGATACCGGACTCTGAAGACCCATCCAGCAGCTCCAGAACTGGTACCCTGCCAGCACACACCGTGCCCTGCTAGGTTCTGCCAGCAAGCTTCCCAAGTGGGAAGTGCCAGAGAGTCTCTGAACAAAGGACAATGCCATTGCCTGCAAGCAATCCTCAGCTTTTTGCCGTCCGCCTTGAAAGGACGCCACAAGCACTGCGAAGAAACTAGGTGGAGTGCCACACAAGTACCAATGAGCATCCATCTTTGAAGGACATTTTCGAGGCAGTCGAGCCCTCGAACCGCGACCAGCTGCACCACTGACTGTTGTCACATTGCAGTCACTAAAGCCGCTGAGACACCTTGACCAGCGTTCCACATCCTTGAGCCAGCACAGAGACCATGATTCTTGACCCAGAGCCACTGTGTCGGCCAGCCTGCAGCCATTGGTCCAGCCTGGCTTGCCGAACTGCCTGCCGCCTGAGACCTGCAGCCGTCTCCAATCTTGAACTCTGTCGCAGGAGCTGCAAAGCATCCTGGGACTTACTCGAAGCTGTCGAGCATCAAGATAAAGCCGGGCCCCTGCCCAAATCTGTCCCTTTTGCAGGCCAGCGCACGGCTCACTTCATGTGGACTCTCTCTCGCTCCGGACATCTGATGGGTTCCAGTTGGCCCTCTGCTCCCTCTTTGTCAGCCATGTCCGCTCATCACGCGCATATGAACACGATTCGCTTTGGGAATCCCATCTACAGGAGACATGCGTTTGCCGCTGCCTTTGCCGTGTTCCGTCTTGTCCTGCCAAGGCACAGCTGCCGCGGCCTGCAAGCAAGAAAGATGAGCAAGGCAGCAGTTTTAGCTTTTGTAAAGATAACTTGTTTTTTGTTACTGGGTGTTGTCATCGTATTTCCAGCCACTCTCCACATACAGCCGGCATTGTCTTACTGTGCTAGCTACTCAGCTCACACATGCCGTGTATTCTCAAAAAATCTCCTGGCTCTCCCAAAATGCTAGGTCTTGATGTCAGATACTCCAATCAATTTAGGTTTACGTGCACACACAGTATTGGCATAATTGACCTAAATCATTTGATTGATTTTTTTTTTTACCTTTTTTCCGTTCTAAAAAAAAAAAATATATATATATTAGGTTCAGGGGAAGTGGGGTGTCTCCCCCTGCATTTTCGACTGAAACAAAAGGTCAAATGTTTTATGTCAAATGGACCCAAACCGCGCACACATCCGATGCTAGCTATTGCCATATAATACCCAGGTATTGCATTTCTATACTATATGCTTGCATCATACTTTTTTAACACACACGGCACCTGGAAAGATCGCTCACGAGTGAAGTACTTCAACCTGGTAAAGAGCCAGCCTGCATCTTCCATATTCGATCCAGGTAGGGCCAACCCAGCCCTTCGTTCATTTGAGATTGATGCATTGAGTGAGTACCATTACATTGGTTAATAGCTTTTCTTGCAGTGCTTAGACGCGGCCGGATTCTGGAATTAAGTACTGCATAAAGATCGAAGCTAACTCGTAAAGAAAAGACCCACAAGCTGCAGTCCTGCACACGCGCGCCAACGATCTGGAACTCAATCCCAGCAAAGGATTTAAAGCCATCCACATCCTACACTAAAAACGTGGCTATTTCAACAATACCTGCCGGCCGAATCAAAATCATTCACTAGCCTCAACCAAAAGTATTGTGCTACTGTAATGCGGAGTCCCAAGCTGGCTCCCTCCCTTGGTAAAGCGCACTGCTTCTTTTGAGCCAGGCCCCTTCTGCACGCGATATAACACAAATCTATTCGTAACTCTTCGAATTCCATAGCAATTTATCACTCCAAAGTAGTTGGTCACCCCCTGAACAGTCAGTGTTGCTGCCAAAATGCAAACCATAGGCTATCAGGATGTGCACTAACCTCTGTGGTCAATACTTTGTGCCTGCACCCCCAGATCTGTTAAGTGCCTCCCACTCACCCTCAATACACACCACAATTATTTATTTGGCCTCCAAATGGTTTCAGGCCACTTTGCGTGCATCTGATACCTGTGCTTTTCCTTCACCTATGTGTGAACGTGCATACGGCTCCAGCGCGCACATGTCACAGATGGTGGGCTCGGTCTTGTTGTTCGAAGGATAGGTGGGTCAGGATGCTATGGGGTGATGATAATCCAGTGATGCTATTTAGTGAGTGTTAGTCAGAAACCTGTGCAGTTCCCTTGGGGAACACTGCAAAAGATTTAAGACTACAGGTAGAGCAGTAAACCCCTTTGGTAGCAGTCTGTACCACCCAGATTTACCTGGTAGCTGTGGCTGAGCAGTCAGACTTCTCTCAAGAAGAGTTAGGCAGTATGCAAAGTATACACAATATGTACCAAAATACAATAGCACAAGCAAACACTGACCAGAGCTTGGTTTCAAAAGTATATAGTTATTTATTTAAAATACACATAAGTTAAAAACACTCTAGCAAAATATAGTAAACACTTCAAACACAGTTATAACGAAAGTAGATTCAATCCTTTCTCCTATCTAGACAACTCTAGGTTAACACCACTTAATTAAAACAGAGGTGAGTGCTTAACGTTAGATGACACTCTAGTAGTTTCCAAGAAAGGGAGAGAAAAAGCAGAAATGGGTTAAACACACCACTCTAAGGTCCAGAACACTTGCAATAGGCTCAAAGAAGCACAAAGTCACAGGTGAGCAAAAGTCACTGGGCAGGGCCCACTCTTAGAGTAGCCGGAGCGGAAATGTGCCCAAGATCACACTGTTATTAGGGATTCAAAGTCTTGCAAAGAGTTAGAAAGAGTTTAGAGTGGCTTAGAAAGTTTAGCCAGGGTGTCCCAGGCACTCCCAGGTTCGAAAGCCGGGGGCTAAATCTACCCCGTACAGTCGGTGGCAAGGGAAGCCAGGCGGAACACGGTACCTTAAGTGGAAAGGATCCTCCAGCGGTGGCAGTTGTTCCAGGCAGTGGCAGCAAGGCTCGACGTCGGTCAGGGGAGAAGAAGTTCTCGCTGAAGAGCAGAAGAAGAAGGTCGTTGCACTGCCCGGGAAGAAACCAGCCGCGGAGTCCTCCGGTAAAAGGGTTGTACCGACTTTCGTGGTTGGGGTAAAAGTGGTGGGGTTCCGGTTGCCGGGGTGCTTGGCACTGGCAAGGCGGCCACGAGATACCTCGAGAAGCGAAAAGAAGGCGAAAACTGGTTGTCCCCACCAGTCAAGGGAAGGAGCCACTCTGTTAGGAGTTCTCCTCGGTCGTCGGGAAAAGTGGTGAGACGGTTCAGCAGGGCTCCACCGGGTGGTGTCGTCGAAGCAGGTCGGCTCAGCTCTTCCCTCGTCGGATTCTTGGTCCTGTGGCGACTTCTGAAGTCCCAGTCCCCAAAGCCCTGCTTTTATGCAGCAAACCCCCATTCACCCAGCCTAGCTGTCACTCAAACATGCTAAGTGGTGAGCCGGGCGGCTCACCACTTGGGCCAATCAGGACGGAGTGCGACTTGAGTTACCAAGGTAACTCAGTCCAGGGTGCCTAAATCCCCCTCCACCCCTCCTAAGTACCCCAGACAGAGTGGCACCACTTTGGAGGGCTTCTGTGGAGAAGCCCGCCAAAAGTGGAACAAAGGGCTCCACTTTGGGTCAGAGTTACAGAGGCGAACACCAACGCCATTTTAGAATCAAGTTTTGGCAAAAAGTCCCAACCGGAGTTATAAAAATAAATATATAAACCGGCGGTATGTTTAAGGCTACCGTAAATAAATAATTAAATGTGTTAGCCTAAAACAATGGGAAATCCCATAGGAAAATATTCGCGGTCGAATATAAAACGTAGTTTCCACTGCCACCAGCCAAAACTCGATCAGGGGGGACGGAGACGTGCCCCCTCGACTAACAGACCCTGGGGCAATCGAATTGCCCCAGCCAGTACGTCCACAATATGATGGTTTGTACTGGTTCTGTTCAGGATTCAAGACTAGCAAAGTCTTTGGTGACTTTACATGCCCTGGGAGACAGTAGTCAGTCCCAGGGTATGGAGTCTATGTTGGGGAGTCCCTAGGACACCCCTGGGTCACGGCACAGAGGGTGCTGTGTAACCCACATCACAAAAATACATGAGGCCCTATGGAATAAAAGACCCCATAGCCCATTCAACACAAGGTTTGTCCAAGATAACACAGTTCAACATGTCCAAGAGTGAGGGTAAAAGAGTCTCACTCTTGGCAGGAGAAAAAATTAAACCCCAGAAATCCAGCAAAGCTGCTGGGGGACTCACTAGGGAGGGAAATTCAGCCTAAACAGAGAATTCTCCCTAACAGTGATGATAATCCAGTTGTCATGGTTACTACTACAGTTCTCTCTTTATATCCGTTATACCCAAGAGGGTAGTTCACTGGCGTATGTCACAGGGTTCCAATATGCTGTTTTTGTGTGCTATTAGCTTTTGTGTTCAGTTGTTCCCAGCTGTCAAACTTAATGTTCTGAGGGTTTTATTTCCTCACATTCAACAATTCCCCGTTTTGGTGGATTGGTGATTTTTTTTGTTCAGTGTTAAATGAATTCCCCATAATGCTCTGGGTATTTTGTACTGTGTCCCTGCATTCAGTCTTTTTAGTGCTCAAGTGTTTTTCCAAGATGCTTAACCAGGGTGCTCCGACCCTGGCCCAATGGTCACCCTTACTCTTTGGGCTGGCGCCTATTCTGCGTTGAGTCCACCTGCTCTAGTCTCTGCAGGCCCACAAGATCCTCCCCTCTTCTCGCAAAAAAAAAAATAAGTCACCAGACTAGTTTTTCCTCCCCTGATTTTCGTTTGGACTGCCCTCTAGTAATGGCGACTGTCTCCTTCGCTTCACTTGGCGTCTATGACTGGGGCGCTACTCAGGTTTTCACCTTCTGCTGGCTGTGTTCTCTCGCCCGGTCTTCTCTGTGAAGATGGTGTCGTATAGGTCTCCCTAGTCTTGCTTCTTTGTCTTGGACACAGCGCTCGGGTCTCTCTGGCTTAGCTGACTCTCACTGTGCCATGGTTGCTCCTTGTAGTCTGGGGCAGGGTGAGCAGTGGCTGAAGCCTGTCCCTTCTGGCCTCCCCTGGGATCTAAATTGCCTTTTGCCCGTGCCTGCGTGTTTTAATACTTTAATATTACAAACCGGTGCGTTACCCAAGTGTTGGCTAATTGGATTTTTAAATCTACTGAAAACTGGCTGTAGGGGCAATCCTAATTGCTATCTTCTCCATGAGTAATTCAGGTTTGGCTGACAACATATAAAGGCAGAGTTAAGCGTTGAAATAATTGCATTTTCAGGCAAAAAATGCATACAGGCCAAGCAGTCCACTTCTCATCAGTGCTGGCTTTTCACCCAACACCGCTTTGGATACTGTGACTTCTTCACCCGCACTATCAATTGGAAACACTGAAGTGAAAGTGGCAGAATGCGAGGCCGTTGGGTGAGAACTGCAGACGTGACTGGAGGGGCCACACAGGGAGGCATTTGACAACTATGCTACATCTGCACTCCTGGAAAATCATTAACCCGAAACTTGGTGTAATGGCGCCTGTTTGCACCAAGTCCACAGTGACTCACTAGGAGTCGGCCCAGCCCATCAGGCCAAGCCAGCGGTCACACTGTCTGGGTCTTCCACTTGTAACGCTGATGTTTTCATCCACAGGTATCTCTTCTGCGGTGCAGTGTGCAGGGCTCCTGGGAGCTCCTAGCACAAGGAAGGAGCCGGAGCTGGCTGGCTGCCTGCAGGCCCGGTGTTGCCGGATTATGCGGGAAGAGTTGCCGCTTGGCTTGACCCCCAGGCGTCGTGTGCAGCTGCCACTGAAAGGCACCTCTTCCTGTTAGACAAGCGGCTCGCGCTGCCGCCTCTTCATATGACGCAAGTTTTATGTTTTTGCTGAAGCGCCCCCGAGGGGAAGTGCTGCCTGCGATAACTTCTCTTGGTGCAAAGAGTGATGTAATGGGTGCGGTGTGGGATCTTGAGCTAAGAAAGTGTATGTAGCACACTGACGGATCCGTCACATCGCCGCCGCCTCCTTCCTTCCGGGATTGATAAAAGGAGGCTATCCCTGTTTACCTGGGAATGAAATGACAAAAAACCGAGCAACATTTGAAAGGTACCATATGCAATATTCCTCAATGTAGTTTGCATTTTAATAGGATTCTGCCTGTGCGTTTTTAGCATCTAGAATTAAAGCTACCCTCCTGTGTTTTCTCAATTTCCATTGGTTTATATATTTAGGGGCGAGTCAGTTGATCAGTTTACCTCTGGCATAGCAAGTTCTGCTTATGCACTCCAAGGCCTTGCCATACCTCCTTATGTCGCTCAGTCCAGATTGCCCCCTCCCCCTCTGAAGGGATGACCTCTCGTGTTTACCATGGTCTACCACTATTCCTGTCCTAAAACCGTATATGATGGAGACCGCCGATTGATTTCCAAATATGATTGCACCAGAATCTAATGTTAACTCTTAGAGACTCTTCGATCATTTCGATTGCATCAGTGCGTCAACGAAATGCATGCGCATACATGCTGTGTACAAAAGTAGGCAGATCATATACATGTATTTATGATATGATAGGTTATTTATAACGCGCTTAATACCCAGAGGTTTCTAACCGTGGGCCCAGGAATCGAACCTGTCTTGCTCTGTGTCGTCTTGCTTCCAAGGCGAGCATGTTGCCCCTGCGCTATCCTCATGAGACCCTTAGTCTGAATTGATTCCAAAGGCCACTCGGAGGCCTCGCGTAACTAAGTTCATCACATGTAACAGCCCCTCGATGCCCAAGGGCTGTTTGCGCGCTATACACATTTAAATAAATAAAAAAATACGTTTTATTTTTCCTACCAATTCAACCTTTTGTTTGAAGTTTAGTTTTGGGAAATGTGTGTATTGGGAGTTTAAATCATCGGTGCTGGGTTGCGCCTCATTATGCATGCATAACCTTCAGTGTGAACAGGGAAGGCACAGCATGCTGGGGAGGGGAGGAGCGTGTGTAGTTCATTTTGAAAAAATAAAAATGTAATTCATAATTACCCGACGTTCATTGTTGTGTCCTTTTCCCCTAATGCTGCTGGCATCGCCTGCCGTGCCTCTGTATCATACTGCATAGAATGGCGCGTGCCAATGCTGTTTGCGTCTCCTTGTGCCGTGTGCTTCCAGCCTACTTTAGCTCCTTTTCCCCTCCTGCCTCTGTGATTGGACGGTGTTCTCTCTAAATTTCACTCTTTTCAGATTTCAAGTGTTAAAATGCGTGCTTTCCCCAATCCCCACCAAAGTCGCATGTAGTCTTTCGAGTTTTGTGACTGGTAAGTACTTTTTCCCCAGCAGATGAAGTCTAAAGCGTGTTCATATCTTCTGTCCTGTGTGTCAAAGCAGGTGCTGCACAGCGGGAGGATCTGCTTTTCACAGGACGAGACTTGTGCTTGATGAAAGGTACACAAAATGGGCGCTGATCTTCACTTTTAGCACAAGACTGCAATTGTGGATTCTGCTCTTCCACGTCCTAGAGTGGGTGGGATCAGGCTCTGTTTGTCTGCACCGAAGCTGGACCTTCCAGCAAAATATTTCCCCATCAGCTGCTTGTGCTACGGCGCTC